>NW_025063692.1:9497500-9770000 GCF_018153295.1 Drosophila grimshawi | reverse complement strand
ATTTGTTTTGATAATATGTATTCACTATTTGGGCAGCATTTAGTTTTGTCGCACAAGGGTTAAGTCTTCATGTTCCTTATACATAGTACTTACTTGCATAATGCGGCTCTTTAACTTGTTAGCCCTTGTGCATGCAATGCCATTTGATATCTGATATCTGATATCTGATAACCGATAACGATATATCGATATATCGATATCTGAATTGAACGTTCCACACACGCTTAAACAAACTATTCAAATTGATATTATGATTTTCGACTATACGAGAGTAATACGAGTATGAATCATATGAATATGCATACAACTATTTACAAGCTACGTACATACATATACACAAAAAACAAACAAACAAGAAGAAGAAGAAGAAGAAAGAAGAAAAACAAACCAACTTATACCATTTTTGCTGACTGTACTCCTTAGGCTTTTTACACCTTTTACCATTTTATTCGCAACGGCAGACTAACTCCGATCTTTGCATGCGACTTAATTCCTAAATCAATCTACATGATATACATACATACTACATAGGTAATGTACATTATATAAATACGTGCATATACATATACATAGACATATACATATACATATACATATACATATTATACATATACATATACATATATACATATATACATATATACATATACATATACATATACATTTAAATGCAATTACAATACTAACTGCAATTCAAAAATCGGCCCACAAATCGGGGCACACACACTCTCTATTTAGTTCAGCAAGTGTCAGGACCTTGTTGTGGTAATCCTGGTATGCAACTCCCCAAAAGAATAACTCCTTCGACCACCAAGCGCACTTTGGTTCTCTACCTAGACATGATGAACACATATATATATATATATATAAATATTTATATATATATATATACTTGTACTTATACTTGTAGATGATATTTTATTATTTTTAATCCCCCGCCTGTGATAGTGTTAATGTATATTATATAAACGGTCAAGTGCCGGCGCCATTTTGCCATTTTATGGCATTATCCGGCACACTTATGAATATTTTCCAAGCGTTTTTAGATTCATGTTTTCTTTTTGAAACAATTATTTAGGTAATTCATTTTGAAAAACGAAAGAAAGATAAGAAAACCAAATCAAATATTACGAAAAATAAAAGCACTAGCAAACATTTTATGATCGTTGAGAGAAATGATGAAACAACAAAACCAAAAAATAATGACATAGGACGTACTTACATACATACAGACATACAGACATACAGACATATATACAACAAATTTTTTTTAAGTGTGCGTATTCAATTTTGTTCTTTGAATATCGATGAATAATATACACACAGTATTGCAAAAACCATTTACAACTTTGAATCCCCCCAAGAAACTCAAAGTAAAAAAAAAAAACAGAAAATAGAAAAACTAAATAGGAAATCTTTTGATTAACATATCTGGCTAACATTTGGGTGCATTATGGAAACTGATTAAATAAATTATGAAATATTGTGTGTTGATTTTATTTTTTTTTTTTTTTATTTTATTTTTTGTTTTTTTCTTTTTTTAACCAAGCACGAACAAATTACTGATTGCAAAATGACGTCCTTCTAGCTGCTTCAGCTCTCTGCCTGTTGCTCTCTCATCAATATTCATGTTTTATAATTTGTTTTGCCACACTGCACACACATACATATATCACACACACACACACACACACACACACACATGAGAACACACTCCATACAAACTTTGAACCAATTAAGTATACAATAAAGCACAACTAAGCATTCTAAATGGTAAAAGTACCTTCAACAATGAAATACCAACATTTTTGGATAATTATAATTATATTTGTTTTTTTGTTTTTTTTTTTTTTTTTTTTTAGCAATAGTTGTTTAATTTTGGCCTCAACTTCTTTGATTTGTTCTACTTGTGCCCGTCAGACGATATTTTATTGAATATTGTGCAGGTAGCGTGAAAATTGTTAACTAATCATTGAATATGCGATGGGTCTTACAAAATCATTAATCTATATCCCCATTTAGTTACACACAACATTTGTATTTTCCAATGTGAACATATATTTCGAAAATGGTTTCATTTTTATGTATGTATCTACACCATTTACAGCAACCATCTCTATAGATATTTTTGTACATTAACCGAAGAGCGAGTTAATAAATAAATAATAATACAAAAAAAAAAAAAAACAAAAACAAAAAGAAAAAGAAAAAGCAACACAAGCAACATTTTTGCTGAAAAATCAATGCAAAAACGAAAGAAAAAAAAAACAATTAATAAGAAATAAAATGATATATTATATAATTTATATGCATATATATATATATATGTATATTATATTATATATATATGTGTATATATATATATATATACATAGGCGTGTAATAACTAGAATCACATAATTCCATCCACTTTTGATATTTTAAATGATAAACATAATATAAACATTATATAAGTATATAAAAGTAAAAGTATTTATTAATTCATATTAACTTATCGAAATGCGATGCATCTTAAGTGTTTGAATGTTGTCTTAACTAAAGTGTCATTCCTACAACAACAACAACAACAACAAAACAAAAAACAAAAACAACAACAAGAACAAAACAAAACAATAACAAAAGATATTTATATAACAAATAAATACAACAATAACAGCAACAAGCAGCGAAGAGTCTTGTGCTTTTGCACATGAGTGCGCGTTATAGGAAATTGGCCAGTTCTTGGAATAGTTTACTTAAGACACACACACACACACACATAACACACATAACACACGCAACACACACACACGATAAAACGTGAACAAATATTTATATATACGTATATATAGTGGCACCAAAACCAAACAATATACGCAACTATATTGTCTTATTGTAGTAGTTGAAACAGTTACAACAAATTATATTGATATTTACACGTCATGAATAGTTATATTATATTTAAATAAATAAAAACAAAAAAAAAAAACATTGCTTTAACTATATATTCAGAAAAATATATATACATACATATATATACATAAATATACCAGTAACAAATATACAATTATATACATATATATTTATGAATAATTATGAAAAAGAAAAACAAAAACAAAAAAACAAAAACAAAAACGAAAACGAAAACAACAACAACAAAATATTGTACCACAAATCAGTAAAAACCTTTTCTAGAATGTTATGTCTTCCCTTGAATCAATTAAATACACATACATATATATGTCTGTATATACATTTGTGTGTGTATATGTATAAATGCATATAAACATGTGTATATTTACATATATGGAAATAAAAGAAAAAACAACAACAGCAATACAAAAAAGAAAAAAAAGAAGAAAAAAAACAGTCGATTTGAAATCACAATTAATGTAAAACTGACCAAGTGAAGAGAAGTAAATTTTTAGTAATAAATAGCGAAAAGTGAGTAGACACATTCTTAAAAAATAATCTTCCTTTTGAAACTGGAGGCTCGCATTGAAAATAACACTAACTAACTAAGCAGCTAACCGTTTTCTATATACTTACAAATATGAAAAGAACATAAAAACCAAAAAACCAAAATACGAAAATACGAAAACCTCAAATCAAATTTAAAAATTTCCTAATTCGAATCCTGTTTCAATGCGAAATGCAATAAAAGTAAAGCCACAAATTTACCTAAGTATATTTATACTATAGTTTGCAGGTACACTCACTCGTAATTAACTTATGACCTACTAAACAGAAACATTTACAAATAGTTAGCATTGTTCCAGCATCTGTTAAAGTTAACAAATTCTGCTCGTTTGACCAAACAATAGATAACATTACCAATGAATACAAAGAAAACAAATTCATCAAATCGAATACGAAAATATCTTGAACGAACAAAGAAACCAAAAAAACAAAAAGCAAAAAACAAAAAGAAAATAAATAAGAAGAAGGATAACACAAGAGCCTATCTGAAATTGTACTTTATATATGAATTATATATGTATGCATGCAGAAATATATAACATATAGCAAATGGCGTAACAAATTGAAAGTTATATATATATGTGTGTGTATATCTTTATAAGCAGACTACTCAGTGCAACAGATAAGACTAGAAATTGATTACCTGAACCTTGAGAACAAAGCTTGAGTTTTCTTTTACTTTACAAAACACGTAACAAACAAACAAACAAACAAACAAACAAACAAAAAAAAAAAAACAAATCCAAAAAACACACATACATTTGCATACTAATGCATATTATGATAAAATCAACACAAAATGAATAAAAAAAAAACTAAAATAATAAATAATACAAAAATAAATAAATAAATAAATAAATAAATAAACACCAATCAGTTAACGAATTAAATTAGTATTTGTTAGAATTGAATTCATACTCTCAGTACAATTGCATTTCCAAAAAACCAAGAAAAACTCATTTCAAGATCAACCCAACTAACTCTAAACAAAACCATTTTTGCATTGTTTATTTGTGTTCCTAAATTGCCTGAAAACAACAATTTCGCGCTGCTTAATACATACATACATATATATATATATATATATATATGTATGTAGAGTTGTTCCCTTCTTTAAATGGTTGTGAATTTAGCTGACCAAAGCAGATTAACAATTGACCCTCTCCCTGCCTCTGGATTTCTCGCGCTTTCTTTCCTATCTCCAATATATATGTATATTGAAAATGGCCTTGCTGATTTGTTAACTTACCCCTCAGCTATATATTTATATATATATAGTGGCGCGATCCGTTCGTTTCTGACTTGTTTTAATCAAAAACCAAGTTTCGTCAAAACTGTAGGAATTGTTCGCAAGAATTTTGTATAAACTATAATCGAATATAAAATACCATCTGCAAGAGTATTCAACAAAATTACAAATATATATTATAAAATGCAGGCCATACAATTAAAGCAACAAAAATCAACACCAACAAAGAGCAAGTAAGAAATTTGTACTCATTCGTGTGCCCTCCTTCAATATTTTATATTGATATGTTCCATATACACAGACAGTATCGTATAATGTAAAGTATATTTGTATGTAGAGGCAAACATACAAATCAAATGACTTCAAATTAGATGTGTGTGGTATAAATGACGGTATTTTGTGAGAACAATGAATACATACTAACATTAAAATAGGGAAGCTTACGAGTATATTTACAAAACATATATACAAATTGCATATTGTAGTCGTATAGGAAGTTCAAATATTAAAACATGTCCTAGATTATTTGCTCATTGGTTTTTTTATGTAGTACATATGTACTATATACTATATATATATATATATATATATATGTATATATATATGTAGTTAATTGTGTGTGTATTTACATATTAAAGTTTACAACAAAACAATAGCAAAAGCAAGAACAACAAATGGCAAGTTTACAGTTTGTACGTAGTATTTTTAAAGCGTTTTCGAACTATAAAGTGGCACACAAACAAAAACAAAACAAAACAAAAAGCGCACTTCTACTATTGAATGTATCAAGAAAAAACAACAGTGAATTATGATAACAAATTAACAACAATTGCAATCAGGTACGGAAATCAAAATTTTAATTATGCGACGAGTCAAAAAAAATAAAAAACAAAAATAAAAACAAAAGAAAAACAAATAATTGTATTCTTTTTGGCTCTTCAAAAGGAAGCATACAATAAATAATGCAGTTGCTTAAATTGGAATACAAAATACTTACCAGATAGATACTATTTGTATTTCAGAACGATTTCCATTCTTAAATGAACTCTTACGAACAAGTTGTCATAACTATTGATGCACATAATATAATTGAGTATGTGAAATTTTGGATTTTAATCGATAACTGGCAAATGCTGGCATATAATTGTCATTTGTAACCGAACTGCGAATTCAAGTTGAATGCGATTTTAGGCAAACGAATCGATTCATTGTACTACACACACACACACACACACACACACACACACACCGACATGTTTTTTTATCGTTGTGTGGTGATACGTGACACATGCTTAAATTTACATTTACATATATATATATATATATATATATTCTATATATTTTACACTCTACACTTACACAAAAACATATATACGTACATAACACATACACGTACATACCTAATATTTCCAAACTAATATGCTAGGTAGCTGCAAAAAACAAAAACAAAAACAAATAGTTATAAATAGATAACAACTATGAATATATTCTAATAATAATAATAATAATAATAAAAGAAAAAAAGTCCAGACGTTCAACGAAACCAAATGCAATATTTAATTATACAAAACAACATATATATTTTACAATTTATTTATATACATATGTATACATCATAGGTTATGATATATGTATATATGCTACATCATTTTTGCATAGGCCAATAAATTGTTTGTTACATTTTTGAACAATTTTTTTCTTTAACAAGAAGCTCACACAACTAACAAAAACAAAAGCGATCGTTTTAAATAATATTTAAACGCAAAATGAAAACGACAACAAAAACGAAAAACAAAAACTAAAACAAAAATCAAAAAACAAAACAAACCAAGTTGCGCCAAAAGTTTATATACATTTATCAAAAGTTGATTGATGTAAGCATAGAGACATACATATTTAGTGATTAACATAGTAAGCAAAGACCAAGCTAGAACACAAAATGAATATGAATAATTTTGAAATCCTCATCAAGCAGATTCCGAACGTAGTATATATACTAATAGATAGTAATCAATGCGATTAAATAGCCTTACTGACCTTACGAACACACTGTAAAGACACCAAATCGTCAAAATACCAAATCAATAATTCCATCTTGGTTAATAATAATATGTTATTTTTTCTTTCTTTTTTTTTTTGCCATCAAAGTGGCGACAACATTAGTATGGGCGAAATATTTACAGTACACAGATTTAAAGCAGTTTTTAAAATGAATTTTTTAATGTGAGCGTATAAAAAAAAAAAAAAACAAAAAAAAGTTTACCAGTTTTTAATAATACCAACTATTATACAAATAATAATAATAAAACAAAATAATTTATGGAAAAAAGAAATGCATAACGCTTCCGACAATAAGCTTTGGCCATACTAAAGTATAATAAAAAAAAAAAAAAAACAAAAATAAATAAATAAATAAATAAATAAGAAAAATATTTACGTTTTACAAGCAAATTTTTTGCGTTATTTAAAAAACACAAGAAAGAAAAAAACAAAAAACCTAATGAAATGTTTACAATACCGAAGAAAAAGTACGTTTGCCCGATTTAATACATATACATATGTAGTTACATGTGCTATTTACTGTACTCATATTTATAGAGTTGTATTAAAGCAAAACAAAACAAAACAAAAGAAAACGAAAAGAAAAAAAAAAACAACTAAACAAATTAAAATCAATACAAAGCAAATGTATTTTCATGACACGCATTTGAAGCGAACATATCAAAACAAAATTATAGCATACAAAATTATAATGATAAAAACAAAACAAAAAAAAAAAAAAAAAAAAAAAAAAAACAAAAACAAAACCCTTATTCAATTGCGGTATCATAGTGAACTCGTGACAATTGACCGTTGATTGTTTAGCTCTAGTATTCAAAAAACAAAAAACAAAAAAACAAAAAAAAATCTTAAGCCAAAAGTGTATGCAACACAATTTGAAGTTCTTGCTAAACATTTAAATGGCATCAAATAGTAGGCAAGCAATATAAATTTTAAACATGGCGCTATATATATGAGTCCATGTATGTATTTATACGAATTACAGAAGAAAACCCACACTTATGTATACAAAAGAAATATATATACATATTGCTACAAAGGTACGAAAGTTCTTTAGCTGTTTCATCATTTATTATTGACGAAAAATATTTACACGCGCATTTAAATGGCAAACATGGAATGCGCCCCCCCAAAAGTGAAAAACATACAATTAAAAATACTAACAAAAATACCAGTTCATCAAATAAAATTAAATTAAAAGGAAAACCAAAAACAACAAAAAAAAACAAAACAAGAAAAACGAAACAAAAAAAACTGAACCTAAATTAAGCATAAATATTTTTTGCTGTGTCTTAGTCCATGTGTCGTAACGAATTTATTGAACTTAATATATATAAAACTTAAAAACAAAAAAAAAAAAACAAAAAAAAACGAAGCATTGAAAAAATTTTTACGGTTTTAAGTTGTTTTTTAATGTAAGCAAAGCAAACGGAAAAAAAAACAAAAACAAAAAAAAAAAAAATACAAAAAAAAGAATTAAAAGCAAAACTGGCAACAATATTTCTACAAAATTAAGCACAAATTTTTTCAAACTACGAAATTGCCTTTTGTATTTTATTTTTTACTACTTACTAAAACAAAACCAAAATTAATAATAATATTTAATGAAAACTACGCTGAATTCATTTTAATGTTTTGCAAAAGTGCGCCTACAAAACTGTGACTAATATAAACTAAACTAAAAACCAAAAAAGAGAAAAACTCCAATAAAAATTATGCAACAACAAGGAAAACTAAACAAAAAAAAAAAAACAAAAACAAAAACAAAACAAAACAAATTAAAATTAAGTTACTAAAACTTGAAGAAAAATGTGTAAGGAAGGTACAAGTTTTATCTTAGGCCAAGAAATGGGTTAGAAACTACATATAGAAACATGTATACACACACACACACAGATATACACACACACACACACACACACACACATAGCTACAAGTTTAACTAATTGTTGGCATCATAACGGTACATACAATCTACATATGTACGCTGAGCTCCCCCAGGCAAATAGCCAGGAGACACACACACATACACACACACATACACAGACACAGACACAGACACAACCACAACAAATATACACAGATATATGTATATATACAGGTACATATATATTGAGGCTATATAGAGGCTATATAGAGGCTATATATATACATGTGTATGTGTACATACTCGTAGTAACAATTTATACATTAGCATTATGCAACATCATCTTTTATTAATATATACATACATATATACATATATACTCGGATATTTGATGAATGAAAAAAAAAAAAAAGCAACAGCAATTTACTTATATGAAAAATGTTTCTTTCAAATAATTCGCAATTGCAAAACCAAAAAAAAAAAAAAAAAAAAAAAAAAACTAAAAAACTAAAACAACCAACTAACTAACAAGAAACGAACAAGAAAACAGGGAAAATTAAAACAAAAACAAAAAAACAAAACAAAAACAACAACAATATATATACACTTAATTAAATATTTAATAAAAACAAAAAAATACAAAACGATTTATATATACATATATATATATATATATATCTATATATGTGCGCACACATATATTTATGTATATATCTATACATAAAGTACTTATATATGCATATATACATACCACTACATAGTTTAAATGTTTATTTATTGTATTTGAACAAAATGGATAATTATAAAACCAAATTTAAATAAAAATAAAATAATAAAACAATCGTTTAGCTGTTTTTTATTGTTCAATTACAAACCTTCTCCGATTCTGATTACATATTTTGATAGTTGGCTAGAACCGTCGACAGTCGACACTTCAAAGGCCAAATTGCACTTTGATAACAGCCCAATTACCTAGACAGCGTTTATGGCATCGATTAAAAGTTGAGGCTTAAATGAATAATAAAATCGCATTTAATTCCAGCAGCAATTACGGCCAATAAAGTTGTCGAGAGCTTGATAAGGAATATGACCGATTTTTTTGTGTGAACCTCTCAAGCCCAAAGCCAATGCTTTTACCAGACTTTTAGGTCGCAATAATTGGTTAGTGTCCAAAACCGCGCTAAAAGCGACCAAAAGTTGCCCATACCAAATACGATAATCTTCCTTAGCAAATTTGCCATCAAAAATGAAGTTAATTGGTTTGTTCGCTTTTGAAAAGTGCAAATATTTCAATAGATAAAAAGATACTTGAATTAATTAGAACCAAAGATGACATTTCCAAGCACATTCCAAGGTTGTTCGCCATTTTTCCATGGATAAACATGAGCAAATGTTTTTCCCAATTAATTGGAAAATCATATTTCCAATAATAAAATTTAAAAAAGAAAACCATCAGATTAAGTATACACAAGTTTTATTAGTGGAAATGGCAAATGGCAGGGATTTTTAACGAGCCTTGGCGATGCAGGCATCGATATCAGCATTGACATCATCCAGGGCAACGACGGCCTTCTGGGAGGCGACATGGGTGCAGGCGTTGCTATCGACAAAGACGGCCGGGATGCGCTCGTTGGTGGACTTCTTGATGGTCTTGATGGAGGAGCGTGCGTTAACCAGATAGATGGTGCCCTGCACATAGAACTTGGCCATGCAGGATTGACGGAGCACAGAGTTCTTGTAGCGTTGGCACTTGTTGTAGGTGCGACCCAAGGAGTAGCCGCCAAAGACCAGCTGCTGTGTGGCATGATTCACATCGCTTGCAATCTCAGCGGAATCGTGGGCAGCACTAAGGCCGCACTCGTGCAGCTCGACGTGAGCGTTGCCCACAATGCCATCGATCCGATCATCCTGCACGGCCACACACTGTGGACTGTCGACACGACGCGCTTCCACTTGATCGATGGCCGCCTCCAGCTCGTGCTGTGGCTCGACGACAATCTCCTGGAACTGGTGCGCCAGCTCCTTGGCAGTATTCTCGCCAATGTTCTGCATTTCATCCACAACGGTGTACACCTGAGCGTCCAGCGGTGCTGGCAGCGAGAACGAGGACTGCGACAACGGCTGGGCATAGCCAACGCTGGCCAGGCACAGGCACAGGCACACAATGCTACCAATGATCAACTTCATATTGCTTTTCAACTATGGCCATTTGATATGGTCACTCGCCTTTTATAGTCCGCTCCAGACCAGACCAGAAGAATATATACAATGCATCCTTATCACAAAATTGGCGAAATTGTTTCGACTGCTGATTGCTGTCGATTATCGGTCATAAATCAAAATTTACGAGCAACATCAAATGCTTCATTGATCGACATGATTATAGAATAGAGTTCAAATCTTTGAGGGCCCATTATTGGCTATTTATAGTTGTAATCGTCAAAATCGAATTTGTTAAGCGGCATCTTCGATAACAAATGAATGTATTTACTACAAAATTTAACGATTTTTTTATTTTTTATGTGTATTTTTTTTTATTATACCTGTTAGATTGATATGCGTACAAAGTGTGACCAAAAATGTGTGCAAAACACGCGTCGACAAGCGGAATGGAATCAATCACTTTGACCTGCTCCTTCAAGACGGTTTCAACTGCAAATAAACAAGGCTCTAAGACATAGAGACGGACAGACCTGCATAGCTAAATCGTCTCTTCATTTGATGTTGATCAAGAATATGTATACTTTATGAAGTTGGACATGTTTTCCTCTGCTTCCTGCAGACTTTTACACAATTTGACCACTTTTTAATGGGTATTCGGGGATCTTCACTCTGTGTATTTGTAATTTAAATGAAATCCATCAAATGACTGACATGCTGGGAATATGCTTAAGCTGGGTGGCTTTTCTTTTCTTACCTAGGCCTCATAATCCCCGGCATTTCCTTTGTCAGCCAACTGATGCAAATAATCTGAATTTATACACTGACAAACAGCAATCAAATCTATTTGGATTGTCGATTGTCGATTGTCAAGTGGCCGACGAGATCTTAGATTTATTATTTACAATCGACTTTAAGCCAGCAAAACAGATATATATATGTATATATAATTAATTTGATAGACAATCGACTTTGGGGCACTCAGAGCCGTAGCCTTGGAATGACAAGCGTTTAATTAGACAAAACTCACTTGGCCAAATTTAATAATTATTGGACTATGAATGGCAGATTTACTTCAAATGCAACTGAAACTCAATACTCTAAAAGCAATATTGAAACTCGAACTCGAACTCGAACTAGAACTCGAACTCGAACTAGAACTCGAACTCGAACTCGAACTAGAAACATATAAGTTAAGCCAGAACTTGAAGTTCTCTCGACTAGAAAGATGATGATTTTGAGTGAAAATATAAATAATAAATAAAATATGTTTAAATATCTAATGAAAATTCGGCCAAGTTCCCAGATTTCAGACCACTTAACAATATTTCCATTTCCAAAACGATCTTTGTAATATTTTAAGATTGAAATAGAAGAGCTTTTCGGGAAGAAGTCAAGAAAGATTATGCGCATTTTACAACAGTTGCTTCGCAACAGAGTTCGCAATTATTTTTGATATTAAGAACATTATTGCTTTTGGCTGGATAGTTTCGGTTGAAATACTCAAGATCTTAAAGTAAATCTTATATTAGATTACAAATAACAAGTTAGTTGGCTTGATTCAAGAATGTTTTTCTTTTTGTTTTTCATTTTATTTGTGTTCAATATACCCGGCGTATACATTAATTAGTGAGACACTTCTAGATACGCCTTTCAGTGGCCATCAGACACTTTGTCATCGTGTTGCACATTTGATACCAAAATAGTAAACGTTGGCTTACAGCTGCAAATAATTTGAGACGACTTTCAAATGCGCTATGGAAAAAACCACGAAGATATGATGAGTCCTTATAGACCATTAGCAATTAACCAAATTGGTTAAAATGATATAGAAACAAAAAAAAATTAAGAAACGATTGACTTTAGACAGTTAAATAAAGCTGTTTGCATATGTAAATATATATATTTCGTGAGAAAATTATAATACCTCATTGAAAGTGTATGCAGAAAGCAGCGACAAAAGCAGCGTGCGACGTGTTGATCGCTCGTGTGTGCAACGCAGCGTTGCGCGTTTCAAGGTCAACTCGCAAGGCTCAAAGCTGCAAAGCTGTAAAGCTGCAAAAGTGCAGCGGGCGCTAGACGAGGCAATCAACGAACACACACACACGCACACACACACACACACGCACACAGTTGGTAGGTGGCCAGCTGTTGCATGTCTTGTGGTATGGTCAATGTCAAGCTAAATTGCTTATTTGCCTGCTGCAGTTGTCATTTTCAATTTGAATGCACAGCTGAGAATTGGCGTCCACCTGTCTCGCCTTCAGGGGCGGGGCGGGGTGTTGATGAGCAGCTGCGCAGGGGCCTGCGTTAAGTTCAAGCAACAAGTTCAAGTGCTCAGCTAGACAAGAGTTACAACAACAGCAACAACAACAGCAACAGCAACAGCAATAACCATAAAAATTAAACTGTCGCTCGAACTGGGATAGAAGCTCGGGCCCAAAATGCGAACTTAAACAGAACCAGAACCAGTTTGCCATAAACCGTAGCGAGAACAACAACAACAACAAGCGAACGACTCTCATACACACCTCACACACACACACACACAGACACCTCTCAACCCGAGCAGAACCGACGGCGACGCCGACGATGACGAAGACAACGCATTGAACTTGCTTGGCGATCGCCTTCGCTGTCAGTTTGAAGCTAAGCTCAAAACGCAACGGTTCGTTAAACGAGCTAAACGCTATATTCAAGCTATAACGGTTCCTTCTGTTCATTTCTTTTTTGTTGTTGCATTATTTTGTGTTGTGTTTTTGTATTTTGTTTTTGTTTTTTGTGCCCCATTTGAATTATGACCATTTATGGAATTCTGGTGCAAATAATCATCGTCTGCAATTAGTATTCGACACTTGAAAGAAATCAACAAAAAAAATAAAAATAAAATAGAGTAAAATTGAAATAAAATTGTAGAAGACAACTCGATCGCAATGGCGCCGCCCACTGAACAGCCGGAGGATGACTTTGTGACGAAGGTGGGTCTTTGGAACTTTTTTAGAACTCTCACTCTAAAAGGGGTCCGGTTTTTGGAATTACGCATCCGTTGTGGTTGCCCTCGACTCATTTAACGCTGCGCCGCTAATCGCACAATATGCCAAAGAGCATCTATCAATGGTTTTTTTCTTTTTTCTTATTTTTTTCTCTTTTTTTTTTGATTGTGGCTAATTAGCAGCCTTGCCAACATGGCACACGGTCAAGGTGCCCAACAATAAAAAAAAAATAAATACAACCTAAATAACAATTTATTATTGGATTTTGGTGAAGAAATATTAACATATTATGTTCAATCGCTTGTCGTGGGTCAAAGCACAAAGCCAATCGTAAATCAGCCAAGCCGGAAATATTTTGCTATTTTTTTTTAAATTTTTATTTTACTTATTCGGTTTCCGTCATTTGAGCATTTTTTGTTTCTTGTCAAGTGTAATATTGATTAATATATATATACATATATATATGTGTGTGTGTGTAGATATTTAGAACCGGATCGAAAGAATTGAAATGCGTTCGATTTATTGTTGTGCCACAAACTGCGCTTCCAATTTGATGGATATGCAGATGCGCTACTTTTATCACTCTTGCGTTAATTGACCAGCAACTTGGTAAGAAATTATACAAAATATCAGTGAGTTGATACCTAATTAGTGGCTCTGTGGGGTTCCGTGAGCAACTAGTGCTGAACCACCCTGTTTGTAAATATAGATATTTCCTATATAAGCCAGTTTGTTAATGAGGCTCTAAACTAGTCAAGACCTGTCTGTGAATTATAAAAAAAAAATACGTAAATATAGAAAATAGAGGCATTAATAACTAATAATATCAGATAAAAAAATATACACACAAAATATCTGTGATTAAATTTAATAAGATTGAAAAAGTAGATTCCGTATTTATTTCCCCGAATCTATTAAAAACAATGCAATACAAAGTGACTCAGATTGCACTTTGTGAGATTTTTAATAGTGGAAAATTACCCTTTACTTTTTGATAGTGGCTATAACAAATAGTAGGTAGCTGGGATCATATCAAGAGCTCAATTGAGTTCTTGAACTTGGATTGAATGCGTTTTTCACGTTCTGTTGAACGATGAACATGAAATGCAATTTGAACTTGAACAAGTTGTTATAGTTGTGATAACCTTATTAGCCATTTGTCAATTCGTACAGGGTATGCAGTGCAAGTGCGCTCTCAAAGGGTCCAAAAGTATGCCAAGCAAAAGTGGCTAAAATCATTTTTTTTAATGACACATTTTATTATGTGGGGAAGTGTTATTCAATTGTACGCCAAAACAAATAAGTTTCTGCTTTAATGTAGTTTTTATTCCTCCCCCAATAAGAACACTTGGATCGCATAAAATAAAATAATCACGAAAATTGCGAATTTAATTATTTGCTTAAGTTGGCCAAAAACACACAGATTCGTATGGAAAGCAAAAATCAAATTGGCAAAATGTTGAAATTTGAAGACAAATACAAATGGGTAAACATAAATATGAATTTGTGAATTGTGGTCAACCCCTGGGTAACTAAATGTTGCACTAAATGCTGGCTGGCCAAATTAAATTTCTATAATTGGTATGTTCGGTTGCCAGCTCATGCATGTGGCTTAAATGAGATTGTGGTCGCTGCTCGGGCAACTCGAACAATAACAATAATGCCATAAATAATAGTAAATTGCTTTTGTTATTTCTTTTTTTTTTTTTTTGCTTTACATATTTTTGGAAAATGCCAAAACTGCATAACGCCAAACGCCAAACTTTGAATGCTGCCCAAAAAGATTCAAAAATGACCGTGTATCTCCATCCCTATCTGTATCTGTATCTGTATCTGTATCAGTAGCTATAGCAGTATATTTAGCTGTATCCGCAATTTGGGGCAATTATTAACAAGCAAACGTTGAGAGTATCTCGAGAATATCACAGCCAAGCTTGACTCTTTCGTACATGTATCTTTTGTTCGGCATCCGTGTATCTAACAATGTTTGCATGTATCTGTGACTGTACGCTCCAATATCTTTATTATTATTATTGTGCACAGCGTTGCGGAACACGCCAAAAAAAAGATGAAAAAAAGAAAAGAAAAGAATTCGCAAGTCACAATTACTTGACAAGCGACAAGAAGCCGCGACTCCAAATAATCGCTTAAAGCTCCAAATTATTATTTTATTCTTGTTCTTACACGGCTGATTCTTATGCCATATGCGTAGCACTCTTTAATCACGACTTCTTCATCTTATTCTTATTCTTATTCTTATTATATCAATTTTTCGTAGTGCTTCCGCATATTTTGTTGAGTCGTCCAAATAATTTTTACAATACTCATAACCAGAAATACCAACAAAGGCGGCATTAATAAAACAAACATAATTAATTTAATGGAAAAATGGAAGTCATTAAATCAAAAAAAAAATAAAAGTAAAGAAATAAATAAATAAAGAATAAAACAAAAGAATTTCAAAGAACTGGTCCCAACTGGTCTCTATTGTGAGTGATGTTTATTAAAATATTCGAGTCGTAAAAATACTGGATTTTAAATGAATCATCGGATTAGTGTGCGCCGGAAATACTTACTTATCTTATAATAAATAGATATGTTATATATGCCGATACATAAAATGCAATATGTTTTCTGTAGTCAACATTCAATTGTTGTTCGAACTCGCTTCGAACTCTGCGCATGATCAAACTCAGCCAAGAACTCAACTCCAGCATCAACTTGTGAACTGTGATTTCAATTTTCGTGACGTTTTAACACACAAAACATTATTACTATTACTATTACTATTATTATTATTGATGTTATTGTTGTTGTTGTCGGTCACATTGAGTGTCATGGAGGTCAAGTTCAGGGAACACCACATTGGTGGCGAGTACTTCATTTATTTATGTGTGCTTTTTTTACGATACTTGCGACTTGAAGTCTGATTTGTATGTGTGTGGTGGAGATGATAATTACAGACACACTTAAAAACACATGTTCTGTGCAAGTAAACAGTTTAACTGGCTTGAGATTTTATCCAATTAGCTGCAAGTTGATACATTTAAATTAAATTAAGTTGACTAAGACGAAATTCCTTGACTTTAATAATGTTATCTCGTACAGTGAATGCTGTCAGCCTCGAAGCGGGCGTTCCAATGAATAAAAATAAATATTCATATGTAAATATATGTAATCAAATGCTTGAAAATGTTTAAGCGGATTTCCATGCCTCTGAATAATATGCTGGGACTACGACAAAGCAAATTACAATTGATGATGGCCCACATATTTATATATAGATACATACGTTTGTCTTACACATATATATGTATACACATAATTTTTTTTATATTTTCATTGAATGCTACTTTTTTAATTTGGGTGTCGCCGGCAGCACAGGGCCAAAAAGCAAATAAATTAATTTGATTTACGCTAATTAGCTTGTGCGTGCGTGTGTGGTTTTGTTAATACTATTGGTTGGGTTTACTTATATATGTACATTTATATATATATATAAATATGTATATTTTTTTTCATTATTTTGTGCTAATTACAGATACCTTCAATAATTGGATTCTTGAACTTGGACTAATTGGCAATTGAACTTCAGGCCGTGGACGTGGACTGAATGCATCATAAATTAATTAATTAAGGCTGAATATGGGCGGAATCATAAACCACAAGAATTATGCCGACGCTACAAAGTTTTAGTTGTTAAGTGCATAAATTTTGTTGCAAAATAAATGCGATGAGTTAATAATTAAAATGATTGAAATTTATTAAAACGTGTTTCAGCATTTTAAACTGTGGGTGTCGTTTTAATGTGCCGCCCAAATGTATGCAATGGTTTTGGGTGTAACGCAGTTTTGCAGTCACTGGGAATTCACTCATTCTGACAGAAGCTATCGGTAGCTGCGCTGCTAACGAAATGTACATATAACAAAAGAATAGTATATATGCTTAAAGAATATATAATATATATGTATAGATAACTAGTGGAATAATCTTGGAAATATGAATGCAACTGTCGAAATCGCAATAGCTGTCAAACTGTTCTGGCAGAATTTTCATGCGCCGCCTAAGAGTATGCAATGGTTTCTAACGACGCCCAAATTTACTAAAGTGCAGCCAATAAAATATTTGTCAAATGTGTCAAATTGGCTATCGATAACTGACGTACCAGCAAAGAAAACAAAAATTGACATTCGAAATATTTTGATGTGAATCAGATGTAAAACAGTACATGTAATGATGAGGAATAGCACTAAAAACTGTGTAAAGCCGAGCGACAACCAACATTTCACTTTTATCGCTATTTTCAGGCCGGCAAGAAAGAGTGCGAACATAATTCAACTGCAATAACAATCACAGCAAACAACAATCTGCAATAAGTGCTTAGGAATAGAGAATATATATAGCAAGTAGAAGGAGAAGAACAAGTGGAAGAATCCAGCAAAGCAATAAGATTAAACACACAAAAAAGAAGGGAGTGCTTCAAGTTTGGGTTGAGAATTGGACACAGTCGTTGAGGAACTCTTTCCCGAGGCACAAGAAATGTATTCGGCCGTAAAGCCACTGTCGAAATATCTACAATTCAAATCGATACGCATCTACGATGCCGTCTTCACCATCCACTCCAAGTGCACCGTTGTCATCCTGTTGACCTGCTCGCTGCTGCTATCGGCTCGACAATACTTTGGCGATCCCATCCAGTGCATCAGCGAGGAGAAGAACATTAATTTCATACAATCCTATTGCTGGACCATGGGCACCTACATCATTCAGCTGGATAACAATATCATCGATCTGCCATCCCCATCCCCATCCCAACCAAAATCATCACGGATGAGTCTGCGCCAACGGGCGAACTATAATGAGGAGTATGCACGGGCCATCTTAATAGCGGAGGGTGTCGGGCCGGAGATACATGGGAGGACGCAGCGCGTCTATTTGCGCTACTATCAGTGGGTCATCATATTGCTGCTGTTTCAATCGTTCGTCTTCTATTTTCCGTCGTGCCTGTGGAAGGTGTGGGAGGGTCAGCGGCTCAAGCAACTGTGCTCGGAGGTGGGCGAGGCGCTGCTCTCCGAGCAGACATATAACACTCGGCTGCGACTGTTGGTCAAGTATTTTACCACAGATTATGCGGACATGCACTATTGCTACATGGCCAAATATGTGTTCTGTGAGCTGCTCAACTTTGCGATCAGTGTGAGTCCTCTGGCTGCTGCTGCTCCTCCTCCAACTCCTCCAAAATCGTCCTCCTCCAATTCCATCATTCTTTTTGTTGTGTACAGGTGGTGAACATACTGGTGCTGGAGGTGTTCCTGAATGGTTTCTGGAGCAAGTATATGCATGCACTGGCAACGATACCGCTATACGACTGGGATCGCTGGAATCGGGTGTCGTCGCTCGTCTTTCCCAAGATAGCCAAGTGCGAGGTTCTCAAGTATGGTGCCAGTGGCACGGCCAGCATTATGGACAACCTGTGCATATTGCCACTGAACATACTCAACGAGAAGATTTTTGTGTGCCTCTGGTGCTGGTTCCTCCTCATGGCGATCATCGCTGGCCTAAATCTGCTCTGTCGCCTAACCATGATGGTCAGCCGGACGCTGCGCGAACTGATGATTCGCAGCCAGTTGCGATTCATGACCAAAGAGCATGTGCAGCGCATCTTTAGCCATTTAACCATCGGCGATTGGTTCATCCTGATGAAGGTCAGCGTCAATGTGAATCCGATGCTCTTTCGCGATCTCTTGGAGGAGCTCTGCCAGCTGCGTGCCTCGCTCAGCGCAACCTCCTCGTTCACTCTGCTCGAAAGCGCCAACTAGTCTATATCTCTCTCCCTCTCTATATATAAATACATATATATATATCATATATATAGCTTTGATTCATGCCCAACACGAATGATTACCTTCAACTCAATTTAATTGAAATATATTTTAACAGGGATTCTGTCAATTTGCCAATCTCTTTCGCAGCGAGCAAAGCGTCACAGAATGTGGCAAATTGCATGTTACCAGTGCCACTGCTGTCCACCACATCGATCATCAATTGCTGCAACTCCTGGTCGTCGTTATCGTAGCCGAATTACCTCATTATAGCCAACAATTGGCAATCCAATATATCAAAGATCAGTCTGGCATTTACAAATCGATTGATCGATTAGCGATAGGCCCAATGCAAAAATATATATTATGTATTCGTTATGATGTCGATCAAATATTGCATTTTGCTTGAATAAACGGGATTCGATCTGATTTCTGATTTCTATTCTCTAAAATCTGACTATAATTTATTAGGGTACTGCGATTAGGTTTCTATTATGATTGTGGATATATGTTCTGCTGCATCAACTATTAACTATTGTAATAATGGGTATAAATCACTTTTTGAATACCCTCGAACGATTGCCACGAAATTGGTTAACAACCAACAATCTGGTTTCTTCTGCGGCACATTTAATGACAGCTCTCATGTTGATCGGACCATGAAAACAGTTGTGATTTACCAATCAATTTCTCATAGCCTGAAAAGTCTAGCCAAAAGTGTAAGCAGTTTAAATCTGTAACTACAAATTTAGAGACGAGTTCTGTGTATAAATAAATATTGCATCTTTAAATATTTAATTGTAAATTGAATAAATTTAAAATAAATGCAGAAATGATTGCATGCAATTGATTTGCTTAATAGACTTGCACTTAACCATAACACAAAATTCTGCATATATTCATAAAGTGCAATCGAATCAAAAAAAAAAGTATTCACTTTATTGAGTTTAATGCCAGCCCAAAGCCAGCCGGCATCATCCGATAGATATTAAAGTGGCATGACCCACATTTGCAAATGACTCCCATTTTCAATGCATTTGCCACACAGAGAGAGAGAGAGAGACAGAGAGAGTGAGTGAGTGAGTGAGTGAGTGAGTGAGAGAGAGAGAGAGAGAGAGAGAGTGACACTTGCATTCGCTGTTGACACACAAACACCAATGCAATTCGAAGTGCTTTCGCATAACGCGTGCAAAAGTCGCGCGCGTTTTGCTCGCGTTTCTTAAGTCAATTTTTCTTGTTGCTTTTTGCTGCCACACATTTTAATGTGCATTGTTTATAACTAACTAACTTCTGCTGCTGCTGCTATAATTTCGTTATTTATATTTTGCGTTAGGTTTGTCTCCCCCACCCAAAGAACCCCCCCAAACCACCCCAAGACGCTGCTGCAGTTGTAGCTTTTGTTCGACGTTGTTTTGCGCATCGTTAACAAACGCAACTCGCTTTTTGGCCGCTGCCTCGTTGTCAGCTTGAAACTGTGGCACACACACACACACACACACATAGAGAGACACAGACACGTGCATACAATAAATGTAAATATTATTCAAAAGTCATCGTGTGGTCGTCGTTGCCGTATTTTTGCGGGGGCCGCTTTGTTGGCGGGGTTCGTTCTGCTTCTGCTTCTGCTTATGCCTCTGGCTCTGACTGTGGCTCTGCTTCTGCTTCTGCCTCTGGCTCTGCCAGCGCTCTTCGGTTAGGCAGCTTTGTCAGTTTGCCCGTTTTCTTCAGCTTTGGTTACATCTATTCTGTATATATGTATGTATGTGCACACACACACACACATGCATATGCATATGTATGTGTATTGCTTTGTGTGTTGTGTTTTGGTTTTGATGTTGATTTTTAGATTTTGGATTTTTGTTGCCGCTGGCTTTTGGGCCAGCTTTATTTAGACGGTTAGTCGTGTGTCAACCGGAAGTGGCCCATCGTCAGTCGTTAGTCGTCAGTCATATATCGTCTATAGTCTATCGCTTCGTTTACTTTGATTTCGTTTTCGATGCGGCGCACACACACACACACACACACACAACAGTTCCAGCAGAGCGGGCCCAGTGGCATTTAATTAAAACGCGTACGTGACGTGCTCGACAATCGCGAACGGAGAACGGCAAACGGCAAACTATGAAATGCAATTGCAAATTGCAATTGGCTATTGTCACACACACACATACATACATACATACATACATACATACATACATTGTGCATGGCTAACGTTGACTGAGATTCTTGAGGCGCCAGCTGAGCCACATGAGTAAGCGCCTCTGGTCACACTCTGGTCTGGTCTGCAAAAGCACAAAAGCACGAAACAAAAACAAATCAAAGTGCCCAACATTAATTTAAACCTTCACACACACACACACACACATGCATAAGCGCACACTTACACATACACATGACGTAAGGGTGCGATGCGATAGGCAGCAATAACCGTAGGCTTTGATAAACACCCGCCAAAGTGTAAAACATTAACGGCACAGTGGTGCACAACTCATTTGCACTCTCGCCCAGTAATCGAGCGGTGAAAGCCGATTTAAGAAACGGTCCAGCTTAAAGCTATTGCGACGAAAGCGTATTTTTTTATTTCCTTTTTTTCTTTTTCTTTTTTGTGTTTATTATTCAATTAATATTCGAGACTATTCAGAAAGAAAACATCTGCGCTCGTTGTGCTTGACAAGAATTTAGCATAACAAACAAAGCGCGGCCTGGTTAATTTTATTTGTTTAGGAATTTATGGTTTGACAAAACGATTCGTTTTTCAACACTGCTGAATAATACAATATTTCAAGTTTTTCACATCTTATTTTTTTTTCTTCAGCGATAAGAAAGCAAAGAAATATAATCCATCTGCATTCACAGCAATTGAATAATAAATTAGAGTTTTTCACATCATCTTTAAAGAAAAAGAAATACTACTAATTTCGAAAATTTCCAATACATTATATTTGATTTTAGATTAACTAAAAATATTATTCTATGTTGTAAACAGATCATCCTGGAAGTTTCAGAAAGTTTAAACGTACTTGTGCCATCATCTGAAAAAACGTTTCTTTGTCTATTTAATCTAATCTTAACACAAGATGTAATCTGATGATATCACACACATACACACACACACACACACACACACACACACACACACACACATACACACACACACAGTGATGTTCATTTAGAAGCACACAGCTGGTGACCGTCGCAAATTAATCAACATCGCACCACTGTACAACTAGAAGCGCTTCACAACAACAAGAACAAGACTGCGAAACACAAAACAAAACAGAATTCAACACAAAATAAAAATACAAATAAATAGCTGAAAAAAACAGAAACAAAAACAAAACCAAAAATAAGAAACAACGGTGACGCGAGTGTCGACGTCGACGTCGACGTCGGCTGGCGCCTATGAAGTTTTCGCAGTGCTCTTTAGTTGGTCGCCTGGAACAAGTTCGAGCAGTCCGAGTCTGATTCCGTCCACCTTTGCGCCCACCATCACCATCACTACGACACACGCTTGCTCTACATGCATGTCCAGTAGTGTTGTTGTTTTTTTTTTATATTGATTTTACTGCAAATGCCGAAACAAATAAACTACCGTTAATAACTACGCTGCTTATCAAGCACTGTGGCGATAAGAATTGAAAGAGACGCTGCCGCTGAGTTGCAGTCGCTGTCGCAGTCGCAGTCGTAGTCGCAGTCATCGTTGTCGTCTTGAAGGTGTCGTTGGTGTTGGTGTTGGTGTTGGTGTTGCTGTTGGCAAGTTGACAGCCAAAAACAAAGGCCAACATATACAGTTATACAGTTGGCAGCTGCTGTTCGTGAGCATGTCAGTGTTTTCTATATATTATTTGTATGTGATTGTGCATATTTGTGGGTGTATTCAATACGTAATACATAACAACAATAAATAATAATCAAAAAGTAAAAAAAATAAAAAAAAATAAATAAATAAACAAACAAACAATAACAACAGCAAAGCAAATTGCTGTGAATTGTTGAGGATCATTGAGATCTGCTAAAAGAGATTGTGGCCATGGCTGGTGACTCGGAGAACAAGAGGGGATATCGAACCATCTTTCGCAGCATTTCGCAGGTTTTTACCTCGAATAGCAAACACACTCACACACAAAACAACAACCACCACACCAGCAACAACAACATCAACAATAACAACAACAATAGCAACAACATTAACAACAACAAAAGCGTATCTGGCATGGCCACTTTGAGTGTGAAACTGCCACAGCCACAGCCACCAGATGCCAACTGTGCCGAGTGCCAGGATGCCAGAAAAATGTTCAATGTGATCGAGGCGAAGAAGCGAGCCAGTTCCATGTACGATCTGAATGCTCCAACAAATATATATAACCGTCCCACGGTGAGTACAACAACAAGAAACCAACAGATGTTTTAAGCCCTACTCGATATACAAAGAGCGATCGAAATACTTCCTTTATATATATAAATAAATAAATAACTAATAAAATATATATATACATATATATCTTTCTTACGTTTTTAGTTTTATGTATAAAATTCGAGCGTCGACTTTTATAAGAAAATTTAATTATTTTTATTGAATTTTAAGTTTATTGCTTGGTTTCACAAAAGACGGTCAAACTGTTTAAATTTAGACAACATTTTGCGCTAAACAAATTTGGCAAATTCAAATGAATTCTTTTTGATTCGATTTAATTTATTTCAATTTCAATAAGTAGCATTTGTCTAAAAGAATGCATACTTCTGAGTCAACCCTCGCATATGAATGTGTTTAGTGAGCTATGGGGTTTTCTCGAAATGTTCTCTTATCTGAAGTCGTGCTCTTTATGGTGTCTTCTCGTACCGCTTTGAAAAACAGTTTCTGCTGCCAGATTGAACGATTGTGGCACATGATAACTCTGTTCGACTTACTATATAAATATATATATATATATATATATATAGATATATATGTTTAATGGGCACAGTATAAACTTCTGACAATAAGATAATATGGCTCTTCTGGCTTGTTTATAAATCTCTATTAGAGATTAGAGATCATTAAGCTGTGCAAAAATAGATGATATTTGCGATATGTATATTCTTGACGAGGACGACAAAGGTCAAAAACACCGATCTCAGATACTATTAAAGCTAGACGATGTATGTCTTGAATGTAGATAACCATATATATGTGCTTTCGATAACTGGTCTCCGATAAATATCGATTTATTGACTTCGTTTGCTTGGAAAGCAAAGAATCCTTTAAGAATTATTACTTCTTCTCTGCATTTAAATGGTTAGTGATTAATGATTAAACTTCCTCTGCTTAAAAACCACATCGAAACCAATCATTTATATCAGCATTTGCCACATTCAAATTTAGCATTGGAATGCGGTTTCTTGTTGAAGTAACATGTTTGTAGTCAAGTTATTTTCTGTGATAAGCACTAATATGCATTTGGATATTCCAGTTCCAGTTGGTGATTGTCAGCATGTAATTTTATTTACAGCAGTGAATCAGATCCTTATATCAAATCGTTCAGTCTTAATCACAAGCTAATTAAAAAGCGTGTAGAATGCGTAATTTCATGCATTACATTCCCATTCGAATGGAAGTCCATTGAAAAGATGACTTTTCCCCACAAAGAATTCGTTTCTACTTTAGACCAAAAGCAAAAACCAAATACAAATTCAAAATAAAGCTACAGAAATTGGTTGTCGCTTCTTATCTGCATATTCTTTGCCAACTGTCAGATAAAGATACTTGTTTTACATATAAATATACATATATATATATATATATATATAGCATACCAAAGCTGTTGAAAATTTCACTGCATGCCTTTCCTCGACTCGTTTTTTATTGGCTCTTTATAAGTCGTGCTATTGCCTGTTGTGCTCGACAAAATTAGCATAGAAGCCGCCGTGCGAGAGAGAGAGAGAGAGACAAAGAGAGAAAGAGAGAAAGTGAAACCGAAACCGAAACACGTTTTCGCTCCAAAGCTGCGTATTGTTCCGAAAACGAAGCGTTTTCCAAATTATCTCTCAATGCAAATTCAATTTTAATGCATTTCGACAGCAAATTGATTGTTTTTTGTGGGAACCATCTCAGAACCTGATATTCTCAATAGGCTGTCAAACGGGCCAAGTTAACGGATCATTCGGTTAACAGCATACCGAGATGGCTTTCAGTCTTAGCCAGAGTATAGATAACAAATAATTATATTAATAATATGAATAATAATGAATATAGCAATATTAATAATAATACAATTTAGCTACTTAAATATCACCAAGTATCCTTATATCCTTATCAAAACTAAACTAATCCTTTTATCTATGTGAAGGAGTCGTCTCTGATCAAAGTGGGTACATACTCGTATATCTATAGTTATTTATCGAGTCGAGTAGATATATTCTGATGAAAGATCACTTCCACTACACAGATTACCCAGCTAGTTACAACAGTTACAACATTTATGGCATAAGAATTATCAGTATCAGATGACTATATCTTATAGTATACATTACTATATATAGAAACAATCCGCTTGTTACATTTCCAATAAGCATTCGTTGTGGGCTGGATGCAATCTAAGTTCAGTTACTGCAACAATTTGCTGTTAATTTGTGCAACACCTGCCGCATACTGCGACAGATGCGGAAAGGTGTCTTAATTGGCTGTCACTTTTTGCATAACTGTTATGTATTGAAATTTGTCAACACTCGAGAAAAGTTGCAATATATATATATATATATATATGTATATATAATATGATAAATGACGTTCGAATGCAATTAAATAAAATAAATCAACTTCATTTCGGAAGTTTGTGCAATAGAAATAGAAAATAAAACCAAAAATTGATTGCATAGAAGCGCCCAACCGCACAGTGGGCTTGCATTGTGTGTGGTGTTGTCCTTCTGTTGTGTTGTGTTGTGTTGTGCTGTGGTGCTGCACCACACAGTACATGTGTGGTGTGGTGCTGTGGTGCACCACCCACCCGCACCACCCATCACATTTGTGCTGTGCACTGATGCAACATGAAAATGCATTGCGCATGTTTCGCATTGCGTGTTTTGCTTTGCTTTCGCGTTGCTGTTGTGTGTGTGTGTGTTGTGTGTGTGTGTGTGTTGTGTGTGTGTGTGTGTTGTGTGTGTGTTGTGTTCTGTGTGTGTGTGTTGTGTGTGTGTGTGTGTGTGTGTGTGTGTGTGTGTGTGTGTGTGTGTTGTGTGTGTGTTGTGTTCTGTGTGTATGACTAATCGCATTTGCCAGTTGACGTGCTGCGCGCACGCGTTTTGCCCGCGTTTTTTGCCGCCAGCAACTAGCAATTGAATCCCATTGAAATGTGCATTTCGAGCAGATAGCAAGCATTGCACAGTGCCCACCAGCAACAGCAACAGCAGCAGCACCAGCAACAGCAGCAGCAGCAGCTGCAGCATCTGCCATAGTTTTATCAACTTCGTTTGCAGTCGCCGTCGCCGTCGCCGTCGCCGTCGCAGTTGACTTTAATGCAATTTGAAAAGTTATGCGCGTAATTTTGTCATCCGTTTGCATTGAGTTGCAAGCAAACATTGGCATGCATACATACATAGATACATAGATACATTCATAAGTGCATATATGTATATATGCATATATATGCATATTCACACGCATCTGTCCAATTGACTTTATGTGTGCAGTTCATTTTCTCGTTCTGATTAGCCTGCTCAGAAATTTCGCTTTTTCTGATACCCTTTGCAGAGGCTCTGATCATTTTGTCATGAACTGTGTAACGCATTGATGCAGTCTTCGATGACCCTATAGAGTATATACACATGTATATATATATTTATATATATTCTTGATCAGCGTCAGCTTGACTCTGTCAATCTTTCTGTCTTTTTTACTTGGGTCACTCAGAACTCGACGTGCGATCGAATCAGCCTACTATATCATATATGCCTATATATAACAACATAAATATTAAATTATTAATAAAGCAAAGTACTCAAATTCGGAACTAGAGTTTCGATATTGCAGATATTTCGATATCTGCAAGGGTATTTAATCTTCGACGTCTGCCAAAGCTGGCATTTGTCTCTTGTTTTCTTTGTTAATGCAACACAAGAAGCAGCTTGATTGACACTTGAGTTGCCATTACACACACAGAGCTATCAATATATATATATATATATATATATAAATTGAAATATGTTGGTCTTGCCCTTCTTTGTGGCAAGTCGGAACTAATAATAATAATCCAATATAGAACAAAACAAGAGCAACATTATTGATTTACATGCCACATACATTTATCAGTAGATATTTATTATTATTAATATATATAGTCAGACATTTATATAGACACATAACGCCAATTAATCATATATTTTAATAATTTTTAAATTTTAAAATATTAAATAAAATTTAAGCCACAATCTGAATCATTATAAGAATAAATAAATAAAAAACACAAATAAATATAAAGTTATATTGTTCATTAGATGGAATATGTCTTGAATCCATTCCATATTTCCGACTAAAGTATAAATCGTATCAGAACAGAGCAAAAAGAGCCAAGAATTGTTTCCTTCTATTCCTAAATGAAGACATTTTTGATTTGTGATTAAACATAAGATTTGCCATTTTGGAGTGAACAATTCTTGAATTATTGTTTATAAAATACATTTATTTCTCTCTGTGCATGGGCATTTATAGTTCTGCCTTTCCCTAACCACTTTCTCAGTATAATACATCTGCAAGTGCATATATTTACCATATATATATATATGATTACACATGAGAGAAGCTTATCGCAGTTGCGAGATTCGCTTCTCGCTGACTAAACTGTTACATGCATTTTCCTTGAAGAGATAATGAAAAGCTTGGCGACGAAAATCGTCTCCATGGTGCTCTATATATATACTTAAGTATCACCAATAAATAAAGCCCAATTGTACTCAGTTTGTTGACAGGTTCTGCAAATGATTTCTGAATGAGGGGTTGACAAAAGTAAGTTCTTTTACATCAACTCATTTACTCATATTTGTATATGTATATATATATAGCACCGTTGGGTGACTCATGAGTCCATAAAGCATACCAAATCAGAACCAAGATGAGCATTGCAGTTGGGCGTAGCCGATTGCGAAATTCTCTGATACCAGTGGAATAGCAGCTTTACCAGATTTAGCAGGCGTTAAAAAGAACCCACCAGTTTTTGGGTTTGGCCAACAAATGTTGTTTAACAATCTGAGGAATGGGTTCCTAGCGATCTGCCCTTCATCTCTGGTGCAAGTTTGACCAAGTTTTCAAATAAGATCACCAGCAATTTCAAACTTTAAAGTTGATACTCGCCTCCAGCTTTATGATAGAGGTAGAAATGCCAATTCTTCGTTTTGCATTTATCGATTTGTAGGCAGCACTTATCGATATCGATCTACCCGTTTAGCTTTGTTATCAGTGTAACAAAATGCTGCTTGCCATATCGAAGAAATTTAAATTTCTGTTTCATTTGAGGCGCTGGCAGACTGAAGCTATCAAGCCGATATCTCTCTCTCTCTCTCTCTCTCTCTCTCTCTCTCTCTCTCTCTCTCTCTCTCTCTCTCTCTTTCTCTGCTTAAATGGGCATATCTGGCTGTGGATCCCGGCTGCTGCTGTTGCTGCTGCCTCGCTTAATACAATTTATTTGAAGAGCGAGGCACAACAATAATAATCATAATGGCAAGAGACATTCTTACTTGACTCTTGCCGCTCAATTGAAAATCAGCACAGACTGCGGCGCGACGTCGCAGTCGCAGTCGCTGCTGCAGTCGCTGCTGCAGTCGCAGTCGCAGTCGCAGTCAACTCATTACAGAAACGATAACTGGAAGTGTGCGTAACTGGGCACCCGGGAACACCCCTGTCTACTGTGCAACCCGCAGAAAAAACGGAAATCGAAAGCGAAAATAAAATAGGAAAATTTTAATTGTTTGCATGCCGCAACTCGAATACTCTTTTAAACATAAAAATCAATTTCAAATTAATGCCTTCAAATGGAAAGGATTAATTAAATTCTGCATTGAAATATCTATTATAAAATATAAACTAGAATTTATAAAATTAATTTAAGGCTAGCTTATTATTAATATGTTCAGCTTTGACTAACTGATAAAACTCAGCTGTGAGGGTATTATCTGTAGCTGTAGCTGTAGCTGTTGTATCTGCTGGATACATTTGCTTAGGGCGCAGGCGATGCTGCTGCCAATAGCAACGGCAGCAACAGCAACGGCAACAGCAACGGCAACAGCAACGGCAACGGCAACAGCAGCAACATCGACAACAACAACAATTGCGTTCATTGTGCTTAATTAATTTAGTTCAAAGATCAAGCGGTCGCGATGCCGTCGCGATTCTTCCTTATACATATATATGTATGTAGTTATGTACATGCCCCTGCTTGTTGCAAGTTGTTGTTGCTGTTGTTGTTGTTGTTGTTGTCATGCAGCTGCATTTAATGTGCAGGTTCTGTTGCTGTTTATTTGTGTAGCTCTTAGCGCTGCGTTCCAGTTATAAACTTTTGCCACTGCCTCTTCCGATCTTTTGCCATATGTTGCATGCACCATGCATGCACAAAGCCACCCCCCCCAAACGCTCCCAGTTCCCAGTCATGTTTTGGGCTTGGCCAGTGTTTTTTTTTTTTGTTTTCTCTTTTATTTTTGGCCGAGACAAATGCGTTTTAATTTTCGATTCACTTTCGTTGCATAAATTGGCGCTCGCCATTGAATGATAACACGCTCTGTGGTTTGGGGGCAGGTGATGATGTCCAAACACAACCCATCCCCCCTCATCCCTTTCACTGCCCCAACACACACTGTCCATGTAAGCCCTGCTGGCATTGGCAATTGAACGTCCACACCCAATCGCCCGCAGTTGCGATATGCTTAATTAGGCAACGGGCGTTGAGCATAAAAAGCGTCTTTGTCGCTGCCACACCCCTTTACACCACCCCTCCCCACACCCTCCCCCCAACACACTCATCCACAAACACACACACACACACACACACAGACAGACACAGACAGACACATGTTGTCCACGTTGATTACACACATTTGGCTTTTGAGTTGTGCCTCCCCATGTGGATCTGTTGCTTACACTGTGCAACATGAATTTAACTTGTCGATTTTTCAGTATTGTGTTCAATTAATTTATATCAATATATAGTCGGGAGGCCTCGACTGCAATCAGCTAGTTTGATATATATATATATATATTTTTTTAAATGAAAATATATTTTGAAAATCTGCGTTTCTTATTCGATTCTCATCCAATGCTTGCACTTTCAACACTGCCATCTGCAAAGTAAAATCGATACAAATTTATCTTGAATTGTTATCGGAAATCGATATGTATCGATATTTGCAAAACGAGTGCAGTTATCGATAAAATGATATAAACTTGAACTGCGTGTGGTCAGCAAATTCAAAGTCTCCAGCTCTTGAAGCTGATCTAGATCTGATATATATATATATATACTTTACGGGCACGGATATGCTTTCCTGTTGCATTTTGCCTGTTGCCTGTTGCATACTTTTGCACCAAAAAATGTATAATAAACTTGAAGCAGCTTTAAGATCTGCATTTCTTATATATATATATATATATATATATATAGTGTGGGTCAGGTCGCTACTTCTACTTCTTCCTCTTTTCGATTCGATTATATTTAATTATTTTGTCGTCTGGTGTTTTGGCAGCGTCCGCTTGGTGACCGGGTCGGCGTCTGCGTTAGCATTGGCGTCGGCGTCAGCGCTGGCATCTGCAGCGGCGGCGTCGGGCAGCGACGATTGCCACCCAAGAAAATGCGCTGCGGCATCTTGCCTTCAACAATTTCAGTTCAGTTCAGTTCAGTTCAGTTTAGTTGATATTGTGTTAAATTCGCGAACGCGTCGCGCTCCCAGCTGGACCTCAGTACAAACCGGGAGACCGGGATCCGAACCAAACTTTCCAAACCAATAAAAAAAAAAACCAAATAGATAAAAACGAGACTCGAAAATCTAACTGCAAACCGGGCGCGTTCCAATTTGAATACAATTTCCTTAAATGCACATTTTTTGTTTTTTGTTATCAATTTTGATATTGCTTTTTTTGTTGCAAATTGTTTGTTTTGTTTTTTTTATTTGTTTCAAAATGTGTGTGTTTGTGAAGGAAATTACAGCGACGAATGCCGAATGACGACATTTAATTCGATTCGATTTCATTTCATATTGCTGTGAATCGCGCGATTGTTCAAGTACATTTATTTGCATATATATACACACATATATATATATATATATATATATATATAAACATTTGTGTATGGGTATGTGTATTTAAATCAATTAAGCTGTCGCTGTCTAATGCCGCAAAAGATCGGAGAGCGTTATGTGCTTATAAGTACAAGTACATACATATATGGCATCTATATATATATATATATATATATGTATATGTACATACATCAATGGATACGAGTAGATGGGAACCAAGCCCCGTTTTACATGTGAATCCAAACACGTATTCAAACACAACATATATGGAATATATGAATGATTCACTGTCATAGGCAATTCAATTGTATCAGTCGTAAGTCTCTCTCTCTCTCTCTCTCTCTCTCCCTCTATCTCTCTCTCTCTTGAGCAGAACGGGGTCAATTCGAGAGCGGCTTCTGTTTGCGATAAGCGATAGTTTTTGCTGCCAGGCTCAATCAGCACTCTGGCCAATATAAATGTATATCTTTATGCGTATATATATATTGTTGGTATCATTAACAAGTCGTTGGCTCGGCGTAAGGAGCCCGGGTCTTTGATATGATATGATATGCCATCCACAAGAAAGGTTCAAGCCGTGCTTGACCCGCTGCAGCCTAAAAGTATGCAAGATGCTCGAAGCAAACCAGGCTAAAATGCAATGCGATCTTTAATTTGTGCTTTGTCAGTTAGAGCGATGCTTAAAAAACAACGGATATTGAAATATATATGCATATATATATAATATTTATATATATATCTATTTTTTAAGATTCACATTCAGTTGGATTGGCAAACCGTCATACAAAATATATTTAAATTATTTATAATATTTATATATGCATATATATATATATACGTATACCATTTCATATCCAGTTATTTCTCTATAAAAAAGATAATACCACTAAGCAGACAATACTATATAATAATACTCTTATCTTTAAGTCAACTTGACTTACAGTTGGCATCTCGTAACAATCGATGTTTATGGCTCAATTGTTTTATTACTTATCGCCTGAGCATTTGCTAATTTATTACCCAATATGATATATATATATAGATATATATATATATATGTAAAAACGGAAATACAAGCAATCAATACTGAAGATATACATATACAATTATTAACAAAAAAATCTCAAGTGATCCGCTCAAAGTGATAACTGTACACATGCAAATCTTGTTTTTTTTCCTCCCAATATACAGTATATTATTGTATTATTGTATATTGCATATTTCCAGTTCAGTTTGCATTTTAACTATTCTACATATGTCTGTCTCTCTCTCTCTCTCTATCCTTTTCTCGCTTATTGAATGGATTCAACGAATTGATAACTCAAACTGAACAGCAGGTTTCAAGACTCCCTTTTCCTATTTCCCTTTTCACTGGCACGTTAACAGGTAGCTCGTTGCTCGTCCACATTCCAGAGCCTAGAACGGCGGCACCTGTGACGCGTAGGTGAGGCCAATAAAGAGACCGACAATGCGTGAGAGAGAGAGGGAGAGAGAGAAAGAACTAAGCGATTGCTTACGCAACGCAAGGCAGAGTTAACCAGTTTCTCAGTCGCGCCGTTTATCTCAAGGGTCTCCGCGCTGTTGCGCACTGTCGGCGCATTTAATTTGAGTCGTTGAATGAGACGCCCTGTCGAGCCCCTGGCCGAGACCCCTCGACCCCCGTAGGCCACAACGGAGTGTTGGGAGGGGGGGCCCAACATCTCGACATGGTTTGCTGGCCGTTGTCCGCTCTGACTCATCGCCTTGCCTTCAAGATAAACAGGCAAACACAAGTCGAGAAGTATGTAATACACACACACACACACACACACACAAACATGCATAGAAGGCGAGCTCGAAAAGTTTTAACTGTTGACATTAACCCTTATAGCTGCTGCTAAATTTTACTATATGTGCAAATACAAATAACTGTTTGCGATAGAAATGTTTAAAGTGATAAGGAACAAAACAATTTTGTATGTTATGCCTAAATATTTCTTTGTGTACTGTATAGTTTGGTAAATTTCGTGTAAGCAATTCAATGATAAACCAAATATTTGTCTACTGCGGTCGGTCGCATCAACTGGGTGCGTCAGCTTAAGGGTTAAGTGCGGAGAGCTAGAATCTGAACATTTTGACACACTAAGTGTAGAGTGCAATGTCACTCACATGATCGCCGCCTATGTCTGGCTGTGTGAGTGTGACAGAGAAAGGGTTAACTAAGATAATAGGCGCGTGCGTGCATGTGTGCATGGGAGAGCGAGAGAAGAGAAGAGAGCGCAGAGAAGAGAGCGAGAGCGGCTATTTGACAGTTGACTCGCATCAATTAAAAGCGCCTAACAGATAAATTGAAATGAAATGAAAACTGTTTTTTATTTTTTTTTTTTGACGCAGCAATATAATAAAAACAAACAGTGCGATAAACGCGTGTGGTAGATAAAGAGAGAGAGAGAGAGAAAGAGCGAATGAGAAATGCAGCAACAAGTGGAAATGAAAAGCAGCAAACGAAACAACAGCGAATTAAGCGACAATAACAACAAACACAACATTTCCAATCAGAATGAAGCAACGCAGCTGCAGCAGCAGCAGCAGCGCAACAAGCGCTGTCGTCAGCAGCAGCAGCATCACATCTATGAAAATTTACCAACAACAACGCAGCAGCAGCAGCAGCTGCGCAAATATTTTCGGCGCGAGGCGATCTATGAGAATCTGTGCCGTGGCTGCGGCTATGGCGTTTTTGCTGCCCAAGGTCATTACTGTCACTTCTGTCAGTGCATTGTCAGCGGCAGCGTTGTTGCAGCGCTGCAGCAGCAGCAGGAGCAGCCGCAGCAGCCGTTGAGGAGCAGCAGCGATTGCAATATTTATGAAAACATTTGCGAACGCTGTCGCAGCATCTACAGCGATAGCGAGCAGTGTGAATGCGCCACAGGTGGCACGCTGCCCACAATTTTTAACGAGTCACCAATGCAGTCGCAGTTGCAGTCGCCGTTGCAGTCAGCTGCTGCTGCTGGTGGTGCTGATGCTGCTGGTGCTGGTACTGCTGTCAAAGCCGGCAGCAAATCGCGCACGCTGCTGGGCTATTCAAAGTCGAGTGCAGCGACGCTGACGCGTCTGTTTGGCTCGCTGAAGCAACTGAATCGCTCCGGTTCGCTGCAGCGTCGACTTTTTTCGCGAGACACAAAAAACAATGGCAGCGGCGGCGGCGGTGGCGGTTCGCTTGAAATAATTCACAATGTGGATGAAGTTTTTCGCACGCAGGCAACATTTGATATGCAAAGCATCTGTGAACTGAAACGTCAGCGTCAGCAGCAGCAGCAGCAGCAGCAACTGCACAGCAGTCGCAGCGATCAGCATATTTATGGCCGACTGCGCAGCGACCGAGCGGGGGTGGGGGAGACAACTCAAGCAGTTAAAGCAGAAGAAGAAGAGGAGGAGGATGAGGAACAGCAAGAGCAAGAGGAAGAAGAGGAACAGCAGCAATTGTTGAAGAAAAAGTCGCGAATTTCGCGAATACGCCTACTGCAGCCAAAGCCAAGCAGCGCAGCAGCAACATCAGCAACAGCAGCAGCGACGTCACCGCCGGCAGCACTCTACTTAAATGAAAGCATTTGTCAATGGATGAATGCGCTGCGACGCGAGCTGCACAGCTATGAGGATGCCAATGGCGGCTTTGGGTGCCAGCAGCCCAAAAGTGTGCCGCCCGCCTATGAGCGAGAGAAAGAGCGCGAAAGAGAGAGGGAGAGGGAAGCAGAGCAAGTAACTCTGCGACGGAGCGAACCAGCAGCAGCACCAGCAGCAGCAGTACCAGCAGTAGCAGCGACGGCAGCAGAACAACCCCAGCAACAGCAACAGCAGCAGCAGCAAATTTTGATTGACAATTTCAAGCGCAAGTTGCTGGTGCAACGCGAGCTGCAGCAGCAACAACAAATAGTCCAATTGGAGGCGAATGCGCTGCTGTTGAGCGATCGGCAGCAGCGTCGCTGCGGCATCAATGAACGTGACGACGCCGCCTTTGTCAACGAATTTCTCAGCGGCTTGGCGCTGAGCAAACACGCTCAAGCGACAACAACAACAGCAACAACAAGAACAACAATTGAAGCAACAACAACACAAGCAGCGCTGCTGGCGTCACGCCTGTCAGTGCGTCAACTGTGGCAGAGCGCTGCGCTGGCAGCAAGTTTACATGGCAGCGTTATTTGCTTCTTTGGCAACTATGACAAATTGCTAAGCGCCTTTTTGCATGGACGGCGACAGCGACAGCGACTGCGACTGCGCAGCGACAACAACAAGAAGAGCAACAGCAACAGCAATAGCAACAGCACCAGCAGCAGCAGCAGCAGTGAGTCAGCGTCGCGTCGACGCCTATTGGATCAGTCGCAATTGGAGCTGGCAGTTGTGCGAGCGACGCCAGCGAGTGACGACGTTGCGGTCGCGTGGCGAGTCGGCAGCCTAAGCGATACAATTGAACCTCACAGCGAGATCGAGAGCGAGAGCGCGAAAGAGAGCGAGTGCGAGTGCGAGAGCGAGAGCGAGAGCGAGACACGATCGGAAAGTAACTGTTTTAACAGCAGCAGCAGCAGCAGCAGCAGCGGCGGCGACGGCGTCGCTGTCAGCAGCGCCGCGCTGATGGCGGGACCCAAGCAATGCGGCGACGCTGAGCAGCGCGCCAGCAGCGATGACAGTGAAAACAATAGCAATAATAACAACAACAACAACAATAATAATAACAACAACGACAATGTCAACCAGCAGCAAGAGCAACAACAACAACAACAGCAACAACAACAACAACAACAAACGACACAGGTCAATAGCCAATTGCAAGCAAAACACAATTTACAACAATTTACAAATTACAAATTACAAATTATAAAATCAACATAACAATTTGGGCTCACTGCCAGCCAGCCAGCCAGCCAGCCACTGGCTGTAATTGAGGCGTAAATGAATACAACAAATTAAATACAGCAAATGTGTGAGCGAGTGCGAGTGCGAGTGAGAGCGCGAGATAAAGCTCGTAGAAGAGAGCGAGTGAAAGAGAGAGAGAGAGTGGGAGGGGGGGCAGGGGGCGAGAGAGTGAGCTGCAAAGTGAACCAAATTGGAAAACAAAACAAAAAGCGTAAAAGCCAAAACAAAGCATGTACTATTTTTATTTATTTTTTTTCTTTTTTGCTGTGGGAAAAATAACATTTGAAAATAAAGTAATACGCGATACCCGTTCAACAATTGTTAGCTTTGTTTGTTTTTTTTTGTTTTTATTGTTTTTAAGTGCAGGCAAATGGAAAGCGGCAGTGGGAGAAAAGAAGCCCAGTTTCAAGATGCATTTTAGTAATATTTTCATACACAGTTGCCATTTGTTGCTGTGTGTTGTGCCTCAACTTGTGGAAAATTGAATTTATTTTGTATTTTTCATCTTTTTTTTTGTTTGTTTTAAATTCTATGATCCTATTAGAGCATTAAGTGCAATTCAATTAGAGAATTAAAATCATTCAGGTTTATTGAAATTGAACGTGTGCAGATTGGAATTATATGCATCGAACGAGTAATAATAAATACATATATATAAATATATAATGTATATATAATGGCAAACGAGTGGCACAAATAACTCGTTAAGGGATGCAACGAGTATAAGCATATAGGCAAACAAATGACGAGTACTTTCAAGCAAGTAACGAGTAGTTAGTTGAAGACGCAGCCAGATGCGATCTCTTAGCGAATGCACTTGTTTTTTCTATTTTATTTTACTTGATTTTTTTGAACGAATATCGAGAATTGAGTGGAGGCGAGTCGAGCATAGTTTTATTCAGCATGTTGCATGATTATTGTTTTTTTTTGGGAGTAGCTGTGAATGCATGTGGAAGCAGTGAGCCCAAATTTAGTTCCAAATAGATCTAATGAGATCTATGCAGATCGGTTTGGTGACAACAATGTTTGCTCTCTCTTTTCATTGAATTTGTAGAGCTGTGTGATTAAAGTACGTCGACCGGCGCCTCAAGTGCCGCTGCGTAATCCAACCACATCTCTGACTAAGCCTACAAACAACAATAACAACAACGATGACATGGGCGATGTGAAAGGGGATAAACACAAGGAGAAGATGGCGCTGCTGGCAGAGGAGGAGGAGGAGGAGGAGCAACAGGAGCAACAGGAGGAGGAGGAGGAGGAGGAGGAATCCATTTATCAAACCATTTGGCAGTTTAAAACTGTGGAGCCAGTGCCCGACAATAATAACGAAGAAGACTTTGATATCATCACAGCGAACGAAGCGGGCAGCGATGATGACGCAGATGCAGACGCAGACGCAGACGCAGACGCATACGCAGACGTTGACATCGACATCGATGTTGACGATGTTGACGATGTTGACGATGTCGACGATGTTGACGATGTTGACGATGCTGAGGCAGAGGCGGAGGCAGAAGCGTTAACATTGCAGGCGGCCGCAGCATTCGCAGCTGGCGCACGTCACAAGCTGCTGACTAAGCTGACGTCGACGGCGACGGCGACGCCAACAGCAACGCCGCTGCCATCGCCGACAGCATCAATGGATCAGGGTGCCTGGGAGACGGACGATGAGTTCATGTTTCATGCCAAAATTGCCGACGAGCAGCAGACGACGCTTAGCGTCGGCAGCACGGTGACCAACAGCACAGCGACGCTCGGCTCGATTAGCAGCAGCGCCGGCAGCAGCAGCATCGACAGCAGCGAGCCAACGTCGACGGCATCGCTGCTGCTGACGCATCCTCTGCTGCGCAACATTTGCATTCTTTACAGCCTGAAGGAGCCACAGAAATACAGCGCCATCTTCTATGACTATCAGCGTGCCCAGTTCCATCAGCGTTTTATGACGCGCATACGACGACCAGCGCCACCGCCACCGCCACCGCCGCAGCCGCAGGCGACGTCAACGTTAGCAGCGACTGCAAGCAGAATAACAGTTATGTCGCCCAGCAACGATGACAGCGGCTGCAGCTGCGAAGCGGACAGCGAGGATGCAATGCCCGATTCGACGCTGCACATTCCACAGCCGCTGAAGGAGGATTGGGCGCTGGCTGTGCTCGCTGCCGCTGCGAGCAGCAAGCGTGGCGTCGCTGCCCGAGCCGGCCGCAAGCTGCGCGTCCGTTCCAGCGGCCGTCTGCTAATGCCCAATTCGGTGCTGGCATGGCGTGAACAGCTCCAAGGTGTCAACTATTGTGAGGATGAGGAAGATATGGTAAGTTAATGGTGGGCCACCAATCCCCTCGCGTCACGTCCCTCCCCCACCCCATTCATGCCACCCTCAATCCGGCCCCATGGGAAATGAGAGATTTGATTGTTTGGTTTGCTGATCCATTAATTAAACGCTGCTTGCAACGCTTGATTCAATTATTTGTTTGCTTTGACTGTGACTGTGACTGTGACTGTGACTAACCTCCGCTTGCATTTGTTGCTGCCGCACCTAGTGGCGGAGTGCCACAGCCGCAGCCACAGCCACAGCCACAGCCAGAAGCTCCAGCCTTTTTTTTTTTTGACTTTTGCGTACAATTTTATACAGTTGCAGCAGTTGCAGCAGTTGCAGCAGCAGCAGCAGCAACGACGTCGTCAGCTGTCAAATGCTCTTTTCAAAAGTATCTCAACATTTTTACACAATTTTAAAGGGGATTCAAAAATAAAATAAATATAATTTGAGATGCAAAATATAATATGTAAGATAGTTGATCTACGTGCAACATTTGTTGCAAGCAGTCCATCAAATTGGAATTAGAATCCGTTTTATTCAGATTATATAGATTATATATTGTATTTCCACGTTAGTTGCCTCTTATTATATGGAATTTATATATTTATTCACTTCATTTAAATATATAAATATTTATATGATTAAAAGAGTTTTTAAGCGTTTCTTGAAGCCTTTGCTAAACTACTACTTAAGTGCAGCTTTTACTAGTAATTATTTGTTGGCATTTAAATACTTTTATTAAGTTATTTTCTTGAAAATCTTGTGCTGTTAGAGCATTCAGATAGTCGCCTTGAGAGTTTTATGCTTCTTTTTTTTTTGTTTTTTATTTTTTTTGGGGTATGCGTAATTTTATTGCGCTTTGTTTAACACATTTTGTTCTTGTTGTTGTTGTTGCTGTTTTTGTTGTTTGTTTTTTTTTTTCATTCAGCTCTTCCACTTTTTTCTTGACTTTTGCATAATATATTTATTTATTTGCCTCTCACGTTTTTCATTTTATTTTATTTGCTTTTGTTGTTGTTGCTGTTGTTGTTGTTGTTGTTGTTTGTGTGTGCGAATTTATTATTCCCTTTGCATTTGCTGCATTTTTGCCGCTGCATGTGAAATTCTATGGAATTTTTGTGCAGACTCGGAAACCAAGAAAGTTGATTCACATATTACGACGCGCCCCCTCCGACTCTGACTCCGACTGCGCCCCCTGCCCCGCCACTCCGCTCGTCATCATAAACGGACAATTATTATTTTTGCATAAACAAGTCGCGACTGATTTTTGTATTCCCCTCGATTTTGCTATCATTTTTTTGTGGAAACCGGTTTCGGAATTCTGATTTCTGATTTCTGAATTCTGAATTTGTGTGCTGTTGTTAATTTCCTGCCCCGCATCGTCATCATCGTCGCATTTATCAGCTTTTAATTGGTTAATCATTAGTCAAATATTTTTGTAAAATCGACCACTTCGAGTTCGAATTTCGAATTTCGAATTCGAACTTGGGAGTTGGAGTCTGGAGTTCTGCTTAACTCTTACATAACTATTTACATGTCTCTTGAAACTAATCGACTTTTGAGCCTCTTTTCCCTAGCCAACATTTTCTGTTTTGTCTGCCCCTCTCTCTCTCTCTCTCTTTCTCTCTCTCTGTGTGGGAGTGTTTACTTTAACATTTTTTATCGCTCAGTTTCTCGTAAAAAAAAAGAAGAAGAAGAAGAAAAAAAACGGTGCTTGGGTTCCATAAACAAGGGGCCGGATATATAAACAACGAGCAACGCTTAAAAATTGCTTCGAAAACTTATCGCAAAACATTTGCTGTAAAGTGAAGATAATTTTTCGTTTATTGTATATTGTTAAATTAATCTCACGTACACCAAGAAGAAGAAGAAGAACAAAAAGAAGAAGAAGAAGAAGAAGAATGTGGGAAACGTGTCTAATTCAAGCCAGATGAATCTAATAATGCCAGCATGCAAAGCGATAACAAATTCTACATGAAATATATAGATAAATCTCGATTAGATAAATCTCCATTTGATATACTTGTTATTCTTGTTTTATCTATATCTATGTGTATATAGGTATATATAGATATGGATTCAACAATGGCCCTCCGTGCCAAATAGATTTATTCATCATCAATTAAAGTTTATCTATATAAGTTTATATATTTATATTTATATATATACCTGCGAGAGATCAACTTTTAAGCTAAAAGATGCAGTTAGTTGGCCATCAAATTATTTGTTAACTTGTGTCTAAGACTCAAAATACTGCTTAGAATAACATAAAAAATAAACAAATAAAATAAAAAAATATATTTTTTTTGTGAAAAGATAAACATGCACAATAGATAATAACAAAGTCTGAATAAAGCAATATAGATAATGAAGATTTAAAGAGAGAGAGATTTAGAGAGAGAAAGATTTAGATAGAGATTTAGAGAGAGAGAGAGAGGGAGAGAGAGGAATAGATTGTCATCATTGAGTAGAGCTCGATGTGGTCAAAGATGATGACTTAAGTTAATCTAACTTATATTTGGTTGACTAAGCCAAAAATGTTGCTGAACAGTTTGGCTTTGGCCATGAGTGCGTTTATATTACGAATGAGCTGTACTTTGCAATCATCTTGTATACATATATAAATATATATATAAATCTAAATATATATATATATATATATATATATGTCGACTAAGGTTAGACCGCGACACAATTGAGCTGAGCGGATGTTTGAGCGTTTGAGCATTGACTTTGCCTACGCAATGTTAAATCAACACTCGTCACTTGACACTTGGCCACATTCAATGTGTGTGTCTGTGTGTGTGTGTGTGTGTGTGTGTGTGTTTGTGTGTGGCTTAAGCGTGGCAGACACAATCTCTTGGCTTATTCAATATGCTGCATTGACACTCGCGTCCGTGAGACATCAGCCACATAGTGGCACATGTGTCTCTTTGAGCCAACTCCGTGCAACATCATCAAGCAATAGACGTGCAAGCAAACACTGTAAAAAACAACAAAAAAAAAACAAAACGCAAAGACAACAAAAAATGAACAAAAAATACAGAAAAAAATGCCCAACAGGTCAAATGCGGCGCCTTTGTTTGCATATTTTGTGCTTTTTATTTTTATTTTTATTTTTGTTTTTGTTTTTTTTGCTGTTGCTTTTGCATTTAGTTTTGGTTTTAGCCTTTTGTTGTTGTTGTTGCGTGAATCACATGGCGAAACGGCCTTATGGCAACAACTTGCACATAGATACATAGATACATAGATACATGTGCTGGTACTTATAGATACATGTGTGTGTGTGTGTGTGTGTGTGTATAGATACAGGTCTACATTTGTAGCCGCATGCCGAGGTCGTATCAATTAAATTTTGTTGTTTAAAAATTATTATAGAATAACATAACAACAAAACAAAAAGAAGATATTTCATTGGCACGCCGAAGTTTGAATACCCTTGTCGGGGAATTTCATTTATTTATTTATTTGTTTTCTATTTCACATTTCACATTTGTGTCATCTTTCGACTGATACTGATAGAGAGAGAGAGAGAGAGAGAGAGAGAGAGAGAGAGAGAGAGAAAGCAAGCTCTGCTCTTATAAACAAATAAATAATATATAAATAAGAAATCGGGCAGACGCCTCGGTTAGTCATAGCAACCCTGACTTCTAAATAATAGTACCCCCAATAAGGGTAACAAAAATAAAAAATATATTATGCAACCACAATAATAACAAGAACCACAACTCGAACAACAGGCTTGGGCAAAATCGTTCGTGCATCGCATATAAAATGTGATTTTCAGTGTTGCACACAAAACAGACACAGATAGAAGATACTGTCATCGATACAGATACAAATACAGGTACAGCTACAGATACAGGTACAGCTACAGATACAGATACAGATACAGGTACAGATACAGCTACAGATATAGCTACAGCTACAGATACAGATGGAATGCTAATCAGCGAGCTGATGCCCGAAAAGAGCAACAACTAATGCCGCATGCAAATCTGTATAAACATATTATAAGCATGCCCAAAAGTTTGCATAGTAATTGCGATCGGACGTCGCCAACTGAGGCAGTCTCTGTTGCCAACTGATAACTGATGACAGCTGGCTATCGATAAATCGATCGATCTATCGATCTATCGAAATCTATCACATTATTTAAAGGCTGCTACTGTTCAATCATTCTGGAAGCACACAAAAACTGCTCAAGTTATATTCGTATTTTTGTTATCGACTTGCACTTATCGATGTTATCGATTTCACAGCTCTCCAATTGTGAGAGTTGCACAATCTACCCTGCCCAGCTTTGTGATCCAGAGAAACGACAACAAAACAAGCAAACAAACAAACAAACCAAAAGCAAAACAAAATTTGATTTTAATCTAGCATTTTTTGATTTGCAATTGCACAATTAACAATTTCTAATGAATTGCATAATTAAATATCTCGTATTGAATCGATATACGAGACAAACTTCAAATATTTATGTATTTATGGTGTACAAAAATCAAAATTATTTGCTAGTTAAGCATTTATTTATTCAAAAATGAAACTTCAAAAATTGTTCAACTTTTCGCTTCTCAAATTCAAATTTATATAGATATATATTGTAACTATATATCTATATCTATATGATGTCTAATCTGTGTAGAATTGAAGCAAAAGTCTTTGGTGATTAAACATATATATATTCTTGGACAGCAATAATGTCCATGTCCAGACCAAAAGAGCAAACTTACTTCAAATTTGAAATATTAGTTCTCAGGATACAATTGTACAAATATAAACTGTCTATATATATTCATATATTCATTCCTGTCTGTCTGTCTGCGAATCCCAATGAAACTTAAACTGTATCTTCAACTTGTTGTTGTTGGAACTGGCTGGCGAATGAATTAAAGTCGTTTTGGCTTAACAAGATGTCTTCATCCAATATACCTCTTAAATATAGTTAATCATTATAATCACGTCTAATTGTTCTTCTGCATAAAATGAAGACTTCAACTTACTTGAGTTATTTTGCTGCACAATGAAATCAAATTGGCCACAAGCTGTAAACAGACAGTTGCCAGCAACTGTTGCAAGTTATATATATGCACACATCTGTATATATGTATATATAAGTAGTAATTGAAGCCATCAGCTGTTTGGTATTGCATTCCCGAGCTGTTTACAGCTTTCGTTTCTAGACAGCTGGCCAGCACTGTGCTCGTGCCTATCACCAAGTGTCGCTTACACATATGTCTGTCTAAATATATACAGACATATAAATATATATATATATATATATATATATATATATATATAGCTGCTTATAGCTTATTTGAAACGTTTTTAATTAGTGTCTAAGCTTAAGCGCAGCAACTTGCCCTGCTCTGCTCAAGTTAGGCTTAAAGCATGCCGATTTTAGCTGCTTTCAAGCACATTTCGAATATTCCAGCTGATCTCTGTCGTACATCAAGTCGTACATCTATTTATGTCTAGGCAGGTGTTGACTACACACTCGGGCAAGTTTATGTTTATTGGAAAGTTTATAAGTTGGGAAAATCGCGTATACAAAGGAGAGTGGGCGACAGAGAGGGGGAGGGGGAGGGGGAGGGGGAGGGGGAGGAAGACGATGACGATGACGACGTCGATAATAAATATAACAAAATCGTGGCATGCCCGAACACTTTTCTAGTTTTTGCGTTATCTTGGGCACATTAACCGTTTGCGTTTGGCATTGCACGCGTCGCTGTTGCTTTTCCAACAAATCGAACTCAATTTCTTATCAAGTTTTATTATATTTTCTTGGCGTTGTTTGTTTTTCTTGTTGTTGTTGTTGTTGTTTCGCTTTACCGGGGCACGAGCAAGCAACAGATAACAAATGAGTGGCAAAGGCAAACCGAGACGCAGTCTGACAACGGTGAGCAGCAAACGAAGCGCAGAACAAAGCACACGAAAAATGGGCAAAAAAAAAAAAAAAAAAAAAAAAATAGGAAAATAGGAAAACAGGAAAAGCAAAAGAAAATAGCAAAAATCAGCACAGAATAATACAAGACACAAATAAAAGCAGAAAGAAAAGTGCAAGAAAATCCGCAGCAGCAACACGAAAAGCTGCAATTAATTTACACAGTCGTTTCTTGAATTGTATCTCAATCAAAGAAACACCCACACAACACACAACTAACCCGTCTCTCTCTCTCTATCTCTCTCTCTATGTCTCTCTTTCTCTCTCTATGTCTCTCTCTCTCGTTGTTTGCTTATTGTTTGTCGCTGCTGCTGCTGCTGCAGTTGTTGATGGCAGCATTCGACTGTTTGTTTGGCATTAAATATTTATGAGTGTGTTGCGTGTCTTGTCTTGTTGTTATGTTGCAGATTGTGCCAGTGACTGATATCCTGCGTGCCAAGCAAATCCAGGAGGACAATGAGGTGCAGCAGACGCAACAGACGACGATACTGCAGCGCTACAAGAGCGTCTCCAGTGGCAATCTGACCGATCTGCCCGGCGAGGATGAAAAGAAGTCGATGAGTTATCGCATGCGCATAAAATGTAAGTATTACTCCCCCTCTCTCTCCCTCTCTCTCTCTCTCTATCTCTCTCTCTCTTTCTGTCTATATATACAGTGTCTTACAGTTCATTTCGGGCAGTGTCTAGCAAAAATTTTAATTGCCTGGCATTAACAAATTATCCAATATTTTTCAAAAATTCCAAAGACCGGTGGCAGGTACATATATTAACCACCATAATGAATATATGACCCCCATAAACTGGGGTTTCCCCGCCGGCTAGGCCGGGTTATGTAAAAAAGTACCTGAAATTATGGTTACACATTATTTCGGGCAGTGGCATTATGGACACCTGGGTGCCATAAAACCCGGATTTTTTACGTCAGGTTGATTATTTTCGGAATAAGTAGACCAATCCTTCGTAGTCAGTTTAGTTATATCCTGCATCTCGGGTGCCACCAGCCAACAAGGACTATGGGCAAACGGACTACCATTGAGCAACGGAATCTCATTCTGGAACACTTCAAGATCGGATATTCACATCGCCAAATATCTGAAATGGTAAATCTAAGCAAATCAACTGTATTCAACATCATTCGTCGCTTCGTCGACGAAAATCGGATAGAGGACAAGGTCACAAATGCACCAAACAAGATTTTCACCGAACAGGAGGAGCGGAGGATCATCAGGAAAATAAGGGAAAATCCCAAGCTATCGGCTCCAAAACTGACTCCACAGGTAGAGGATTAAATGGGGAAAAAGTGCAGTGTGGAATCTGTGCGCCGAGTTCTGCGCAACCATGACTTTAATGCCCAAGTACCACGGAATAAGCCCTTTATAAGCGCCAAAAATAAAGGGACTAGGATGACATTCGTCAAAACCCACTTGGACAAGGATTTGGAGTTCTGGAACAAATTCATATTTGAAGATGAGCCCAAATTCAACATTTTTGGCTCAGATGGACAAAATTATGTGTGGCGACAGTCCAATACTGAACTGAGTCCCAAAATCCTAAAGACAACAGTCAAGCACGACGGAGGAAGTGTCATGGTATGGCCATCTATCTCGGAAGCCGGCGTCGGAAATTTGGTGTTAATTGAAACAACAATGGACAAGAGTGTGTATTTCAATATATTAAAGGAAAATTTACTCCAAAGTCCCAAGAAGCTAGGAATCCAGCGTACTTTCCGGTTCTACCACGACAACGACCAGGACAAAAGGCAAGCATAAGTACGGATTAGTACAGTCTTGGCATATCTGGAACTGCCCCCACACGATAATTCCACAGGCCCAGTCTCCAGATTTAAACGTTATTTAAAATTTGTGGGCTCTGCTGGAAAATAACATCAGGAATCACAGATCCGATCTCAAAAATGCTCTGCTGGATGAGTGGAGCAAAATCAGTCCAGAAACGACCCGGAAGCTGGTATCTTCCGTGAATAATAGGTTAAGGGAAGTTATTAAGGCTAAAGGATATCATTCTAAGTATTAACATCCTTATTTAAGTTTTTATACGCCAAATATGTTACTTTTCTAAGACTGTCCGAAATAAAGTTTGACATGTATTTTGGACATGTTTTCAGTTTTTGACTAATTTTAGTTAATTAATTAATATTTTAATAAAAACTGAAGCTTCCTTTTCAAACGTGATATAACATAAAACAAATTGGCATTTAAACATTTTGCGTTTGTTTCTTTGTTTAAACTTTATAGCACTTTAAAATTTTTGCTTGACACTGCCCGAAATGAACTGTAAGCCACTGTATATGTACTTATACTTATTTACATATATAATTTGTTATCTGCGTAAGGTGTAAGCTGGTAGTCGACCTTCGCCTGTTTATCTGCCCATTCTCCCCATTTAATCCAGGTTGAGTGCGTCCATTTTCCTTTCCCAGTGTCTATTGACGCTGCTTGGCCACTTTCTAGCTGATCTGCTCAATATCAGCCATTTAATTGAGTGCTCTGAAGTGACTACTTTGTTGTTGACGACTGCCACTTGCCACTTAAGGCTTGTCTCGATTACAGCCTCGGTTTTATCACCTGCTCTCGTTCCTGCATCGATCAGTCTGTTTATGTATTATATATACATATATATTATGTATACTCCACAGCAGTGGTTCTAGAATCGAGCACTCCGTGGCCAACCTTGAGCCGTCTCATCTTGCAAAATCGTACAACTTTAAGAATTCAACATTCTACATTTGCATTCCAATTGAAATCAGCTTTGATTGATGGTTGTACCCCAATTAAGTGTGAGCCAATTCTCAATGCTTAAGTGAGTCAATCAGTCAATCAGTCAGTCAATCAGTCCGTCAGTCAGTCATTCAGTCAGTCAATCAGTCATTCAGTCAGTTAGTCAGTTATTCAGTTTGTGTGGGCATGATACAAATACTGCTTACGAATCGATAGAAGTATGTTAAGCGAAACAGCAAATTGGCTAATTAATGCGCTGAAGTCGACTTTCAAGCGGGTTGCAAGCAACATGCCCACATGCATGCCCCGATGCCCCAATGCCCAGAGACATGTGTGGCAGCCAGGGCGCCCCAATGTCTGCCAGCCAAGTTGCGGGTCTTGACCAAACTGTTGCTGCTGCTGCCGCTGCTGCTGCCGCTGCTAAGCAGCTTGGCCTTAAAAGGCTGCACAATCGCCCACATTGAAGCACACACACAACACACACACACACACACACACACACACACACACACACACACCACACACACTTTGATATCGAGTCAGCTATGAATGGAATTGGAATTTGAAAATGCGACTGCGAATGCGAATCATGGAATGCGAGGAGATTTCTCCCACTCTCTCTCTCTCACTCTCTGTCTCCCTCTCAGTCTCTATCTCTATCTCTATCTCCCTCTGTCTCCCTCTGTCTCTCCCTCTCTCGCGCTCAATAATAAGCTGTGCCTGTTTTAGTCAATGAAAGTCTCGCGCTGGGTTTCACTTGTTTGGGTTGGCTTTGTAGGGGAATTTTTGTATGTATGGCCAGAGATGATTCACTGCGGGGAATCTTGGAAGTTGGCAAATACTCTATTGTTGTTGTTGTTGCTGTTATTATTTTTGTTGGCATTGTTGTTGCTGTTGTTGTTGCTGTTGTTGCTGTTGCAGCTGCTTTGTTTTTGTAATGCAAACAAATCGCATTCCGCATGCAAAGCGTTCGCATGCCCAAATACAAATAAATACACATATCGAATGCAGGTGATAAGCAATATATATATATATATATATATATACATATATATGTAATATATATGTATGTATATATATATGTATAGTCGTTACTACAAATCAGAGTCGTCTTCAACGTTTTTGACAAGCGTCAGTTGAGTTTCAGATATCTAAACGAGTTGTTGCAGTACTCGTGGCATGGTCATATTTCTCTAGAGACTTAAATAGAGAGAGAGGGAGAGGGAGAGAAAGAGACAGAGAGCTAGAGATGTGAGCGAGAGAGAGAGAGAGAGCGAGCGAGAGAGAGAACGACGCTGCATATTCCATGGATAGACGCTTGGCAGAGTGTAGGCCACAGAAACAACTATTGTTCATCTCATATATATATATATATGTTTATATATACATATATATATAGAATAGTCTTGGACCCATGGAGTAAACCTGATGACAAGATCGGATCAGTCATCCAATTCCAAATCGATTGCGATTCCACATTTGGGCAGAACGTGTTGAAAGCTTGGCCATGGATTTCTCCAGAGAGAGAGAGAGAGAGAGAGCCCAAACTTGGTTGACTCTTTGGATAAATTATGCAATCAAATAATCTCAACAAATATGTTATTCAGCCAGAAGAAAAGCACAAAGAAAGCTTTACATACTTTCATAAATATATACATACATATACATATACATATATATATAATCATATACGTATATAAATACATATTTACATATGTACAATTTGCCCTAATTCCGATGAGATTTTCTTTCTTTTCCCTTACATGATATTGTCAACTTCAACGTTATTGTCCACATCAACGTCAACGTCAACATCGAATGATGACTGATGCGTTGCACGCTGCTCGCTGCACGTTGCACGCTGCAGTTGCAGTGAACAACAATGTATTTAGACTGTAAGTATACATATATATATGGCCAAGAGCTGTGAGCTAAAAGAGCAAACGTTAATTGCAGCAATCGATCGCCGAAGAGCGAAAAGAAGTCGCGCAATCGTCGCAGCCAGGTGAACAGCCTCTGCCTGGATGAGCAATCGAAGTATCCGCTGTTTGGTGCCCGTCTCAATGTGCTCGAGCTGAACATGTCGGATCATCCGTATGTGCCGCGTTTCGTTGTCGATGCCTGCGCCCAGATCGAGAAGCCCGATCACATCGAACAGGATGGCATCTATCGGGCCAGTGGCAACAAGCTGCACGTCGATGAGCTCAAGCGGAAGCTAACCCATCTCTACGAGCCGCGCTGGCTGCAAACGGACGACATCCACACGTTGACCAGCCTGCATAAACAATTCTTTCGTGAGCTGCCCGATCCGCTGATTACCCATGAGGCGTACGAGCGTCTGGGACGATCCCTCACCGATGATGCGGCCATCGAACGGATGCGTTTGGCCTTTGATGAGATGCCCGAACCGAATCGTTCCACGCTCCGCTTCCTCATCAAGCATTTGACCAAGTGAGTGTCCAAGCAGATGAAGCTTTTCCGTCTTGTCTATGCGAGACAAGACAAGTAGTTCAAGTAATCGCAAGACAACAAAAGATCTTAGTTTTATGACCAGTACCTAGTCCGACTTGAGCTTGCTTTCCCTTGTCAAAACTCAATGCAAAACTTCAGTTTTGTATATTATTTTCTAGTTTTATATATCTTTAATTTGCTCTCTCTACCAGCCACAAATTGGCAATTCGATTTATTTGACAGGCATTTACACACTTACACATTTACAAACTTAACAATTGTGTTGCATACGAGGTGTGTTCAAAAAGTATCGCGAATTTTGAATTTTCGCGGGTTACGTATATTCGAATTTCGATTTTTTTGTAGCGTTATGTTGGTACTCATGTCTCTCACTTATGCCGACAAGCTCGGCCATTTTGAATGTTCACTTAATTGTTGACAGCTGCTTTGCTTGCACGTGTTTTGGATCGTCTTCGATTTTTACCTATTCAAAAAAATGGATCAAAGAACCTGTATCAAATTTTGTGTGAAAAACGAAATGAAGTGCTTGACGAGATAAAGACGGGATCGAAGGAGGAGCTGAACAAGATAAAAAAAAAATGATTTTTTGAAGTGTTTCGAAGATTGGAAAAACCGTTGGCACAAGTGTATAATATCTCATGGGGATTACTTTGAAGGGGACAAAATAGATATTCATGAATAAATAAATAATAACTGAAAAAACACAAAATTCGCGATACTTTTTGAACACACCTCGTATGTTATTTGAGAACCGAGGTAGTAGTTAGTAATTAGCAGATTGCATGCACTACTTGAAGTCATTTTATATGTCATCTTCCAAAACAAATAAAAAATGTCAGACAACATGTAAAGCAGCTTACAAATCAAATGTTGACTTAAATTAAATAATTCGATGGGCAACAGTTATTCGAATCAGATTCGAGTTAGAAACGTCGTTAAACAATAGGCATCAATCAATAGTATTAAAGTCATTTTGTTAGTTCTATTTGCTGTGTGCAACAATCAAAATGTGTATGTATTCATTTCAATTCATTTTGCATTCACATTCACAGCGTTGCAGCTGCGAGCAGCTTAAACCGGATGCCAGCATCCAATTTGGCAATTGTTTGGGGTCCCTGTTTGCTGGCTGCGAACGACATCAATTTCGATATTGGGCGCATGAATATGCTCGCCAAGGTGCTAATTGAGAACTATGAGCTCATTTTTCGGCCCACAAATGAGCGACTTGTCTGCTAATCAACATACAACAAACAACCAACAAACAACAACAACAACAATAGCAAGTGCAACAACCACAACAACCACAAAGGGAAAACATCACACAAATTGTGCGTCGCCTTGGAATGGCGCTACTATTTAATATTTAAAACATTTCATACATACATTTATTATAATTATAATTACAATTAGAATTTGTTTTTTTTTTTTCTTCTTAACTGTCGTGTATGCTTTAAACCCGCTTCCTCTTCTTCTTTTTTTTTTTGTTGTGTGTGCTAATATTATTATTTATTTATTGTTAAAAAAGCAAAAAAAAAAAAAAAACAAACAAACAAACGAACAGAAAAACAAAATGTTTGGAATGTAAACATTTCCTGTAGTCGAATTCAGCAAACAAGCAAAAATACTTACCAAAAAGACAGTAGACTAAGCTAATGCTAAACATTATAAAGATATATATATATATTTATATATATGTACACACACACACACAGACACACACTAACATACCACAACTCACATATTGAATATATATGTTTTTTTTTTAGGTCTTACGATTTGACCAAAAAAAAAAAAACAGAAAAAAAAGAAAAGAAAATAATTAGAAGCATACTCTAGGCGTTATCTATGCATAATGTTGAATAGCGATATATCAAAATGTATGTCATAAATATCATGTGATAAGATTTTGACGCCTTAATGTCTTTTTTTTTTTGGGTATTTTTTTTTTTTTTTTTGATAATATAATAAGTTAAATGTGAACATTTACCATATACATATACAATAACAACAAACACTTTCATTTTGTATAGTCGTCTTGAGAAGAGCAGCAAATGCCAAAATAACAATAAAATAAATCTAAAAAAATAAAAACACAAAAAAGAGTTGCAGATGATTAATATGTTTGCTATCTCAATAAATCTTACAAGTATTTAAAAAAAATAAAATGGTTCCCTTTCATTATTTACAATGTACGATTGGGGGATGACTTTATGTTGCTACATCTTAGATATAGATCTAGATATAGATGTGAACTTTATTATAATAACACTTATAAACTTAATTTATATATCTATCTAGATATTTTGTATACTTCAAAAGTACACTCATACAAAAATCGGCCTGAATTTAATGGGATAACTCGGCTTATAACTTTCTAATAGCCAGTATTTTCTTTTCTTAATTCTAGGGTACATTTCTCTAATATCAGTTCAACTTCCAGAATTAGTTTGGGTTTTTTTTTAATACTTAAGTTGTCATTTGAAATTTCATTACTCTTTGCTGAGTTTTAGAAAGGATATTCTCTAAAAATAAACATTTGCATTTCTCTTTTTTCGAAATACTTTCTTTTATTAAGAAACAGATTTCTATAAAATAGAAAAAAGCTTTTCTATTTTAAGCACTTTTTTCATATATTTACAAATCATTTCTGAAAACCTGAACATTTTCCTGGTTTTTTTAAGGGGATTTTTAATAATGAATCTTAATTTGCATTTAGTGTAATTTATAGTTGAACATTCAGAAGAATTTCGAGTTTATAGCATGGGTATACCAGTTAGTAAGTTCAGCTTCCTTGGCTTGGTATTTATGGTCATGCATTGGAGCACGAGGTATCCATAGTCGCAGGGATCGGAGAAGGCATTCAGTCCATCGAATATTTGCTTGCAGTGACGCATCACGAGACGCTCGTAGGCGCTGGCATTGGGCCCGAGGCGGGCGAGATCCAGCTTGTTATCACTGCCAATGTAGTCCTTGATCAGGCACCTGGTGTAGCACTTGATATTCGTGGCAATGCTGCTAACGGGCTTATCGGGCGAGATGGCCTCCAGATCAACGTGCGTCACTTTGTGTACATGTAGACACTCATCGGATGCGTTGCATCCGGCGATCATCAGCTGCACATACATTTTTTGTTTCGAAAAAATGTGGAAAGTGTGAGCATTGTACAAGGATTTGCATTAGCTATGGACACTCACTGCCACGAGGAGCAACAGTTGCAGATGCATTTTGTTCAATTTTGAGAATCCGTTTGCAATATGAACTTGCACTCGCGATGCGTGCAACAATGGAAATGAGGCACGAGGGTGATTCCCCCTCTTATTTATGCAACGCAATATGCCATGGAAGTGTGCGTGTTGTCTGCTGTTCGTCGTACAATTGGGGTATACTCAGCTCCTACATATCCACAGAGAGCGAGAGAGAGAGAGAGAGAGAGAGAGAGAGAGAGAGAGAGAGAGAGAGAGAGAGAGAGAGAAAATAAAGAATATCATTTACTGAATTACATTTATTTGACTTATCATTTACTCGTTGAACATAACTAACTGATCAGAGTACAGGTCATAATCTAGTCAGTAATATTGCTTATGCTCTGCACACTATTCGAATTTGATTGCAATAATTAAGTAACCTATTTATACCCATTAAAAGTGCATCAAATTGGGTATACTTAAGCAGTTTAACATTCAGCGTGTAAGTTGAAAATTGAAGATTTTCACAAGTGAACAACAATTTGGAGAGGTTTACACGATTTGCATAATGGACTTCGATTGGAGACAGCTGGGTATGCTGGGTATGCGCTAGTCGTGCATATTTCGGGTATGGATCATTCGCACTTTTTGTTTTATTAAGAAAAAATGATGAAAATGGCATTTTTGGTCGATTGGCAATGCCCATTCAAATGCAAGTGGCAAGTGGCAAGCGGCAAGTGGCAAGCGGCAAGTGGCAAGTGGCAAGCGGCAAGTGGCAAATGGCAAATTGCTGGTCAAATAACAGCAGCTGCAGTAACACCAGCAACATCGGATGTGGCATGTCGAACTAATAATGCCCGCTGTGTAGTCCAAATAAAGGGCATACGCTTAGATAGACCTGAGAGAGTCTCTCTCTCTCTCTCTCTCTCTCTCTGTCTCTCTCTCTCTCTCACTCTGTCTCTCTTTTACTATGCTATCCCTCTCGGCAGTCGCACTTGCACTTGCATGATTTCCTGTGTTTGGGTGTGAATGGGTGTAGCCGCAGTGCCCCTCCCCCTCTCGCTCCGTCATTCCAGATTGTGGGTTTCTTGATTATGTGTTTAGGTTTTTGCGGCCATTGGGCAAAAATAGCCGCAAAATTCAATTTTCCAAGCAAATCACACGTGAACTTCTCTCAGTGAGTTTCGAGCAGAAGAAGGAAGCGTGCGGCAAGCTGTGGCAAGGCGGAAAGCCAATGTAATCAGCCGACCATTTGACATGGCCTGTCATCAGCGACATGTACAGCATGTTCTTGGCGATATATATATATTAATACATATATATATATATATATATTTAGGTCCTTGGCGACACTGCGGCTGGGCAAAACTTTTGCAGGCCAATCAGCCCAAGTAGCAGCCGCAGCAGCAGCAGCAGCAGCAGCAGCAGCAGCAACAACAGCAGAAAGCCAAAATCCAAAGACAACTGTCGAATATGGGCTGGTTTTAAGTACATCTAAGCAAAATTACAAATTATGCAGAGGAAGTTGGCAGTCAAGTGGACTGCAAGTCAAAGCACAAATTGCAAAATGGGCGTTGCGGCAATTGCCTCGCAAATTGAAGGGTTATTTGAGACAGTCCAAGTAGCAAATGTATCCCATTTGCGACAACGGCAACAACATTGTGTCCCAAATGCAATTATGAGCAGCCCAGCATAATAAGTGCAAGCAACCAAAGTCCATATTTAATTATCAATGCAAATGGAATAAACATTTGCAGTATGTAATCGAGTTGGGCAACGAAAAAGCGATCTTTATATGAAAGACTCTGAGTCTGAGTCGGAGTCGGAGTCTGAGTCGGAGTCGGAGTCTGAGTCGGAGTCTGGTCTGTCTGGTTGTCATGGCTGTTGCTTTGTGGTTGAAAATTGCTCAAATGAAATGCGAGTCATGGCAAGCAGTTGGCTTATAATTCAATTTTTGCTGCTGACGGCCAACCAACCACAGAAGAATTTTAGCACTTGTGCTTCGTTCGAGTTTGCCATGGCAATTGGCTTTGGATTTAAGTTTTGGGTTTTGAATTTGGACTTGTGTTCGGATTCTGCTTTCAAAATTGCCATGCGCTTCATTTGCTGTGTTCTTGCTGTGTGTGGGTGAGTGGTTGGCTCAATGCCTTCAGTCTTACACAGTCGTATACCCTGTAATCAGACGAATGCCATCATTCAACTGTCACATTTTCTGAGCAGATCCATGTGTTTTACCTTTGCCCTACAAATGACATTTTAAATATATTCAAGTGCATTTTTCAAAGCACATATCTTATTTTTAGTATCTATCCTGACAAAAGCAGTTATTGAAGTATAAATATAGTTGTATTTAGCAAAGGTTTGTATTACTTGAAATCAGGGTATCTGATATTAATTCAGCCTCTTATGTTTATAGCGCTATTAATCAGAGTACAGGGTATCTGATATTGATTCAGTCTCTGGACAGGAAATGTCTTGAGTTTCATTTTGGTTTTGCGATTTGTTTTTGACAACACTCAGAAATATAAATTTTGCAATTTTATTGCGGCCAAGCAGTTGACTGCAGAACAGTAACTTAAGCCGGTCTTAGGATGAGTGGAGCAGGCCGAGCATCAACATCAGCGTCAGCATCAGCATCAGCATCAGGAGCAGAACCAGGACCACAGTCAGGACGAGCTGCCTAACCACTGAAACGTGTCTTAACTTATGAAATATTGCAAGTGCCAGTTGCCAATTGCAGAGCGCAGAGACCAAAAGACTCCTTCTTCCAGCAGCTGCATGTTGTTTCATAGAATTTACCTTGTCACATAATATTGTCAATTATATTAACTATAATTTAATTAAAATTAACATTCAAAATAAAGTGTTGAGTGTTGTCTATGCAATTAATATATATTAAAATATACAAAATAATAAATAAAGTTGGATCGATTTATTTATGTTGGGTTTATTATTGAAAACATATGAAAACATAGACTTAGACTGCATCATAATTAATTATGTGTGCCTTGTTGTGCTTCATGTAAAACTCTGCTTCATCATAAATACATAATACATAATCCTTTTTGTTTGCTTTGCAGTTTCTATTATTTCAATACGCTCGAAATTGTATTAATTGAATTAATAACAAAAATAATTATTAACAAATTGTTGTAAGTGGAATGCTTCTATTGTTATTCATAAACCGCTAATCATATGCAATGCGATTTAGGGGTTTTTTTTTAAAGTTGGTTTACTAATTTGCCAAAATACAGTCAGAGTACAAAAATAACATAATAATTAACATAAAATATGTGTGAATTTAAATGGCTTAATGCCATGCATAAGTCAAACAGTCTAAGTCTAATGTTATTTTGTGTAATTAAATTATAAATTGTTGGTGATCATTTGGAAGATATTTTCATCACACATAGGCCTCGTTAAGATGAGTGGCCAACACAGATGTGGAGTGGGGCAGCAGCTGTAGCTGGAGTCGAGCAGCTGCACTTCTTGTTGGCCAAGTGGTTGCTGTTTTGGGCTTGAATTTGCCGGCGGCTCACTTGATGTTCCCAGAAGTGGCGCCACCTGTTGGCCAGAGGCGAGGACTGAGTAGCAGACGCCACAGTTGCGCTTTCATGACTCGCAGCAGCACTCGACATTAAGATGCCGCCAATGTGTAATAGCAGACTGAACTGTGTGTGTGTGGGTGTGTGTGTGTGTGTGTGTGGCCAAAGATGTAGAAGCTGTGAGTTTGGTTGACAGGTTGCTGAGTTAGCAGCAGCAGCCGCAGCAGCAGCCGCAGCGGCAGCAGTCAAGGATGTGACAGCGCTGAGCCCATTTGACACAAGCATAATATAATAAAAACCGCAAACAAGTAATGCCAACCAGCGTCTCTTGTACTCTCTGCTCCTGCCCAGCACCACTCCACATCCATTGAAGTGGATCACAGGCGTGTAGGCCTCAACATTCGGTATAAGGTCCAAGTTGAGGTCCGCACGGAAGGAAGCGGATAACCGAGCCGAGAAGTATGCCAAGTATGATGCTGAAGTGTCCTCGTCTGTCTCGCTTTGTTCGCTGCTCTTATCCTGGCCTGAGTGCTGAGTCCTGTGTGCGTCTGGGCGTTATCCTTTCGGCGTGATTAAGCCACAAGTGCGTGACATTTTAATGCGACATTTATGCCCAAGACAAGAGATTATTATTGAAAACGCGCACTTCGCCCTCATGACAACAACAGCAGCAACAGCAGCAACAGCAATAGCAACAACAACAACCACAATAATAATAATAATAATAACAATGATAATATTATCAGCAAGGATAACATGGTGAGTTGCTTAACACCAGTCTCGCAGCTTATTTATTTATTTTCCCATTTGACAACTAAGTGACACATTGTGTTTGACGCCCCACAAGATGGCAACCCAGCTGTTGGCTGGCATATTCTACCAGCAGCAGCAGCAACAGCAACAGCAGCAACAGCAGCAGCAGTCACAGGAACAACAATAGGATATGGCTATAATCAAGATGCGATGTTATTGATTCTGATTTATGCGTACTCTTCAAAGCCCAACAAATATGAAGAATAATTTGAGTAGAACATATAGAAATTTGTATGCAGTTAGTGAATTCAAAACAGTTTTTATTTAAATATAAAAATGTACAAATAATTCATTTACACAGATTAAAAAGAAAATTTGTATTGCAATTAAGCGATTTTATTTGTAGCAGAAGAACGCAATTCGAAAAATATTCAAGAAAAACAAAGTGAAGAACAATTCATTATTTAATATTTGAATACTAATCAAAAAATACTCAATTCAATTATTTTTTAAATTCAAAAAGGACAAAAGAGTTTCTAGCAAAGCACTTATTTATTGTGCCACATTTCTTGGACTGGCTACAAAAAAGCCAGCAACAATCAGGTGTCGAGACAACAATATATATGTAATATAGAATATGTAATAATAAAAGTAGTTTGTGAACGCCTTTTCTAGACAGTCCAAATACAATTCAGCATCTCATCATTTTGCACATAAATTGTGTGTTTTTTTTTTTTTTTTTGGGTTTTGTCGGTTTTTGGGTAAAAAGCAAAAGTGTTGACAGGAAACTGGCCCTTTCATGCGTGTGTCAAAGCCAAATGAAATGGCAATTTAATTGAATTCTTTAGAAATGAGTTCGCCTTTGTCCACGAGTACAATTAAAACGCATACAGCGCTGTACGTGTGCATATGTACACCCTGGCATTTGGCAAACTATTTTGGGTTTCTTGTGACTGGTCAAAATGGAAATAAACCCAACGGATTACCTGGGCAGCTAGCTCCCAGAGATGCTGGCTGAATTAAAATCGAAATCATAACATGTCAACACATTCACGTTTTTATAATGTAATGTTGAAAACCCAACCAAAATAATAAAAGCTATGACAAAAACGGGCAAAGAGGGTGTGGCAGGGGGGGAAGGGATGCTGGCAAACAGAACTAAAAATGAGAATGCAAATGAACGGAGCGAAAGGGTGACGAGCCGGGGGAGCAGGTTCAGGGGAGGAGTTGTTCCTGGTCTGGTTGAACAGGTGTTTCAGTTTTGCTTCGCATACAAAACTATGCAATGAAATGTGGCAAGTGTGTGTTTGTGTGTGTGTGTGTGTTTGTGTGTGTGTGTTTGTGTGTGTGTGTGTTTGTTTGTTTGTTGGCGGTATAAAAATGTAATAACAAAGTTGACGCGTTGCTTTTATTGCCTTTTGGCTGCATTCGGGCTTGTGGCTTTGTCGACAGTAAAAACTATTTACACACACACGCTGACAGTCAGAATAAGTGTGAGAGAGCGAGACAGACAGAGAGAGAGAGAGAGAGAGAGAGGGGGCTAGCGAGAGTTGAATGTTTACAAACAAAATGCCAATGGACGCAGATGCCACGGAGTGTTGTCATATCACTGCTAAAGCTACCGCATGGCGCTGAAAAGTATGCAATGCCGCAGAGCAATGCAGAGGCACTTGGCTGGTGGTTGGCGGAGGAGGGTGGGCGGAGAGTAACTAGCCTACACTCGGCGAAAAAGAATGTATTCATAGCTTTGCTTTGAAAATTATACAATTTATATTCCATTATTTTTGGACATTTGTTATTCGAATCGTTTTGTTAACAAAACTTGTCTAAATTTGTTGCAAATGCAATGCAAGGAGACTCTTAAGAGACTCTAGTTAATGAAGAAGATAACACTTCAAAAATGCCAGCAAGAATTCATAGCTTTTTGATCGATGTGACATCGAAATAAATGATCTGAATTTTTTGTAGAAATTGCTTAGATAATTAATTAATTAATTAATAAAGTTATTTTTGACTGTTGCAGCACAGCTACAATATTTGAACGATTTCAAATATATTGCATTATATGTTTGGTCACTTATTTTTTTTTTTGCTGAGTGTAGCTAGTGCTGCTGTTGCCACATTTATTTGGCTGAGTGTAGCTAGTGCTGCTGTTGCCACATTTATTTTGCTGAGTGTAGCTAGTGCTACTGTTGCCACATTTATTTTGCTGAGTGTAGCTAGTGCTACTGTTGCCACATTTATTTTGCTGAGTGTAGCTAGTGCTACTGTTGCCTTCTTGCAAACTGCCAAACCGCATTGTCCCGTTAGCATTTTCATTTCAAATTCAAATGCTGTTTGCATAAAAACACGAGGCAAAGACGTCGGACGTCGGACGACGGACGACGGACAAGAGACAAGAGACGTCTGACGTCAGACGTCACGGACTCGTCGCATCGTTCAGAAATTATTTTGACTGACTGTGCGATTCGGTTGTGGCATTGGTAGACCTGCCAGGCCGGACAGACTGACTGCCAAACGGCCAAACATGGGCCAAGTGACAATAACAAGAAACGGTCGGCGACTTTTTCCTGTTCGTTTCTTTCATTCGTTTTTTTTTTTTTCGCAAAATGTTTCCAATGGCCAAAGTCGTTGGCCGCCAGGGGGCGCTTCAGCGTCGTCGCGAGCCAAATCGAAAATGAAGCAAAATTGGCAAAGATGCCACGTTTGGACAGCAACAGCTGCCACCAGCTCAGTTACATATGTGTGTGTGTGTGTGTGTGTGTGTCTGTATGCTCTGCCCTGCATCCGTTTCCCAGCCTGCCATGTGTACAAGTGTGCCTGTGTGTGTGTGTGTGTGTGTGTGTGCCGTGTCTGTGTTTGGTTAAATGGATTGTTTACTTTGATTACAAAAATATGGCAAATGTTTGCACGTTTTTTTTTATGTCTCACTGTATGTGTGTGTGTGTGTGTGTGTGTGTGTGTGTGTGTGTGTGTGTGTGTGTGTGTGTGTGTGTGTGTGTGTGTGTGTGTGTGTGTGTGTGTGTGTGTGTGTGTGTGTGTGTGTGTGTGTGTGTGTGCTAGAGATGAGCAAACAATTTGAGTTATTTGATTCTCTTAATTTTGCTTATTATTTATTGACGATCAATCAGAATTAATTATTATTATAATTAATACAATCAAAAGCAACAAACTTAAAGTTTATGGATCTTACAACTCAATTTTTGCATATTTTTCGAAAGTATTCTTCTTGGTATTTGAGTGTTTAATAAAGCGATAAACTCTGCTATAAAAACGGTTGAGTAACCAAAAAAATATTAATACAAATTTGTTCAAATTTTAAGCAGTTTTTAGTGAAGAAATAATAAATTTGTCTCTAGACTGAATCACTCGTTGTTTATCGAATTGAATTTGCTGGGCAGTCTGTGCCAAAGTACACCATCGATGTGATGTATATGAATGAAGATTAACATCAAAATAATATATACTTATCAACAAATTCTACAAAAATAGATATGACATGGTCAGAATATCCGATTTTTGCCAGACTCTGACTGGAATATAGATTTTTATTTTATTTTTTATTGATTAAATTCATAATTTCGGAATATTTCTTATATTTCATCATCAATATAGTTGCAACAACACAATTTTATCGCTATTTATGTGAACACATCACGCGCTCATCTCTGATGCAATACTGTGGGCGTGGGGTGGCAGGATGGGTGCGAGGCAGGTGTCGGGAAGTGAAGACAAATGCGGCTTGATGCACAGCGCTTATAAAATCCAAAAGCTAACATTATAGCAAAAAATCTGGTGTTATACATTTGACTTTGGTTGATTTTTATGCATTTCCATTGCAGCCCCGCCAGATTGTTGTTTGGGTTTTTCCTGAAGTGGGGCACCTGTCAGGTGGAGCGAACAATGTTGCCAGCATACAGTTGAGTTAAATGCTGAAATGCAAACAGTGGCATTGAATGAAATGCCCTATGACGTGTTCGAATGTTGAATGCCCCCAAATGGCTACATGTTGAAGAATGCAAAATGAGAAAGAGAAGCGGTCTCAAAATATAAGAAACAATTCAAGTGATCTAAATGATGATTAAAAACCCCATCGAATTGAGTGTACAAATGTAAATTATATTTTTGCAAATTAATAAATATGTAATCAGTCACTAATCCATCAGTCAGACTGACTGTCAGTTTGTAGTGGACTGCAAAATTCAAAAGACAGCAAATGTAATAATAATAAATGCTTAATTATATACAGACAGCAAAACAGAACGATTTCGAAGGGAAAGATTTGATTGTTTATTGAATCTCAATAAATGTAACATTTTATTCCATATTTTGCTGCATCTTCCAGCTCAAATGTGTATAGAACTAATCGAGCGGCTGATTAAATTGTGTCTATGGCCTAGATCATTTGTCACCCACTCAAATGCTGCACCCTTTCATCATTCTCACTGACTGCTTAGCTTCCCTTTTCCTTCTCTCTCCCTCTCTGTCTCTCTCTGTCTCTCTCTGTCTCTCTCTGTCTCTCTCTGTCTCTCTCTGTCTCTCTCTGTCTCTCTCTGTCTCTGTCTTCCTTTGTAGCCCCTTTAGTGCATAGCATTGACCCGCATATTTGCATTTCATTGAATGTGTGCGCTGGCAAAACTAATTTTCCAATAGAACCAGTGAGAAAGATTTAAAAGGAGTATGCTTGACTAAGAGATATCCCGTAACTAGCTCTATTTACAAATAAAAACACAATTCTTTCGCTTGGCAACTACAAAAAGAAAATGCTTAATTGCTGAGCTTGAAGATTTGAAGATGGCTTGTTAAACAAAAGAGTTGCTTATACAAAAGCCCACATTTGGACATCTGGATCTGATGAGATGCATATGGATATGGCCTATTTTTATATATGTTAAATGACGAATCACTTTCACTGTCTCATTCAGAAAGTAGCTTGAAGACACAGAAGTCTCCTTTATTTGTGTAGAATCTGCTGGTGATGCCCTTTTGTGTCCATTGTCAGTGTGCGGGGTATGCAACGCAAAACAAGAAGCAGAAGAGTGAAATAACATTTTTATTAGCTTCTCCATGGTGTATGCAAGCATGTATGCATATACATACATATTTACGTACACACACACATACATACATACATAGATTTGCACGCTTGAGGCACGAGCAGCTGCTACAGTCACTGCGTGCCGGAAGAGAGCCCAACGGCCACGCCCCCAATGCCAAATAGTTTTACACTGTAGCTCAAGGCCCCCCCCTCATATATACACCACCCTTCCCGCCCTTTTATATATATGTATGTTTTTTTTTAGCGCATTTTATTTTATTAATGCGATTTTGCTTGCCCAGAGCTGGAGCCAGAGCCTTTGGCAGGATGTGCCCAAGACGTCGGCTCGTCGCTATTATGGCAGCTATTTGTTTGCACACGCTTCCCCCTCCCCCCCGCTTGTAGCAGTGGTTGGTGGCATAGGAGCAACAATGGTATAATTATTCTCGCGCTCGGCGGTCCGCCCAGAGACGACCACATGTCGCCCATGATTAATTGAAAGATTCTCTCAACTGTTTCGTTTTTGTTTGTCCATTGTTTTTGGGCGCTGCCTTATGGCCATACATGTATGTATATGCATATATATATATATATATATATGGTCCAATGGCGTTTTGATAAATAGTTGCTGACTTCAAATTAAAAAAAAAATAAATAAAATAAAAAATGTACGATTGTCGAGTGTCAACAGGAGTTCCAGCGACAGCTGCTGGTCAGGATTAGCATATGGAGCACCAGAGCAATGAACTTCTTTCTATTTACCAATTGGTTTTTATTTTCTATGCGCTAACTGAAACAATTATTTGTATTTGCTAGTCATGTAGTCACTGTACATAGTTTTAAGGTCAACAACAGGCAATTAGTTGATTGCTAATTAAAATGAATTAGTAGAGCCTTCAGCAGGAAGTCAGCTAGTTTGCTCAATCAACATTAATAATTAATAAGGAGCTTTTCGAGTATTTTTTTGTTGTTTGCGTTCATTATGACAATTTGTTCCTCAAATTGTGTGCAGAAATGGTATTCAAATTTTTCTTAATATATATTCTATAAATTTATATATATATTTTTTTTGTCAGCTTGCTGTTGTTTTTACAATATTAATTATTCTATCGACTTGTATAACATATAAAAATGTTGTTTTTTTTTTTGTTAGCCTTTGTTTTTAATGGTCAGTTGATATGCCGAGCTGCCTTTTTTATGCACATGCCATTACCAAAAATAATTGAAATATTAACAATATGCACAAATTTTCAGCATCTTTGGTTGCTTTTATATACCAATTAGGGCACATATTTGACGCTACAAACTCCAAACGAGACAAGCAACATTTCAATTGAAAAAAAACTGCCAAAAATTTGTAATTGTATCTTTGTGCAGCAAATTGTTTGGTTTTTGTTCGCCAAAAATGTGTTTCTGTAAAAAGTGCGGGGCCAAAGCTAACCGAGTCTGGAAAAGTGCACTCATGAGCGGGATGAGTTCATTACGTGAGTGTGAGTGTGAGTGTGAGTGTAGGAGTGGGTGTCAATGTGAGTGCCATGGTCATTAGTCCTTCTTATTATGTTCGGAATGTAGTAGCTCCAAAACTGTCATCAACTCTTATCCTGACAATAGGATTTAGCACAGCAAATGCAACAGGAACTGTTGCATTCAAATGAAGTGAAATGATGATCATGATGATATGATGATCCTGGTAAACGTACAGTGCCAGTGCCAGAGAGTTGCTCAGTTCAAATTGCAAATTATGTTTTTCGGCCATGGCCGAAAAGAAGAGGCGACTACAGTCAACGTAGCTCTGTCATTTGGCCATTGGCCAGTTGAAGGAGCGACAGTTCTGCCCAGTTGGTTAATGGCTGCTCGGAGTTGTGTGTGTGTGTAATTGTGCACAGACAAAAAAGATTTGTTGAATGTTTAATTGAACGAGATGCTAATGAAGTTCTTAACATAAGTATAAAGTGTGGTTCTTTAAGCAGCAAAAAAGGTCAAATATGTGTGGCAATATATATGTGTATATAATTAGGAGATGAGGGTTGAGATAGACTTACTCTATGTTGTCTCCAGTTAACTGTTCAACTTTTGTTGAACTATTATATTTATTGTTATTATTACTAATTTAAATATGTGACATTTGTTAAGTATATTTACACACATATAAATTGAATGCCAGATAGAAAGATAATAACAAAAATGCGCTCTTAAAAGCAATAATATGAAAAGAATAAGCTTACTTTATAAATAATAAAATAAGTCAACCTAAAAATCGAATTAGACTTACGTTGTTGCTGTTTGGTTATTTATTTATATTATTTTGTACGCTGCTTGTTTATTTGGCAACAACAACAATTAACAAATTAACAATTAACAATTTTAAGCAAGGGATTTGTCATCACTTGTTTGCTGTCAGTGTATGTTTATGGGTGCAGCACTGTCTGTGCTGGCAGGTCGAGTTCTAATTATGCAAACTACCTGCTGTTACTCAATTAATCTTGATTACGTTTGTGTTATCCAAATATGATTATGTTGGTATTAATTACATTGGCCAAAGCGGTTGCCTGTCTGCCAGCCAGCCAGCACTTGTCCACACAGGCAGCATCTACTTGGACTGTTCTTGCTATCTTTGTTGCCTGTCCCCTTTCCCTAACCTCTTCCTGCTACTGATCCAGTTGCTGCTGCTGCTGCTGCTGTTGCTGCTGCTGCTGCTGCTGCTGCTGCTGCTGCTGCTACTTCCTCGCCAGCTGGCAATTTGTGCAACGGAAATTGAGTGCTGTGAGTGTGCGTTGGCTGCCCGTTAGCCTGGCACTAATGATGGCAACAATTGCCTTGGCACAAAATATCCGTGCCAATATCCCTACTGAGTGCCATACCAGCACGTCCCGTCACGTTCCGTACCGTCCTCTTCGACAGCAGCAGCGTCAACGCATTAGGCCAATGTGTTTGGCATTGGAGTGCCAACAGTGCGAGCTCATCATAATCAATGGCAATGGCATTGGCAAGGGCAATTCGCATATAACGTGACTTTCACTGGCTCCTAATTAGGCGCCCAGACTTAGCTCGAAGTCACCGCAACCTTTTTTGAGGAAAGACGCCAACCAGCTGACACCTTTAACCATTTTGGCCAACTTATGCTGAGCTATTAACCTTAATGCAAACGATGCTTAAATTGATTGGTCTTGAAACAGAAAGCCTTAGCTATTTTAGTACAGGTAATTAGTTGAAGCATGTATATGTATATATATATATATATATATATATATATATATATGTGTATGTGTTGCATATGTTTGCTAATTAGAAATAAATATTATTATCACATTCAATTATGTAATGGCCACGTGTTGTTTTTTCATTAAAATTATCCTGTACAGAAAAAATATGTTAATATATAATAGAATCATTATTATTATTACGTGATCTTATATCTTATATAATATCCCAACGGGACGAAAAATATATTGGATTTATAAAAAAATAATCAAAAAAATGTATAACAGCAGAGGTCAGCAAAAATTAACTAAATATAAATAATATATAAAAATATAATTCAAATTAAACTAATAATACATTGTTCGAAACCTTTGTAGAATGAATTAATACGAATATTTATAATTATAAGTTTATGATTTATGATTTTTGTACATACAAAATAAAATGCATTTTCAACTAATTAGCTAAACATAAAATGCATTCGGTTTTAGGGTCATAGGACACATGTTGCACGATTCTGTTGCCAATTTCTGTTGCATGTGCCATTTGGACTGCTAATCGCTTAAGCGTCGATGCAGGTGATTTATTTGATTTGACTCGAGTCAGTGTGTGTTACGCTTTTGAAACTGTTGGCAGCTTGTAGTCGGCTGTGCAACACTTAAATCATTTTCAGTTTGTACCATTTTTATGTCAACTTGTTAGTTTTTTTGTTTATTTTTTTTCCCCCTCCCGTTGCTGGTTAGTTCGTTGCTGCCTGTTCCATTTTTGTTTAGCTGGCTCACACATACACACTCACACACACACACACACACACATACACACACACACACACACACGCACACACCCACACACACACTCTCATATATAAAGACACTTGCTTTCATAACCTTACATTTGCTATCACACACGACACACTTGCAATGCTGTTACTCGGCTGCACTTCCGGCCTTTCGACTGCACTGCCATTGACTGTTCAACCATATAGCTTTACACACACATACACAGAAACACACACACACACACACACGCACACACATACACTCATAGTACACAGTATCAGGCTAGGCAGTATATCCGGGCTGTGTGTCGGCAGTGGACGTTGCAGTTACCGGCAACAGCTAACATCGCACTGTGGCCTCAACTCGCTTCGCATTTTTCGAAAATTTACATATTTTTGTTTATTATTAGTTGGTTTTGTATTAGTTTTCTCTGACTATATCTGTCTGTATGAACTATAAGTTCTTGGAATAATTTCAAATTTGATTGCATCGATAGCAGCCCTTTCTGCTTACTATAGATAACCGCCGATTAGCTATCTTAAAATGTAGTACTATATCTTGGTTTAGCATTGATCAACTGGAGCAATTTCATAATGATTGGTTAACGAACACAGTAGTTGTTAAGCACATTGTCTTTGCCACATTGCCAAGGGTAACTCAGCTTATTATTCCGAATGCGAAAAGTTGTCTGTGTAGAAATCAGAGTTTCTCTTTTTTTTAGTTCCAAGTAAGATTGTTTTAAGATGTTTACAAATATATGTCTAATTTCCAGAAAGTTTATTTTATTTTCTTTTATTTTTGTACTTGTGTTATTATTATCAAATATATTTCTATTGTAAAAGAATGATTTTTAATTAAAAGCTTAAGATTTTATTTATTTTTCTTAAATTTGAGTTTAGCACATTTTTTGTTGTTTGGCTATATCTTTGATAGTTTTTGGACACAGTGTGGCAATCTTGTTTGCGCTCTGTGGGTTGTCAGGTTTTTCAGTTGCAAGCCATTGAAAAGTTCTCTGTTGCAACTGCAAATTATGTTGCATGGTGTGCTGATTGTTGGCGTTGTTGTTGTGATTGTTGCTGCTGCCAGTGCCTGATAATGGCACACAATGTTTATTTACTTGCTTTAACAATTTTTGCTGTTCCTGTTGTTGTTGCTGCTGCTGCTCCTGCTGCTGCTGCTGCTGCTGGTGCTGCTGCTGGTGCTGGTTCTGCTGGTGCTGTTCATTTTACTTTATTTTCCATTGCCCCGTCGTCGGCGTGTTGCATGCAGCATGCTGACAATGAGACACTTGAGCATTTGGCGCCTGATTGCTTGCTACACTCTTGCACCATACACCCGGACGCGTCGGTGGCCAGCGTGCAACAGAGATAGTAAGCATGCCACTATTAAGTGGTGTCTCGCTCTCACGCAATGTTTGCCTGCTTTTTTGACTTTGACTTAACTTGTTTGTTGTCTCTGTGTATTGCCCACTGGTATGTTTATGTGTGCAAGCTTAAGCACACACACACCCACCCACTCACCCACTCACACACACACACACACACTCACACACACACACACACACACGTGGTGCTGTTTGTGCCTCAGCTCTGTGCTGTAAAGCGTCGAGTTGGATTTACGTAATTTATGCCCTATTTGCTTTTCGGCTTCATTTCACTTTTTGCTACTGCTACTTTTCCAAAAGTAATTCGAGTCTTACACCTTCAACCAATATACCTGTGTGTGTGTGTGTGTGTGTGTGTGTGTGTGTGTGTGTGTGTGTGTGTGTGGGTGAGTGCAAGGCTTCTGGGTGTACTTTTTACATTAGTTTGTGCTGTGCCGTATTTTGGGCTTAAGGTCGACCATGATGTCAACTACACCACAAATAAAAAGTTTTTTATGGTACTCAATTTCAAATCAAAAGCAAGTAAGTCTGATCTGGAGACTAGCTAAGACCTTCTGACTAGCATATACCCTATATTCAGGTCTTTGGCCCATACATAAAGTATACACAAGCACAAATGTTGCAAGTTGCGCATAAAAATAAACTTAATTTTTATACGAGCTGTGAAGTTCAGCTGCGTAAATCCACGCTTTCAAAATTCCAAAAAAAAATTGGTAAATATAAATATATGTGAAAGTATAGATTCCGAAGATATCATAGTGTTAGTTTCCGTGTCAGACAAAAATTGGAGGCTAGGAAATCGATCAAATTGATAATCGCAAATGGACAAAGCCACAATATCTCCCAAAATTTGATGGCTACAGTCACCTATTTTGTTTGATAGATTATTGGCGATATCCTTCAAAGATTGTCATTGGCCACGCATACCTCCTCCGTGGGTTTATTACTGGTAGCTGCCTTTAAGAATCCATAATCGCCAAATGCGATATTTCTAAAAGTGTAAACCGATAAGACCGCTTATCTACCACAATTTTAAAGATAGAGCCACCAAACTTGGAAAGTAACTAGCTGGTAACCTCCTTCAAAGATTGGCATATACATTTTTTTGGCCACGCCTACAATCCGCCGCCCCAGCAACTTCGGCCCTATAAGTCTGAAATGTGCATATCTTTCACAATTTGTAAGCTGGAGTCATCAAAGTTTAAAATTATGTTTCTGGTAACTTCCCAAAGGGATCGATAACTAATTGGATGGCCACGCCCACTCCGATATACCCCTTAGTGTAAATCGATAAAACCATATATCTTTCACAATTTTAAAGATAAAGTCACCAAATTGCCAACAAATCCCTTTGGTTACGCCAGACTGCAATGTTCTCTCATGTTTTGGATTGGCGAATGGAAAGCTTGAATTTTCCATATATTTAATGGGCGTTAATAGCGATAATCTCAATGAACATAAAACATTTAAATTGAATGGCATATTTGCATTGATTTGAGGGATTATTGTGCAATCGTCGAAGCAATCGTCGATGTCTCGGCTTCTATATATCACAACGGCAGTCATCGATTGCGACTTGTGCACCTGTTAATTCCTAAAGCAGCAAATTTGTTAGTAATTTACAAATAAACAAGCTGATTCATCTAACCGAACCGGACACAATTTCGGGTCGAACTGGATGCCAGTCCATTGAGCGTATCAATGGATGTTGTCCGCAAATGGACGCTTGTGTTTTGCCTGTTAGAGCGTCATAAACTGTATAGAAATAATATTTATTTGATTTGTATTTTTGTTTTTAAGAAAATCCAACTCACTTATAATGCAAATAAAACGCTGTCCCGTTTGCTCCTTGGGCGAAAATTTAGCGCAAAAATACGGGTTGCTTGTGCAATAGCCATAATAGGACATTACGCTGGGTAGAGCGGTACCTGCAAGCAATCAATCAAAAATATGTAAGTAAAAGTGAGGAGAGCATGTTCCATCAAGGTACAGTTTGCTGCAGATGCAAAGAGAAACAAAAAACAGAAAATCGCCCTGCGATTTTTAAGATAGTTTATAAATATATAGAAAATAATTTGAAAATAACGATTTTTGCGGGGATCTTAGAATAAACTCAGCTTTTATGAAATGCTCTCTACTATTGAGATAAAAGTATTTCTGATCTTAAATTTCAGGGTGATTTTCCAAAATTGTGATTAAGATATCTTTTCCTGAGTGGGTTAACAGATAGACATGGCCTGCATTTTGACTCAGCTATGCTGATGCAGATCAGGCACATATATCTTTACATACATACATATGTACATACATACAGATTGTGTGGATATACAGTTGCAGATACCAATTACTCACTGCTTACAGTGGATTGACAAGCGGTCCCATCGTGTGTTGGATTGTCGTATGTCCCAGATTTTAACAATTTCAGCGCTGGAACTGGAGAGGACATGGTTGCCATCGTTGATCGGATCAATGTATGTAATGTTACTGTAGTGTCCAATGAATGCTAGCTCAGCGTTGTGTGAGCGCACGTCGAACATCTTCAGGTGACCATCAGCGTAGCCAGCGATGACCAAATTTGGATCGCTGCAGCTCACATAGCACAGAGTGCTTAAATTGGCGAAGTGTTGTTTGCGCTGCTTCAATGTGGCCTGTGTCTCAACATCTGCCACAACGATAGAGTTCCTTTTCGTGGGGAAAATATATTCCCAAATTTTTTCATCGGCAATTACCACTAGTGAAACCAGCTGCAATGATTTGCCGTTAAACGAGAAAAAAAAAGAAGAAAAACTCTGAACTGAAATAACTATAATAAATATATTAAATATCATCATTAAATATATATAAATATGATAACAAAACGTGACCTATTTAACTGCTGAAAAAAAAGAAGATATATATGTTTTTGTCACGGAACTGATCGGCTGATCAGCCGATGGCCCAGCCAAGTGCCCAGCCCAGCGCCAACCGCCATCGCCAACCGCCATCGCCAACTGCCTACAGCATTCTCACATTTCTTTTTTCGAGTCGACAAAAATATGAATAATACTCATATTCTCTTTTCTTAGCTACTTTCGCCTGGCTGAATGCTGCTAATAAATCGGCTCGACCTTAAGCCAAATGTAGAGCAACTTGGGCTCAAAATCCCTGCTCGCACATCTAGTCCCCACTCTTGTTCTACTTCAATTGCTGCTACTCTGCTCGGCTTTGTTTGCTGCATTATTTGTGTAACATTGCTCAATATGAGAGCTCAATAAATTTGCCTTACACTGGTGGCTGTGTGAGCCATTTCAACAGGCGATTAGTTGCTAGGCGGCCATAGTCAGAGTGAGAGCAATGGCAATAACAACTGACTGGGCTTCCCACTTTGGCTTTGGCTTCGGTTCTTTCCACACCTTATCTTCCTTGCCAGTGGCAGTCACACACACCTTGTGCAACAGTTGAGCACCTCGGGGCAAATTGAATGGCCGGCAGTGGCACACGTGAGTTGAGCCAGTTGCCAGTTTCCAGCTGCCTGCTGTATGGCCCCAGAGTTCGAGCTGAGGCTGAAGCTGACACTGGTGGGTGGGCCTCGGCTCTGTGCTTGGGTGGCACTCTAATAGGTTTTACATAACACACACGTTGCAAATAAATCTAAATGCAACAACAACAACAACAGCAGCAATAGCAATAGCAATAGCAATAGCACCAATGGTGGCAACGTCCGGAAACTTCATGAAAAATCCTTTAGCAAATAAAATTTACATAGACCGCACACCAATGCATACATACTTATATATGTATATACATACATACATATATATGTATATACATATACGTGTTTCTGTGAATTTATATGAAAATTTATTGAGTTTTCGTGTTAACCATGCATAATTAAGTTTTGCCAGCTGTCGAGTGATGCAGGGGGGGTAGGTCGTAGGACTTTGACTGGAATCTATTGGACTGCGGTATAAAAGCCGAAAAGTTTTTGCATTTATATACCCTATTAGCACGGATGCATCAGTGGATATGCCACATTAGCATGTATTTATAAAACTAATCAATCAATTCGCCATTTGCCATTTGCCATTTACCATTTGCGAGCCATCATTTAATCATGTTACTTATGCCCAATTTGTGTGTCTAAGAGAGACAATGTTGAACATTAGTCTTGCCCAAATTATAATTATGTCGGGCTAGCAGGCCTGGTCTACATAATTATTAACTATTGTACAAACTCTTTCGAAGCGAACTTTTAATTTGATTTTATTTCGATTTCTTAATTGGTATCTGTTGAAATATGTTTGAGTACCGCAGCAACGATTAATACTTAAGTATCGCTATATCGATTAGTATCGAATATCTGGTCACACATTAATCGTCTTTCTTTCTTTCTGCGTTATATTTTCCTAAGTTCAAAAGTTGCTCGCTATTCTTCAACAAGTAATAATAATCATAATCCATAATCAGAAATTGCGTTTAACTCTTCATTTTTCCACGCCATTTACAACAGTATATAATATGTTAAAATATAGGCACTGAAAGAGGATAAGAGTGAGTACAACTTAAATAATGCTTAAACATATTGGGTTGAGGAAAAACATTTGTCAACTGTTTTCCAGGGTATTTCGATGGCGTATTGTTTGGTGTTGATTGCCTGCGTGCTACTCGCTGGTGCTGTGTAATTTTCGGCGCTTTAAAGATAGGCTTTGCCTTTATTTACGATCCCAGCACATGAGCCTCAAGTAGCCCCAATCATTCTATTATTAATTCTTGAATACTTTTATGTTCTTTCTCACTCTCTCTCTCTCTCTCTCTCTCTGTCTCTGTGTGCTTTTATCTTTGTCATTGTCCTTGTCTGCCTGTAGTAGTTCGCCTGGGGGCTCTTTGCTGGGGAGAATTGGTTTAACGGCGAAACGGTATTTATGCGTTCGAAGGCGCTGAGCGTTATGGGAAATCAAGTTATTTGACTGCTGTTCGAATTATTATTCCTGATTGCATTTATTTGCTTTATTTCTCGCACGGAACTTCATCTATAATGCAAGCAACTTGCCAGACGAAACGGCGCTCTGCAGTCTCCAGTCTCCAGACTCCAGACTGCAGGCGCTGCAGGCTCCTGGCTGAGGCATTCAACTGCGCCTTTTCCCTTTATACCACTTACTGTTGAGTCCTTTCACGTCTGTGTCTTCCATGCTGTCGCCCGTAGAGTCTCGTGCGCCCTTTTTGTTGCTTAAGTGAAATGCATAAAAATCAAATAATTTTCCTGTTTTTCATTTGCTTTACTTTGCTCTGCTCGACTCTGAGAATCCGCCCTGTTCCTTCGACCTCTCCGTTCACCTAACCATCCCTTCTGCCCTCCTTTGGCTGACTGCTGACTGCTCCTTTTCATTTTATTTTTTTGTTATTTTTTTATTTTATATATATTTTTTTTGCTTAAATATATAAATATATACTTTGCAGTCGGCAGCCGTCTGCCGTCTGCCGTCTCCGGCTTGCTCTTATGCTCTTTTGGCTCCTTTGGCTGCACTTGCAACTGGCAGCCAGCATTTGAAATGTTAAAAGTAATTTCCTCGACTATAGTTGATAGCCAGCATGCCGGCATCTGCTTGCTTCCCTTCTCTTTTCTCATCACTCTCCACTCCACTCCACTCCACTCCCTGCTCACAGTTGTCTGCCTTCTGCCATTGCTCTCCACTATCGAATCTCTGCCTCAACTCCTCGTTCTCGGGCAGCTATTGGACTTGATGCCATCTTTGGGTGCAGCCTTAAACTATACAACCCAATTTCCAACTAGCTTACTAGCTTGTCCCAGTTACGTCAAGGTAATTGAATGTCATAAGATCCCCTCTCATACTCATACCCATACCCATACCCATACCCTAATATTGTGATTTAAAATATTGTTCTCGTGGAAAGTGCTCATCAAGCCTCATTAAACATTGTTTCAGCAATTTCTAATCTAGTGTTCCGCAAAACAAAAACGTCAAATTTCTGCATATAAACTTGAATATTATTTTTATTATAATTATTATTAATATTATTGCAATCGGCCACACTTTGAAAAGAAATCTTCTCTTAGGGAATCATAAATCATAAAATGGCAAATTGATGTGAGTTGTTTGTTATATTCTTTACTACTGATAACATGCTTTGATTTTGTTTAATCAAATTAAAATTATATATTATTAATATATGAGCATATTGATAGTTAAGCTTTCTCAAACTTCTTACTTGTTGAACACTATATGCAAATTATATTTATGTTAAATTATTTGCATTGTTGTTCTTCTCTTTTGTGTAATATTTGAATTGCATAGAATTGATCACAATGTAAGTCGCCAATAAAGCATTTTCTTGCGATTGACATTTTCAATGAGGTTCATTGGCTTCATTTAGTTACATTTGTTTTATTAGAATCGTTTTCATTTTCATTTTCGATTCCGATTGAGCTATTATTAGATATTATTGCTGCTGTTGCTGTTGCTGTTCTTCATTTTGCCGCTGTCTGCTTGTTAAGTAGCACAGAATTTGAACTTTATTGTATATTTTTCGTTTTTTATACTCTGATACCGAAGGTATTTTTAGGGTATATTGGCTTTTGGGCAGTGTGTCTGCCCTTCAAAAATTCATTTTGTGGTTTTTTGTTGTTGTTTGTGTTATGTGTTATGCGACAACCGTGATTGAAGGTCAGCCCAAGTAATTGACATTTAATAGGATTTGTCAGTCTGCCCGTCCAATCTTATCTCGCTGAGTGTGTAATAAAAACGTTTTCATTATGCTGCATGCCACCTTGTAAATAGGTATATAGGCAAATCTCCACTTCAGACCGACAGAGAACAACAATTTTCTCAACTGTTGTTGAGATTGTATTGTAAATTTGTGTAATAAAGCCGCCAACAAGTTATGGTGGGGTCCCTTTTGGAACTGAAGAGCTCATCATAATTGCAGCTACAGTTAGTTGCTGCTACTTACGGTAACTGTTATTAGACCTTTGCTCGGACCGCTAATGGCGCACTTGAAACCGAATTCACACAACCTTAACCACTCCATCTAACGTCTAGCGTCTAGCAACTGGCAAATGCGCCTTGCCTCTTGCCTCTTGCCCCTTGTCCCATGCCCCTTGTCCCATGGCCCGCTGCTGTTTGCTTCTAGCTGTTTGCTGCTTGCTGTTTGCTGCTTGCTGTTTGCTGCTTGTTGATTGTCCCTTTTCCTTTTGGCTTTCAAGTCGAGAGTCTGTGCTAGACGCCATTTAAAACTATGCAAAGGCTTTTGAGCCGCACGCGTCGTATGCGCAATGTCAAGTGCCTCCTTTTACATTCCTTTTATCTTTGCCTGTGTGTGTGTGTGTGGGTGTGTGTAAGTGGAGATATGCTTGAGGGTTGGGCTTAACTTGGTTTAGCTCGCTGCATAATTTGTGGCATTTGGCTCGGTTTGTCATACGGCAAATCGAAATGTTATTTATATGCCGTACGTGTTGGCGACCACCAAGCAGCAGAAGCAGCAGCAGCAGCAGCAGGAGCTGATGACGACAAATGCGACAACAACAACCACAAGGCGAAGAACAACAACAAGAGCGACGACGAGGACGAGGACGAGGACGAGGACGAGGACGAGGACGAGGACGAGGACGAGGACGAGGACGAGAACGTGCAAGGCTTATCGCTGTGTGGGCGAACTGTTCCTTTACCCTAAACATTTCTCAAAGAAAATATGCACTCAACTAAATGTAGCCTGTTCTCAATTTTCAAGTTTAGTTTGCTCGATTTACATTTGGGTTCAGTCCAAAAGATATCGATGATTCGAACACCGTTTCGTGTCGGCATCTATACACAAGATATTTGCCTTGCCTTCGGGCTAAATTGTGGTTTTACAGTGAAATTAATTAAGTTGGCTCCTGCCTGTGCGGGCAGGCTCACTCTAACTCTCAACACATAATTAAATACAGGCAGCCATTCTTTCTGCAAAGCTTCTTATACAGATGACTGCATCCCATTTCAATTCTAGCAGCAGCCTCATCTTGAGCCTATGGTCGCATATTGGACTGGCAGCGAGCTGATAAGCACTTAAGCATTTTCTAAATGTGTCTGTTTGTCAACTATGGAACAGTCTTGAATTTACTCTCTAAAAGTCAAACGATAGTTGAAAATGAATTTGCAGTTGAAAGCAGCTCGAGTTTTGCTACGAATTTCAGTTGAAATTTGAATATCAGAAACTATCAGAAACTAAATACGACTATGATATTCAAATCCAGCCACTGCATAAGTTGTTTTATGAAAATTGAAATTTAAATATGAATAAAATGTTTATACGAAGTCCAAAATTCAGAAAGTATTTTTGTTTTTTTCATTTTGATTGCAACTGTTAATTTATAAAAATCATTTATGTTTCAATTTGTAATTATATTTTAATGAATATTTCCCTTGTCGTCTTTGATTTGTGAATTGTATATAGTCTATATAGATTATATAACTAAGTAAATAACAGATTTTGATCTTGACAGATTCCCTTCCTTCCTTGGCTTGCTGCTTGTCTAAGTAGCTAAAATGCTTACCTGCCAACATCATCAGCAGCAGCAGCAGCAACAGCAACAGCAACAGCCTTAAAACTATGATAGTTATGGCATATACGCACCTGGGCTGGTTGGGAAAGATGTGTGGGGTGTCTGGAGGGGTAGTGGGCTTTGGCGTGCTGTGTGCAAGCCTGTTGATTAGAGCATCCCATCGAGTGGGCTATGTGGCTGCCACTGTTTGGTTGGGGTGCTTCACTCTGTTCACTCCTGTGGCGCACAGTCCACAATTCAATTTCTACAGACCCTCTCCCTTCAGCACAGCACAGCACAGCTCCACACCAGCCCACCACACGCCTTTGTGAATGCAATAAAAATGCATAGTTATTGATGCAAAAGTTGCCTGCAACGACAATGACAACAACACAGGATCTGCGCCATGAATTGGCTTTATTCACGACAACAGCAGCAATGGCAGCAATGGCAGCAACGGTAGCAACGGCAACAACAGCAGCATCTGCAATCGACAAGCAGCAACCAACAACCAACAACAACAATTGACGACCGACAACCGACAGCCGACAGACAACAGACGACAACAACAACTGACATCCACACCTGCTGTTGGTTCATTTTTCAGTTGGTTGCTGCTCTTAGACAAGTTTTAAGTTGGTAATGAGACCGCAGCGGCCGCAATGTTTGAGCCATAGAGCTGCATAATAAATATGCAAACTTTGTGGCAAGTGGCAGCTGATGTTGCCAATCAATGCGCAAAATCAAAAGTAAGAAATTGTTGCCAGCGGAAAGAGAAAAACAGCAGCAATAACTGCATGTGGAGGAGCACGAGGTGCGGCAGTAGGCTTAGGATGAGAAGGAGGAGCAGGCTGAGGGGGAGGCGGAGGCGGAGAAGGAGCAGAAGCCAGAAGCCAGAAGCCAAGAGTCGAAAGTGGCGCCCGCAGCAGCCATCAGCATCTCGTGGCTGCCACTTGACTTTAGCGTCCTTGTCACAATGGCAACACAAAGACACAAAGACGCACGGACACATGCGCATGATGTGGCAGACAGAGAGAGAGACACAGACAGAGACAGGGACAGAGAGAGAGAGAGAGAGAGAGAGAGAGAGAGAGAGAGAGGCATAAGGATTGTGACTCGTTTTCATTCCTATTTCTACTTCTATTTCTATTTCTATTTCGAACTTGCACTTCATCGTCAACGGGCCATCAATGGCAACGTGTCGCATTACTCAACATGGCTACGTGACTTAAATGCCATGGCGGCATCTCTGACGCCAACTCCTGATGCGGGTGTCCCCGCCTGTGGCATGGATGGCGTACGAGTGCTGGTGCTGGTGCGGGTGCGGCTTGTACGGTGCGAGCATTGCCATTTTGCGGTCTCACACTCCACAGACTGGCTGCCCTGCGCTTCTGGCCAGGATATAAAGCTCGCGCCACATTACGTAATGAATGGAAAAGTCCAACACTTGACGTTCAAGCAGCTCAACTTGGCAATGCAAAGAGCCCAACAAATACATATGTGTGTGTGTGTGTGTGTGTGTAGGTGGCTCATCCAACTGAAGGGCGCGACTTGGAGATGGGCACGTGACATCAAAATGAAAACAAAAATAAGCAAGAAACAATAAAGGGCATCTTTGAGCTGGCGACGATTTAATACCCTGACAGACATATTAATTAATTAAATAATTCATGAAATTGCCACAATGTTCGCACTACGACATTAAATATATAAATACATTTATATATATATATATATATATATTGGTATCAATATGAATTTATATCTACATTTGCCTTAAGCGTTATTTGCCTTAAGCGATTGATCCCTTGAAAATGATGAATAAACCATTATTTATATAGTTAAATAGCTAAGCTGAGAAACGAAATTGGCTAGCTAAAGTCATTCAATCAAGTTGGTAAATACATATTTATGTGCTGCCCAGCAGGAGGCATCTGTATCTAATCACAATATGCATATAAACATACATTTATGCTTATGAATAAAAAACTATACAACTCCCTAATTGTATTGAAATGACATCTTCTTTTTATGATCAATTTGCAATGCCATCGGCAAGGATAAACTAAAAAGATATATATATGTATATAAAAAATATATCGTTGACAAATGTCACGTTTGACCAACATAGAACAGCATAGCAATGATATTCTAATTATGAGTATCTCTTTAACACGTGTCTGCCACTGGGTCGATAGCCATAGAGATGAGCTCGTGACAGATTCAAAGGTTCAAAGAATATTCAAGTTTAAGATTACGTTAAATAATAATGAATGTAATGAATCTCTTAGTTCTCAAATTCAATATGAGTTTATTTGGAAATATAATTTGTCTTAAATTAGAAATGAAAAAAAAAAAATTAAAAATAATTTAATATTTTTTTTGGATCACTGCTCGGCGTATCTTCCAACACGCTTTTCTTTTAGTTTATGTATTCATTTTATTTATGTGTTTTATTGCTCACCCTGCGCATAGGTGCTCATCTATGGCGAGCGCACGCACGCATCGACGCACGCATCGACGCACGCACGCACGCATCGACGCACGCACGCAGAGACGCACGCAGGCAAGCAGTTTGTGTGGCAAAAGTTTTTTGCACTTTTCATTGCATACTTTTTAGCTTGACGCAAGCAGCTGTTGCTCCACAAAAGTTGTTGGAGTTGTTGCTTGTCCTGTGTGTGTGTGTGTGTGTGTGCTCTATAACTAATCCTATTTACCGGATGTTGTCATATCACGCGCTCGTCATTTGACCCACACACACACACAGAGAGACACACACTTATGCTAGGTGGATATATCTCACGTCTCTGTCTCAATGGCATTTGGCTGCTTGGCTGGTTGGCTGCTTGGCTGGTTGGCTTGACCATCTGTGGATCCTGCCACGTTCATTGCCACTGTCAACATCTTGTGGCCAGCAGCGACACGTAGACACGTTAACTGTCGAGTGTGTGCTGTGTGTTGTGTGTTGTGGACACTGTGTGGCAGCTGGCAACGTTCTGGGCCCAATGACCACAATTTGCATTGGCGCCTGTCAAACGCAGCGAGCCGGCTGCCAATTTATGAAAGCGACCCTTGGCCTGATGCCCTTAACGCCGTTAGTTATGCAATAATTTATACATTTTTTAAGCACAATAAAAATTGAATTAAATATAAATCAAAGCGCGCGCGGCCAAACAATGACAACCCAAAAGGAGTAAAAATTTCAACAGCAAAACAATGCCAAAAAATCCAAAAAAAAAACAACAACAAAAAAAAGAAGAAAAACAAAACAAGTAAAAGTGAAAAGAAATAAAGCTAGGACAAGTGGGAGTGGCAGGGGTGGGGGGTGGCAGGGGTGTGATCAAAGTTTTTAACTTTTGCAACCGCAGAAATTGTCACATGTTTGCGAAGTACGGCTGTGGCATACCCTTTTGACCCTTGACCACACCTCCATGCCGCTGCCGCTGCCGCTGCTGCCCCAAAATTGGCCACAAACCAGCAAGTGCCAAAAACGTTTGCAGCGAACAACAACAACAGCAACAACAACAACTATTGCAACAGTGTTTTTAAATTGTTGCCACTCGTTGAACAAGCACCACTGAAACACGAACCACCGAGCGGAGCCACTCGACACCATTCGGAACGCCTCCAACCATCGATGTTGGCCATGTTGCCTTTTTATTGAACTCGCAAACGAGTGACAAAAACTCTGCGCCGTTCTTTTTCCATATTGTTCGTTTTCTATTCTCTTTTTTTCTTTTTTTAAGTTGACGTTCTGGAAATCATTTGCAAAATCTTTCATGAAATTTATAAGAGTTTTTAAATAGGCAAGTTTCTAGATAAATTTGAGTTTTTGTATTTTATTTCTTACAATTTGATTTCAAATTGCAGCACGAAATTGTTACACAAAGCATACAATATCTGTTTTAATTTGATTAATCTGTTTAAATAATATCAAAAATAAAATTAAGATGTGTAAACGAGTAAAGCAAATCGCTTCTTAAGTTGTAAAATTTTGGCAACAAGTATTTCGCTTTAAAATGTGCGGTTAACATAAATATTAAACCTTTTTATTTATTTAAACACATAAAGAAAATGATAAAATGAAGAACGTTTTATTTATTGAAAGTCTAAAAAAGGTGATGAATAATTGTAGAATAAAAATATTCAAAGTTGGCCATAAAGTGCCACAGCTTCGTACTTGATAAATTGAAATTGCTACATTATTATTTTAATAAGTTTCATTCAATTTATTCAATTCGGAATCCAATGCGACACTCAATTGAGCGAAAGTGTGGAGATACAGTTTTTTGGAATGCGATTGCAGTGTTTGCTGTGCAAATGCGTTTCAATGAGCAGCATCTGCAAAAGCAGAGGCAGCAGCAACCGCTACGAGCTACGGTCTGGCCTGGTCGTGAATTCACAGTGCTGCGTCCTGCGTCCTGCGTCCTGAGTCCTGCATCCCGTTTCCTCTTTCCCATGTGCCGTGTCCTCGGCCTGGTCGTTGTATAAAAGTCATATCCATTGCGTGTTTTTGTCGCGTTTTTTCAAGCGTGCTGTAATTTTTTTATGCGCTGATTCTCGCACTCGCACTCGCACTCACAGTCCCCTTCCCTGCCCCCACACTCGCAGTCACCCCCTCTACTCCCGTGGCCCTGTGTGTCTCGGCTAGACGCATAAATATTCTGATTTGGCAAAAATTATATGCCCGTACGTGCTGCTGTACTTTCAGCTGCCGCACCCGCTGTCCACCAACCGATCCTTTGTTTCAATCGCCCCTCGCCAACCAGACAACCAAACAGCTAAACAGCCAGCCAGGCAGCCAGCCAGGCAGGCAGGCAGGCAGGCAACCAGGCTGTCCTCCTGTTCTCTTGTCCAGCTGGCTCGATAATTTTGCGTCGCCAAGCGTCGCTATCGAGGCTTGGACATTGTCGTTGTTTGCGGAACAACTGCACTCGAAATAAAATATGACCAAATACTTGCAAAATTTGACATTTTTGTATATAAATTGACAAATAACAACAATGGCTTAAAAGAAGCAAATCTTTGAAAATGAAATGAAGTTTTGAAAGCTCTAAGTAAACAAATATAAACAATATGAATATAGAATAGTTCAGATATATTCAAATAAAATAGCTAAAGTCAAATCGAATAATGAAAGAGAATCGAATCTCAAATGTCTTGCCATAAATACTATATATATTTTGTACGAGTGTGCCAGCTGGCCCGTTGCTGTTGGTATTGCTGTTGGTATTGCTGTTGCTGTTGCTGTTGCTGTTGCTGCTTTATGACAGCGCATAATTTACAAATGGGCCAAAAGCCTGTTGCATAAATTTAAAAATCGCGCGCGCGCTCTCTGTGGGTGAGCGGTGTACAGTGGGTGGTTGGTGGGTTGGTGGGTTTGTGGGTTGGTGGGTGGCTGGGTGGCTGGCAGAGACGTCAAGCGGCGCTTTATTCGTTCAAGTCGCTTAAGGCCGCAACTTGAGTTCGAGTTGGGTTTCATTTGCATGTTGCCTGTGCCGGTCGATGTACTCGGCGTAGGCGTCTTATCGCTGCCCTCATTGCTTCTGTCGGCTTGTCGTCTTTTGACGCTTTTGCTATTCGCCATTCGCAATTCGCTCCTTTTATTTTTTGGGCCCGGCGACGCTTTTATCTTGTGCAAAGCCCAAGCGACTTTTAAGTTGAAGTTTGTTGTGGGCATTCTACAATGGACGCAACATGGATTTATGGCGATTAAAAAAAGCATACCTCATGCAACCTGCAACAGAAGTCTATAATTTATATGCTAAACTCCGCACATTTATTTATTTATTGTTGCCCAATTTCTATGCAGCTTACAAACATTAACAGAAAAATAAATATATATATATATAAATACATAAATAACAATCACACTTCAGGCGTGAGAACAATAAAAACAATATTAAATAAATAAATAATTTTTGGAATATAGCCAGTCAATTTTGGTATTTGATTTGAAGCAGCTAAAAAAGTCTTCTCTTTGCATCTGAATGCAAACAACTCAAGTGTAATCCGGAATAATTTTATTAGCTTTTGCTGAACCATCTCAGATATTGAGCTATGCAATTAAAATTGTTACAATTTTATCTTATGTCCAGTCACATTCCATGGTATCCCTCCTCATCCCATCCCATCTTACTCTCCACTCTGCCGTCCCACTCTCAAAGCACCTCGTGTTTCTGGCGTTGCTTTTGCATTATTAATAATTTTTTAGAGCTTGAAAGTTTTGCCAAAGATTTTCTATTTGGCTTGGCGTCGCCATCTCCCGATCCAAACTTTGCTCGCAGCGCATCCTTTTCTCTGTGATTTATTTTTCTCGATGATTTATGTATGTAAGCCCCGGCCGTTGCCGCCATACCTCCATCCCTGCCGCCATGCCTCCCTGCCTCGCCCTCCCTGCCTCTCCCTCAATTGATGGCGTTTGCCTTTGCCTGCCTTTGCTTAAGATGCTCCACTTGATAGGCGGCGCCTTCCATCCACCTCCTACCATGCCTTCCTCCTGCCTTCTCCTCGGGCTCCAGGCTCCAGGCTCCAGGCTCTGGCTTGGCTTGAGCTCTGCATCATTTGTAGTCTCGAGATTTGCCGGCATATGGAATGTGCGATGTTTTGCTAATAACTTTGGGGACACTACCAACAAATTTGCAATAAATTCGATAAAATGTTTCAGTTTTCTCTTGTTGTAGTCCTTGTCATCTTAATCCTTGTGCATAATTTGCTGCGCTTGCCCTTTGTGTGTGTGTGTGCATATTTTTTAAATGGGTTAAATAACCTTTTACAAGTAATCTCAATGCAATGTCGGGTCGTTGGCTCTCCCCAAAGGAATCAAAAGGACACACACACACACACACACACACACACACACAGCTGCCAGTTGCGTGTGAGTCAGTTTCAATTTCAATACTTTACCCTCTTCAGTTATGGCCCTAAAAGCACACTCAGAAAAAATATAATAATTATAGAAAGTGGAATTAAAAATCGCCAACATATTAATAAAGATGTAATAAGTAATTTTTTTAAATAAAAGACAAATATTTCTTAAAATTAGAAACGCTTGTCTTACGTCAACAATCCGAAAAATGTGTTTCACTTTTCAAAAGTGTTTTCTATTTGATTAAAATATGAAAACAATGAAAATGATTAGAAATCATTTCTTAATTGAAATATGATTATTTTCTGGCGCCAGCTGAAAACCAGGTCTTGGCGCCAGCAAAATACATATTTAAATTGTTAAAACAATAAATAATCAAATAATTTGATATTTGTTTTATTTGGAGTAGAGCATAATTTGTTAATTGTTCATAAGTAGCGCTTTTTATTTTTTGTAAATTATTTACTATTTTTTTAGACTTAACCCAACTTCTGCCCCTGCCCCTGCCCCTGCCCCTGTCTCTGACCCTGCCCCTGCCGCAAACAAAACGCTGTCAGTGTTTGGCTGCCTCCGCCATTGTCGCGCTTATCAACAGCATAATTTGTCTTGGCGTGTGCCGCAGTTGAACCCACTCCCTTCTCTCCTTCCACTATCTCTCTCTCTCTCTCTCTCTCTCTCTCCCTCTGTCTCTTTGTCTGTCTGTCTTTGGTTGTTGCCTTGCCGCATCCCTTGGGCCAATTGTTGTTATTGTTGTCGTTGTTTTTCTCACGCTTCTGCCATAACAAAAACATCGTTTTGTGGCTGCTGCTCCTTTCAAGAACCAACACAACACCCCATCCCAGCCCTTGGCACACTCCTCTGGCTTACATCTTAACCACAACACATATGTATTCGCAAATTGGCTGGCAGCCTGCTGTTGTTGCAACTGCAACTGCAACAGCTTCGACTGCTTTCTTTTCTTTTCTTTTCTCACTGGAGTTTTTCGGGGCAAGGGGATATGACGAGGCTATATATATATATATATATATATATATGTTGACAGTGGATGCCGTCTAAGCAGCCAAGTCAAACAAATTGATCCACTTGTAGCAAATGAAACTCAATTACAGTCCGCCGGGCAATCAAATGCAAATCAGTAGGAAAATCCTATTCCTGCTTAAATTCAATTGCAGTATAAAAATGTGCGCATTCCATCAGAGCATAAAATGTGAACCTGGCTAAAAGTAAAACTAAATATATTCAAATATGGAAACAGATAAATAAATTTCATAATTTTCGCATATTTTCCGCTGGATATTGTCGGCTTCTCGGCTGAGGGCAAAGCCATGACCACCTTCTATATTCATTCATTAATCAACCTTTTTTGTTGCTCACAAGCCATGTTATCAAGTCAGTTTCATGTTGGCCAAGATAGTGTAAACTGTTATAAACTATTCGACCATAGTCCTTGCCATATTTGCAATAGTATCGCTTTAAGCAGAGTCAAACGTTTGATTAGCAATCAGCCAAAGTTTTAAATATCACAAACTGACACATTTGACTCTAGGTTGCAACATAGCCCGCCACTTGAACCGAACCCATCCAGGCTGCCGCTGGATCGAAAGTTTTGGCTTAAAGTTTTTTTTTTATTTGCTTTGCGCTTGGCAAATACATAATTGTTCTCGACATTTTGCCGAACTAAAACTGGCAAGCCAATTGCATTAAGATAATTGCCACAGTTAGAGACATCGATATATATATATGTATATATATATATATATATTGTATATATATAAATAATATATATATATATATATATATATACACTTTAGCACTCACACAGCGTTGTTGCATTATCATTGCAGTTGTGCTTTTCCTTCCGCTCCCTCTCTCTCTCTCTAGATCTCTCTCTCTCTCTCTCTCTCTCCGCTCTCTGTCTCACCCTCTCTCTCTCTGTCTCACTCTCTCTCTCTCTGTGTCCCTCTCTGTGCTTATAACTGTATAATGTTTGTTGACTTTGTGTTTGTGTTTGCCGCCTGACGTCACAAGATGAGCAGCTGAAGTAGCGATATCCATCGACACGTAATAGCAACTACGTATATAATACACACACACACACACACACACACACACACACACACACACACACACACACACACACACACACACACACACACACACACACACACACACACACACACACACACACACACACACACACACACACACACACACACACACACACACACACACACACACACACACACACACACACACACACACACACACACACACACACACACACACACACACACACACACACACACACACACACACACACACACACACACACACACACACACACACACACACACACACACACACACACACACACACACACACACACACACAGATATTATATACACCCTTCTACCCACACCTTGTAATTTCCTTTCAAGTTGGCGTTACTGCCAATTTGGCTGATTGCTTAATCGCATCACGACGCTGCGTCGACATCGACATCGACGTCGACGTTGTTTGTTGCCGTTGTTGTTGCCATTGTTGTTGTTGTTATTGTTGTAGTTGTTGTTGTTGTTGTTGGTGTAAGCGAGACGTATTGCGAAATCAGCTCAACTGGCACATTACAGCAGCAGCAGCAGCAGCAGCAGCAGCGGCAGCAGCAGCATTAGCAACAACAATGCCAATCTGTCTAAGACCGCCCAACACTTTCGGCATCCGCCCCCTCTACCACCACCTCCACCAGCATCGCCCCCTCATCCAACATCCTAGCGAATGCTCTGCAATGGCTTCGCCCGCCCTGGCGCGCTCACAAAAGATGTCGCGTATAATTTAATGACTTTGTATGCCTTGAATTTTAATGACAACAACAACACAACAGCAACAGCAACAGCAACAGCAGCAGCAGAGGCAGTAGCAGTTTATATTCTCTTCTGTTGCCACACCCATGCCACACCCGGCCCGCGTTAAGGATAATGGATCAAGTGGAGGCGGCGGCAGCAAACAAGCGACACCACAAATTGCAGCAGAACGTAAAGCCGCATCAACAACAGCAACAATAACAGCAACCACAACAACAACAGCAGCAACAACAAGAACAGCAACAATAGTGTAGAAGAAGAGGAAGACATTGCCATGCATGACAGTCGCCAATGTAGACAACGGGATTTGTTTGTTTTGCAGCGACGATCAACTCGACCTACACCATGCCCCATGCCCCATAGCCAGCCAACACCATGTCTCCAATGTTGGGGAGAGCAGCGCGCATTACTTTAGTGGCAAAGATTTATGGGTTTATTTGTTTATTGTGCACCCAGCGAAGCTCTTTGAACTCGCACGCTGCCTCTCCGCCCCCCCTTCTATCTGTTGAAAATATGTATACAATATTCTGAGTTCTGACAACAAAAAAAAAAAGAAAAGAAAGGCCATCGTAGCACAGGATAGTGGACAATCCGGACAGGCTCGGACAGGCTCGGACAGGATAGCAGCAAGCAAGAGTTGCAGCCAAACAAAACTCTCACTCAGCCCTGGCTCGACCCTGACTACGACAGTGCAAATGCCCTGCAATTCAACTGAATGTCAGCAGTGTATACATATATATATATATATACATATATATATATATATATATATAAGGATATATATATGGGTGATCATAGTGTGCAACACTTCATATCTTTTGAACGCCTTTTTTGTGTATAATATTTTATTTGTAATAAACAGAAAAAAACAATAATATTTAAAGCGAGCTAAGTTGATTTAAGCACCTGGATATATATCGGCCAAAATTGTGAATATCAGTTAGTTCATATAAAAAAGTTATTAAATCATAGTGAAAAGATAATGTAAGTTAATCAAAAAAAGATATAAGAGATATTATTTAAGACATTCGGACAAGAAAACGCAACTTATTCAAAAGAAATATATATAAAAAGCATAGCTATTAAAAATCCAATAAATTGTATTAATTATTATTGTTAATCTTATAAAGACTTAACCAGATTTGAGTTATAATCTCTTTGCCAACCTTTGCCAATCCCTAAAATCCGCTAGATGCGTTATGAAACAAATCGAATATTTATATTTTCTATTTATTTATTTAAATGGCATTTTTGCTGTGCAGTTGCAAATTTCATTTAAACTTTTGTTATACTCGTTAATATTTGGTAATAATATTTTGCTGGACACGAATTATGTTTCAATATCTAAAATTGTAATCGTGTAGCGAACTTAGCTAGTCGCTCCGGCAGATGTTTACACACTCTGCCACCTACACCTACACACACACACATTCAGCACACACACACACACGTCTATTTTTGTTGTTGTTTCATTTTCATTTTTATTTTCATTTTTTTTTGTATTTTTTTACTAGTGTTTTTTCTTTGCTTGCTTTGACTTTTCGCTTGGCACTCGCTTCCTGTTTATTGACTTGTCTCTCAATTAAGTTGGAAACTCAAAGTCCATACGAAAGCATAACGATGCTCCACCCACATCCTGCACACCACACCAGTGGTTGCCACAGCCTCAGCATCCTTAGACAGCGGCCACTAACAAGCGGCGGACGCAGAATTGTCGCCTGGCATTGCGTGTCCATGTCCCATGTCCTGCGTCCCTTGTTCTTGTTGCTGTTTGTTTCCTTTTTCTGTCTTTTTTCTTTTCATTTCTTCTCTTCTCTTGTTTCTTTTTTTTTCATTTTTCTCTTGTGCTTGTTGTTGCTTCTTAGCTTTCTTTCTGCGTTTCCAATCTCAATTAATTTGCTCATAAATTTGTTGCCAACTTCCACTTCTTCAGCAGCAGCAGCACTTGCTGCCTTCGTCCTTTGTCCTTCGGCCTTCGTCCTTGTCTGTCTGCTTGCCTGCTTGTAGAGTTGTCGTTGTCTTTGGGCCTTGTTGGTTTTGCTTTATGCCCGAACAACTTATTTTTTATTGTAATGCCATCTTATCGCCGCCCAGCTCCACAACTGGTTGATGTATGTGCCCAGGCTGTCTCTTTTGCTCTCTCTGTCTCTCTCTCTCGCTCTCTCCCTCTCTCTCTTTGTCTCTCTCTCAAGATCTTTACTGGCAGAGCCGCTGCCTTGGCCTTGTTTTTTAGCCGTTCGCATGGTTTATGTATTTTAATTTATGCTCCCCGGTTTTGCGCGACTTTTTTATTTTTGGCTTTTTTTTTCTTTCGGATTTTATTCCTTTCTTAGCGTCTCTGACGTTGATTTCTATCTATTGAGATTGAGCCAGCAACATTCTGTTTAAGCAGCCACAACAAGAACAACAACAACAAAAACAACAACAACAACAACAACAACACCGACAACAAGAACAACAACACAAAATGTCGTTTTTATGGCGCTTAATTAACTTGGCCGCCATTTTCTAATTGCTTTTGCTGTTTGTCCAGCGCCCTTTTGTCAACTTGATTGTGTTTTGTTTATTTGTGGTGCGCACAAAAAAAAAAAGAAAAAGAAAAAAAATAACAAATATGCATATACTATATATATATATATATAAATTAAATACATAAAAATGTATTCAGAATTGTTTTTGTTTTTGCGGGAGGCGGTTGGCACCCGAATTCTTTTATAGAATTTTTATTTGCTGTGTGGAATTTGCTGGAAACGAGCATAAATGAAATTTTCAGTGCTGAGGATTATTAGTTAATTAAAGTGCTTAGCGAGACGCTAATGATCGGGCATAAAACAGCAGCCCAACTACAGCACCACCATCCAACCACCCAACACCACTCAGGCAGCTGGCTTGCTTGTCGAAAGGCAACGCAAATTTGTTTTGCTACCCTTGCAGCGGGTGAAGTGAAGTGTGCAAGACAATCGTTACGTACCCCTTAAGGATCTACATATATATATATATTTCAATATGTATTCTTGATCTGCAGCTGATTTCGGTATAGTTATATCCCTGTCTGTCTGTCTCTTAGTTTTAAGACAGCGCCTGGCAAGCTTTTGCTCGAGCTTTCACATGCATACGAGTAAAAAGCTTTTACATGCAGCAACATGCTCAACACACTCGCAATAATTATGGATGTGTGTGTGGTCGGCACTGTTCAAGAGTTACTTTAATTAAACTGCTGAGAGATGAGTTCTGGCTAAAAGAAGAAACCTCACTAAAAACAAGACTGAGATGTGAAACGGGTATGGAAGGGTATATAGTCTTCGGTCTGACTTAAATAGTTTAGTTTTCTTGTTTGTTTTTCTTTGCATTTTGCTGCCTTTTACTTTTCACTGACTTTGAAATGCGCAGATTTATTGCGACAATTTGTTTAATGACAGGCATTTATTTTGATGGCGCCCCAGAGGGCGGGCACAGGCAAGGTGGTGCTGCGCGGGTGGTGCGGCCGACTGGATTGTGGATTGTGTGTGTGTGTGTGTGGGGGAAGGTGGGGGGGGGGTGGCAAAGGGTTTCCTCTTAGCGCATCTAATGGCTTGGGTGTAGTCGAAGGCCTGCCTCGGTTGCCACTGACAATTTAATTATTTTACGCTTACATCTTTCTTATGCGTGTCTCTCACATCACACACCGCACACCGCACACACACACACACACACACACACACACACACACACACACACACACACACACAGGCGTGTGTAGATTCCACGTGGGGCGTTAAATAAGCTAAATGACTTTGTTCTGCCGAGCTGTTCAAGTCAAACAATCTCAACTGTCTACGCCTTAAATGAGCCCACATTTTAACAGATCCATTTAAGTTGTGTGTTTATTTGGGCAACAGCGCAGGACTTTGAAGACTGCATTCAAGTTAATTGAATGCTTTTCCTAGCTCTGATTTTCCTTTGCTGCGCAATATTTAATATTGTTTTATTTTTTTTTTGTTTTATTTCTGTATTTTTTTGTATTTTTCATCTTTGTATAAAGCTGCTTAAGGTTCGCCTTTTGCATATTTGTAAGCGATCAATCAAGCAGCGGAAATATGATGCTTTACCGTAGGAGCTGAGCTGTGTAGGCGGCATGGGGGTAATGGCGTCCCGCCGTTGCCACGCCCACATTGTATTTGCAGTGTATATGTAAGACCACAACGGCAATTTATGCACTGCTCGCTGAAGATTCAATGGAAGGGTGTGTGACGTACGATTAGGTCAGGGATGGAGTGTGGGGGCTTGTGGGGGGGCAACAAACCCGCCATATCTGGCGCATATAATGATATTTTTTACAACGCCAACTGAATGTAATAACGAGCAGCAGGACAACGACGACAAGGAAGAGCACCAGAAGATGCTCTTGCTGCTGCTACGAACGCACTCGGGGGGAGGGGTGCTGGTAGTGGTGGTGTCGGTGGTGATGCTGGTGATGGTGGTGGTGTTGCTGCTTGGGTATATTGCAGACGACAACAGCGACAACGATAGTTGTGGCACATATGAAGACGAGGGTCTGTCAAATACAAGTTTCTGGCGGGGCTCAATCCAAACCCACCGCCTACCCCCCTCCCTGCATGCACCCTGCACCACATCACACATACGCAATGGGGGGAAAAAAAAGAAGAAGAAGAAAAACAGAGAAAAGAAAAAAATAAAGAATGTCGAGCAGAGAAAAACTCGACGTGCAGGCAAGAAAAATTGAAGATGTTTTTAAAGGCACAACACACACATACAAATACAAAGCAAATACTATATTCCCATGCCATTCACCCACCCTGTGTGTGTGTGTTTGTGTGTGTGGTTGTGTGTGTGTTTGTGTGTGTGTTTATACAATATATGCAGCAGCGTTACACACTTTGCTCAAATTGACAGTACACAAAACTGTCAAAAACAGCAGCAGCAGCAGCAGCAACAAAAACAAACTCTGTGAAATATATGCGAATGTTGTTTTGTGGGTGGGCTACACTTATACTCCGTATACCCTGTAATCATAAACAATTGCTCAAAAATGGCTATACCTTATAGTTGTGTAAGTCTGTAAAGCTGAACATCTTTCAGCAGATATTGATTTGTTTATGCAAGCTTAAAGCTTGATAAAGCAAATTAAATATGAAAAATGAATTAATAAAATATACAAAAAACGGAACCGAATAAGAAAGTTTTGAAATGTTGATAGTCAAGCAACTAATATTAGAATGAGCAGCATATGAATCCGCTTACTTATTGAACTTGAAATCATTCAACTCACGCTCAAAATACTTCTCCAACTATGCTCAAACCCTAACAAAGAGAATTTGATCCCTGTCGTTAACTTTTTAAAAGAAACAGCTTCAATCAGAATAATAATGTGAAATATATCGTAACACTTCACAGAATGTCCCTATTAATAAATAATTCCCTAATTTATTATATACACACTCATTACAGAGTTTGAAGTTCGTATTTAGTCTTGCTCAGCGGAACAGATTTTAAATAAATAAGTAAATAAATAAATAAATAAATAAATAAAAGAGAACAAACAGTAATAAAAATAATTGCATATTTTTTCAGATTATTTTAGAGTATCTAGGGTATCTACTAGTTGTTGACTGCTATGTGCTTTTGCCCAACAGGGCTTTTGCTAGTCGAGCAATTTTTCCATGTGCAGATTTTCATGCGTTCTTTTTGCTTCGATTTTTAGTAGAGAACTTTTTTGGCTAGAAGAGTGCCACAAGATATGCCACAGATCATGGATCAAGATAGCATGAGGCAGCTACGCTCAAATGACCGCTCTAATGTTTCTTTCTCTCTCTTTCTCTCTCTTGCTGGCAGTCTAGCAGGCAATTGCCAAACATTTACATTAGCACTTGTTGGAGCTGGCAAAAATAACAACAAACAAATAAATAAACAAATAAATGAAGTTGCAAACATAGCCCATGGCGAGAGGAGTAGAGCGAAAGAGAGAGAGAGAAAGAAAGACAGAGCTGCAGAGAGAGTGAGAGAGTGAGAGAGAGAGAGAGAGAGAGTGATTTGCAGAGGGAGATACGCATTTTCTTTGGTTTTTTTTCCGTCTGTTTTGTGTTTTGCCAGCAAATGTGAAAACAACGACAAACTACGCAAAAAGGTATGCTACACAAAAATAAACGCTGCGTCGTCAAGTGTGTGTGTGTGTGTGGCTGTATGTGTGTGTGTTTATGTTGTTGTTGGTGTGCAGTTGAGTGTTTACATATATTATAACGTTGGTTGGCTGCTACTGCGTTTTAGAACGCCACATTAACTACACAACATTGCACAGCAAGGGCGACACTCAAATGACACGGAATGAACGAAGTCCTGGCGTCCTGGTGTCCTGGAGTCCAAGCAGCGGGATGTGGGGTCGCATCAACAAAAACAGCAACAAAAAAATTGCAAAAAAAAAAAAATAAAGGTTAAGGATACGGCAGAGGAGTTGAAGGAGACCTGGCCAAAAAAGAAACTCTCTGGGTGGCAAGTAGCAAGTAGCAAGTAACTGGTAGCCATCCGCTAGTTCGACGAGTGCGCCAGGTCCTCGTCGACAAAAACCGTCGTCGTCATCGTCAATAACAAAACGCCGTCGCCGTCGTCGTCGTCATCGTCATCGCTGGCAAAACAAGTCGCAAATTTATGAGCCTCAACGACACGGTAAATACTCTGCCAGGCAGCACAGCCAGCCAACGAGGCAACATAAAGCGAAATGAAATTAAAGCAGAAAATGCTGCAGGCTTCTTCCTCATTCTGGTCAAGTTGACTGCGTTAATGTGGCTTGCCATTGTAAGCTGCTTGCCATTCAGTTAACTATGCCATCATTTTACCTTTGTGCGATATAATCTATTTAAAGCCATTGCAATTATTTTTATTTCAAATTAAACTCGGATTCCATACAAGTTCAAAAGTGATTTGAGCTGTTCACGACTGTAAAGACATTCAACTGTATATTCATGCATCAAATATATATATATGGAAATGGATTTTAATCGCACAGATATAACACATATATAGATTGTTTAAGTGGTTAGTTGAGCTGCGCAGCTGGTGCCACCTATTTGCATACACTCAAATATTGCATACAGTTTACAGCACTCGTTCAATAATGAATTGAATTCAAGTCTATTCTCAATTAGTCTGTTCTTCCCAATGGATTCGGCTTGACTCTCTCTCGCTATAAATGTAATAGTTGTATCCTTGCCACATGCGAGTTGCTAGCGAGCGGCTAGCTAATGTGCCCAGACTGGCGCAGATTTCTTGGCCCCGGGGGCGTCAAAAGTTGCAGGATAGTCCGTTGTTGTCTGGCCCTTTCAATGTATTTTTCTCAGTATCTTCCACTCGTCCTCAATGTGTGTGATTATTTGCCAGGATGTGGCGTATTTTTATGTCAGCATTTAGCAATTTTTGTCTGTTTTGCTTGGGTTTCTCGTCTGGTCGGTCACTGGTCTCAGGTCTCTGGTCGCTGTCATTGTCCTTTCGCTTTTCATTGCCTCACTGCTGCTGGCATGGAAATTCAAACTTCAAATTCGCATGTGCTGCACCCTCTGCCCAGAAGTATGCTCATATTTTCCCTGTTTTCCTCTTATTTTTAAGCTCTCTAAGCACAACCCCTCCACAAATCCAATCCAAAACCCACTTGTTAACGTAATGACGTCTTTTGCATGGAAAACTCAGATGCGCGTTCCCCTTTGGGGCAATCGGGACGAGGCTGGTGGGTTGGGGGTATTGCTCTTTTAATTTCCGTTTGATTTCTAGCTAGCTGCAACAGAGGGCGGGGCATGTGTTTTGTGTGAAGGGTGAAGGGTGAGTGAATGTGGCAGCAATGGGGTGTTAATGATAGCGATTTTTTGCCCATATTTAAAAGCAGTTTTATTTATGCTTTTTTTCATCTTTTTTTTTGTTTCCTACTGCATGTGCATGTGTGTGTGTGGGTGTGTGCCTGTAGGTTGGATAACAACACAACAACAGCAAATGCCAAAAACAAAGTTATGTCATAATTTCTATTAGACAAAAGTTTGAACGCAACTTTTGCCAGCAGTTGCAGCCACAGCTCGAAAATGTTAAATAAAATCAACGTATGGCAAATATTTTTGTTGGCCTAACAGACACACACATAGCCACACACACACACACACACACACGGACACACAGGCAGAGAGACTGTGTAGTTGTGCTTTGATTTCAGTGTGGCACATGTGGAGTGACCACTTGGGCCCATTGCTGTTGCAGTTGCAGTTGCACTTGCTGCCGGACAGTTGCTGTTTTGATTTATTAATTACAATTTATAATGCCGGATGTCCTGCCAGGAGACACACATACAGTCACACACACACACACAGAGGGAGAGTGTGTGTGGCCTGCTGCTGACAGTCGACAACTTTGGGTGCCAAGTCAAGTTTTTGATAGCCCCAAACTGCAAAAACAACAAACGTTTGGAATGATTAGATAAACGCAAACCCATCAACAGTTCCCAGAATGACATAGCGAGAGAAACAGGGAGAGTGGGAGAGAGAGATTGAGAGAGAGAGAGAATGTGTGTGTGAGAGAAAGAGAGAGTAGCTGCCACACAGCAACAAAATGCTGCAGCATTAAAAACAGTCTGTGACAGGTGGCAAACACTCATCATAGAAATATATTTGAAATATTTTTCCATTTTTTTTTTACCTTAGTCACAGTTGCCACTGATGCTTGCAGAAGTTCTTTGCCCCCTTGCCCCCTGCCCATCCCCCACCACTTTTCAGTTTCCAAATGTGACCAAGAACATTCTTAACTTGGGCAAGTAGCCATTCAATTCAAACCCATTCAACGCAATTCAATGGCTAACTTTATCAAAACTCATCTTCAGTTTCAAAGGCCAAATGCAAATCGAGTTGATTTGTGCTTGAAATGCGATCAATTAGTCAATTTCGACCAAATTATGTTAGCCTTAACATAACAAACTCGTTTTGAATTTGCAGCATTTCTCTGAATGCTGAGTGTGGATGACCTGCTAAAATTATTTAGAAGAAGAAAACCTAATTTGGCTATAACTTTTAACCAATTGAAAATCAAAATAGAAAATATTCTTTTAAAATATTCAAAGTGGCTTCTGCAGTAGCTGCAAAGGGGAGGAAGAAAAAGTGTCTCCGAAACACTTCTGCTTCTTGGACTCGCTTCTGATCAGTGTCTGTAAAACTGAGTAGCTTCCGCGTGAAGCCAACAAGTATTCCAACCAAACCGAATCTAATCTTTACACTTTCAGAGAGTTCATCAAAGAATATATATTTTTTTAGCGAAGGAATAATCCATTTTGAATATTTATAATTGAATTTCGATGTCTGTCGATGAACTCCTGTCTTTCTCTCTCTCTCTCTCTCTCTCTCTTTGTCTTTATTTAATTTATTTGAATTTATTTTGTATTTATTTATTTTAATAAGCGAAATATGACATTCTACATTCATACCAATTGCAGTCCACAACAGGATGCAACACGTTCGAGTTGGCGTTCGATGCTGGGCGAGTTGTTCGAGTTGCGAGTTGTGGGTTGAGCTGTGGGTCGAGCGCACAAAAGTATGCTACGATTTTTGGCTCACCGCATAAATGGGGGAAAATAGAAGAAAATGGCATATTTAATGTCGTCTTAAGCACAAATGCCATCTCAATGGAATTTAATTTGTTTGCCGTTTGTGCTGCAGCTGCGACTGCGACTGCGACTGCACTGACACACAGCAGCACAATGTAAAGAACTGCGATTTTTTAATCTCATCAAAGCCCAGAGCCCAAAGCCAAAGCTAAAACCAAAGCAAAAGCCAAAGCCAAAGCCGAAGCCGAAGCCGGAACTCTTGAATGAGGACGCGTCGCTTATTTTCACTTTCGGGCGAGCCTTAAGTAAAACGTATTGACTCATTTCGGTGCTGGTATTGCTCCTGCTGCGGCTTGGGCATTTAATATACTCAAGGATTTATAGGACAGTCTCAAGACTCGGCTGACGCCAACGTCTACTCGCCTACTCGCCTACTCCCACCCACTTGGAGTTTATTTAAAAATGTCCGGTCTGCGGCGGCTTTGGGTCCAAAAGTTTGCCATCATCGTGCGGCACAATGGCCGCATTGATCATCTTGTCGTTTGCCAGATAAATGGCCCCGGGGACATTTTTAATTTACTGGCGCGCTGCGGCTTAAGCAAACCAAGTCAAAAATGATAACAACGCTGGCCAACAGCAGCCAAGCAACCAAACAGCCAAGCATCTAGAACGTGCCGTGCTGCGTCGAGTGGCCTCGTGGCCCAATTGCCGCTTTGTTTGCTTCTAATTATTAATCAGATTTCCCAGGCTTCTGTTCCGGCTCTCCTCTTCCTTCTCTCTCGCTCTCCCACTCTCTCACTACCTCCGTCTCATGTGTGTTTTTCTCCTGGTACCAAATTGCATTTAGCTTTAAGAAGCTCCATTTTGCTGTAGCTTTTTGACAACCTTTGTTAGTCAGTTGCTGCTGCCAAATTGCATAAAAGCTTTAAAGAATCATCGTCTAATTTGCTGTAGATTGTTTAAAACCTTTGCTAATCAGTAAGTGGTATCTGTGAGTGCGTGTGCGTGTGTGTGTGTGAACATGCTTTGAATTGTCTTTCATTTATAATGCGTTTGCATTTCAATCTATACACTACAGCTGTCTCTATGCATATTATTTCGTAATTATAATCAAATAGAATATTATTCACGTGTAGCTTTCTATACCTTTGAGTGCCCATATCTTTGTGTCTGTCCGTTTGTGTGTGCATTGTGAATTATTGAATGTACACGCTTATATTCAATTAACATTAAGCTCATTCAATCAAAATTGGTTCCATTGATACAGCCGCTTTTAGCTCAAGATTCAATAGCGAGATTATGTATTAATTGTTCGCGTGCAATGAGAAATCAAAGGACTTAAAGCGAAAATAAAGTTTCGACATGAATACATTTCCACAATGGGTGCACGGCTGGAATATGCTTAAATTTTGCATTTATTGCAATAATTATTACCGTCTTAAACTGATAATTGAGTAATTTTGAGTGGAATCCTTGGATTTAATGTCGTTGGCTGTGCAACTTGTGCGTGTGCTTGTGCTTTCGCTAAAGACACTGTTAATAAATATGAAATACATTTTTGGGCCACGTCAAATGGCAACATCAAAGCACGCATCTAAAACGCTTAAGTTCTTTGAAGGCATCGTCGTCCTTAAGGATCATCGTAGTCAGCATCAGCTCTGTCAACATAATCATCATAATCATCAACGTCATTATCGTCATTGGCGGCTTTTGGCTTTAGCCGCGGGCGCGACTGCTCAATTAACAAAATGACGAACGGTGCCTGGGTGTGAGAGAGGTTTAGATGTGGGTGGAGTTCTGGGTGGAGATTTAGGTGGAGATGTGGGTTGGAGAGGTTGAGAAAGACAAGCAGCAAAAGCAAATGTCAAAAGTGTTTTCTAATTTGCGCAACACCCAACACAAGGATGAAAAATAACAATAGGAGAGTGCGAGAGAGGGAGAGCGGTAAAGAGAGAGAGAGAGAGAGAGAGAGAGAGAGAGAGAGAGAGAGGGGGGAGGGAGAGAGCAATAACAAATAAAGCCTAATGTATTTAACAAAGTGACAAAAAACGCGACAGTCCCTAGGAAAGTTGCATCCCTCCGGCTATGCTTCATCCTCCACCGTCACCCTCATCTCCACTATCCGCCACAGTCGCAATAATGCCCTAAAATGCCAGTACAAAAATGTTTAATTTATCAAATGTCAACGCCTAAAAGACGGCAACATTTGTCGTCGTCAATGACAATGTTGATGACTACAGCGACGGCAACGGCGACGGCAACGGCAACGGCGACTGCGACTGCAAAGTCTAAAGCCAGCGTCAGCGTAGACATTGTTAATACATCGCCTACATGGCCGCACAGCATCCCACACACACACACACACACAGAGGCACACACACACACAGAGGCACACACAAATACACACAGCCGTCGGCGAACATTTTGTCCGGCACTCGCTCGCTGGCGGCAATGTTTTTTTTGAAAAATGAGCCAAGATTTCCCCATACGGTATTATTTATTGTCGCCATCTTCAGTTCCATCTTTGTGTTGAACATCCGCACTTGCCCCCTTGTGTCGCCTCAGTGTCGCGCATTTGTATAATGAATTTGACAAGCGAGTTGTATCAGCAGCTGTTTTCTATAATTGAAGCCGACTAACAGACAACAATCGAATCGATTCGAATGGAATTTCATCTTCTCATTTAATTGCCGGCACTTTGCAAAATGTCCAATTGATCCCATTTAAATCCTAACTGCTGTATTTATTTGTCTAGATTTCCTCTGAATAAAGTTCAAGATATTTTTTGAATATCAAATCTAATTTCGCTTTGGTGATTTCTTAACGCAACCTGAATATATATAAAAGGTTTATGTAAACACCAAAAATTGCAAGTATTTAGAAACTAATTGAATTGAAAATTACTTAATATTGAGAGCGAATCATTTTATTTTAATATTTCAACATAAATTCGCCTTTACATTTGCAATTAATTTTATTTAAATATTTTCAATACTTTGTACATTTCATACGCATAAAATAATAATAATAAAGAAAATAAAATAGGAGAATTTTGATATTTGTCTGTATAAAAGAATATCGCTTTTAATTCATTCAATTAACTTTAAGTGAACTGTAAGTAAATCAAAGTCAGCTTACAGAAATAGCAAATTCATATTAACTTTTCAGTGAATAGAATAGAAGCAGAGCATCTGCCAGTCGAGCTCTCTCGAGGGCGAATTGTTGCAACACTTGAAGAGCTGCATAAAGCTTGGCATCTTCTTCAATGTATTACGTATTATGGCATATTATATTTTTGTACTTTGATAATCGTAACTTGCGTCAATGTCGTTGTGAAAGCATTTAAAATATCTCTGCCAAAAATATATCTATTGCAATCGATCTATAGTTCCACATAGTATCCATATTGTATCTGTAGTCGCTGGCGGCCAAGCTAAACTGCTGCTACTGCTACTTGCCACTTTTTGTTTTGCTCTGCCCCCCTCCACCCTCCCACAGTGCCACACTTCAGTTCCATTCTCTGCCACACTGCCACACTGCCACACACCAACACTCTTGTGCACTTGAAGCAGTAAAAAATATGGCAAAATTCACGATAGCAAACATAAAACAAAATGTATCTGCAAATATCTTTGGCCCATCTTAATATTTATTTGTGTTCGCATTTATATTGCGTCTATTCGCACAGTTCTGACAGTTCCAGCTACCCCCCTACCCGCTACCCGCTCTCCTTTCCCCTCCACTCTTTGTCTGTATTTTTTGTTGTTGTTGCCTTTGTTGCTTGCCTTGCCCGTTGTTTGTTCGCTTATTTTGTTTTTACAGCGCACGTAAAATTGACCACAAATGGTTAGCACACTCCCTACCGTATTCATCCCCCATCCCCCATCCCCCACCCTCCCCCTTTGATGTGCCACGTCTATGAGGCGTCGCCGTTCGTCGCCTTCTTTCGCAAGTTTTATTCAATGTCCGTTCAATTACACGCACGATTTCCGCTTCCTGCGGCGACGGCGACACAAAAAATAAAAGAAAAACGTTAGGCAAAAAAAAAAAAAACAAAAACAACAAAAAAAATAAAATAAAACGGAAACCGAAGAACCAAAAAAAAAAAAAAAGAATAGAAAAATAATAATAATAAAATAAACGGAAAAGTTTGTATTTCTTCAATTCTGTTATATGGCAAAAATATGAAGTGATCAGCCCAAACTGAAGTCATATTTTTTGGATATGAATAAATGTGAGAGTTCAAATTGGAGAACTCAACGGGAACAGCTCAAAAATGATGAGCGAGAGTCCATCAATATTTTTGATAAGCGTAGGTCTCTTCGAATTAGCAAACTGCCAACTATTTTAGCCATAAAAGTAATCTTCTTCAATCCTACATATCTAATTTAGTCGATCTCTTCTTCCAAATAGTATCTGTGTGCCATTTTAAGGAGTCACATTGAAAATGCAGAAGAATGATTTACAGATTGACTAAATCGAAGACTCCACTTGTCATGCCAATCAAGAATATACTCAAGAATATACCCTATGAGTATATAGGATGCTTCCTTCTGCCTGTTACATGCTATTGAACAACTTTAATATTCCAGCCGTTGCCATTTTCAAGGGGTGCAGGGAAATGGTCGATGCTCAAAGTGCGTTTGTTTGACAAATATAAAACGCATTTTCAGCACGAGCAGCCCAGATGATGCCGGACCTTCGATCTATATCCAGATTGAGGCACAGACAACCGAGCATTAATAAAAACAATATTTTCGCTGGCGCACAAAAATACAAGGGAAACTGCTCTGGCAGGAAGTGTACGACTTGCTGATACCCTGTAGTGTGCTGCCAGAGAAATAGACTCGATCTGTGCATGTCTCTAGCTCAGACGGACATGCCTCAAGCTGCTCGACCATTGCTGCTGATCAAGGTTAAATATAGTGTATAGGCTCGCAGATGCTTCTTCTTCTGCCTGGTACAGGGTATACAAATGTTGTCTGTGTGTGTGTGTGTGCGTGTGTTGTAAAGTGGCGAAAAAAGAAAAAGAAATGTTCGCTTCCTGTGATGATGTCCTGCTATCCGGTTGTGCTGAGGTCCTTCGCTGCAGCTCCTGCGGCGGGTTGTCAAGTTGCGGGGCAAGTTTGTTTGCCACTTTGCAAATATTTGCTTGTCGTTTGGCTGCGCGCAAAACACTTTTACAACAGGGGCGTTCAGCCAGAAGCCACCGCACCCCTTCCTCCCACCCATTTACCCCATTTCCCGCCCGTCTCACCCATCTTCACTTTGGACTCTACTTTTATTTGCTTCTTTTTTTTTTTGGTTTTTTTTTTTGCTTTCTGCATCGACATCTTTTTCGCATGTGTCAAAAACTTTGCAAACTTCATTACGGTTATTTGCTACGCGCACTGTGGACACGCTACGCCCCTGCCACGCCCATACACACACTGACACACACACATACACACATGCAAATGCAGCGCAAATTAGGAAACTGACTGGCCAAGTCCAAGTTATTACCGTTAATTTGGTTCGCGTCAAAGTTTTGCTTTGGTTTTGCTACCCTCGTTTGTCCGCTCATCTGGGGTATATCTGTTGTGCACATGCATCGTGCTTATTTGCCTGTTTCGCTTTGTCGTCCTTTTGTCCTTTTGTAACATTTTATCTCAGCTATTTGTTCTTTCTGCTCGTTTAATTATTGTTGACAGAGAATATTTTGAGATTCTGGACACATGCATATAGGGTATGTGGAAGTCGATCGGAAATGTTGGGCAAGAATTCGATTTTTATTTGAGTGACTGCTCAAGGAATGGCAATTCATGCCGTAGCCTGGTTGGGGTTGCGGTTGGTGGGCGTGGTCGGTTTTGGCCAGTTTCGCCCAGTTTCGCCCAGTTTCTGCAGAACAGCGTTCGGCTAGTTGTGGTCCTCAGCATGTTTCCACCTCCCCGTCCCCCCTGCTGCTGCCGCTGCTGCTGCTGCTGCTGAGCAACCCAAACAAATGATAAATTATTGTGTTTGCTTTATTTGCAACCCTGTTGCCAGCAACGTTGACGGGCCGATTGAAGTTGCAATTCAAAAGTGGCCATAGAAATGACTGACAATGCTATCTATTAAAAGCACGAAATAACATCTATTTAATTGCCCGATTCCACTATCAATATTTCTTAAATTCCTGCTTCTCTGCAGTAGTTAAAGTATGCCACAACATCCCATAAGGCACAACATTCTCTACATTCAACATTCGAAAAGTATGTTACGAATTTTAGAAATTTGAGCCGAGTATTTTCGTATTATTATTTATTATTTTATTTATTTATTTCTATTTATATATCTTTTAAATGTATTATAATTAAATGCTGCTCACATAAAAGAAATGCAGTTTTTTTTAGTTTATAAATTTGTTTCCTATTTGTTTGCAGCCCGTCTAAAATATTAATTAAAGTAACAACGAAGCTCGATTACCTTTCACAAATTAGAATTCGCTTGATCTTTTGTCAAATATTAATCGAATATTGGGTATTCGATATGGCCAATTAAATGCCAGTGCTGACATTTAATGTTTAGCGTTCCGCTCGCTATTTTAACACTTTGGCAAAACGCTGCTTGGCGAAACGTTTTTTGCTAAACTACTCAGCAGACGAGCGTTAATTAAATTACACACTTTGTGGCTTCTATCCATGTTATGTGTCGTTCTTGTTGTTGTTGTTGTTGTTATTGGTAATGTTGTCCTAACACCTCCTTAAAACAAAAAAGTTAAGTAAATGACGAAAATCCTTTTTCACATTGCTAGCTGATTTTTCAACTTTTAATGATGGTCTCTTCCCAGCAAGTTACAGCTCTCTCCCCCCTCTCCTTTCTCACTCTCTCTCTCTCTCTCTTTCTATAGCTGAGCTGAAAAGTATCAAGCTCATGCCCAGCCACACCCCTTCACACCACCCGGTCAACAAATTCCTTTGCCAAAATGGAGAAGTTGAAGCTGTTGCCAAAGTGAAGCAGCGGATAAGCAGCGAATAGTAGTTTTTATGCGTTTTTCAAGAAGCTTTTAACGTTTTAATGGACACAACTAGCTGAAGGCATAAATTGGTATGTGTTTGTGTGTGTGTGTGTGTGACTGTGTGCGTGTGTGTGTGTGAGTATTTTGTATATGAAATGGAATTGAAACTGGAGCACAGCTACGGCAATGCCTCTAGGCTGTAACAGCTCCTCTGCTCCCTCCTCAACACACACACACACACACACACACACACACACACACACACACACACACACACACACACACACACACACACACGCACACACTTTGAGCAGTTTTTACGAGCAAAATGTGCTGACTGCTGTCCATTTAGTGTTGCCTCCAAAAATTGTTGACATGAAACTGTCGCCATTGTCAGTCCCACAGTCAATGTACTGGACCACTCTTCCGCAGAGCCCCCCTCCCCCGCCCCCCCCCCCTCCTTCTCCCACACTCCCCGCTCAGCGATTTTCATCTTCATCTTCATTTCCATTTCCATCTACGTCACCGTCAACAGCAGCTCCAATTCCAGCTTTAGCTATAGCCATAGCTCCACGTTGAGGCTTACAGTGTGGCCGTATGTTTGTGGTAAATGCCAACAGTTTTTGTGTAATTGTCAACAAGCAGCACCAGCAACAGCAGCAACAACAGCAGCAACAACAACAGCAACAACAGCAGCAACAACAACAGCAACAACAACAGCAACAATAACAAGAAAAACACGACAATGAGAGAAATAACGTAAACAAGTAAATGAGCATGAGGAAATTTGCGCAAATGTCAGCACTTTTCTTAAGCACCCGGCAAGCGACCACAAGAACGCAAAACGAGATGCTAACAACAAACCAAACCAGACCAGACCAGACCAGACCAGACCAGACCAGACCAAGCCAACACCAGTACACAGAGAGAAAAGATTATTTAATGGCAAGCATCTCCTCTGCGGTGCAGTGTGTGTTTGTCTCTGTGGGTGTTGCCCACTTTCATTTATTGAGTTAACTAAACAGCAACAAGCAGCAAGGACTCAAAACTGGCAAACTGGCTACTAGCAACTGGCAACTGGCAACTGGCAACTGGCAACTGGCAAACTGGCTACTGGCAACTTGGAACTCGGCGCTCGGCGCTCGGACTTTGCTGCGTAACGTTATTTCCTGCACAAGGATTAAGCACTTGGCCAGCAGCAGCAACAGCAACAACAGCAACAACAACAACAACAACAATTCTAACAGCAACAGCTGCTGCTTCCGCTGTTGGCCATGCACTTAGAGAAAACTAAAATTCAATTTAACATTTAGCAAATTCCGCTGAAAACTAACAAGTTTTTCTGACCTTTTTTTTTTCATTCAACATTTTCTTCTACAGTCAAAAGTACGTTAAATTTGTTGCCTGTTAACAGCTGTACATTCTGTACATTCAACATTCGTAAAGTATGTTGAGCATTTTAGAAATTCGCACTGAATATTTCGTGTTCTTTTAATGTAACAAACAGTTGATATTTCAATATAATACATTTTGTAAATTTGCCTAATAGGAGTAATGTTATAATTTAAAGATGAGCAATAAAATGGAGACGAGTTGTTCGATCTGTGGCAGGAAAAACCTGGTTTTGAATATATATAAGAATTGCAATATTTTCGGCTGATGTAATATGAACTTATTCCAAACACTGTGCAACTTGCATGATATTTTTCATATTCAGTAATGAATTCATCGAATTCTTTCCAACACTCTATTAAGATGTACCCCTTGCAGTGGTTTGCTGCGCATTGTGAGTAACAAGAACACATCGAAATTAATTATTCATTACTTTAAATCGATTTCGGAAACTAAGCGCTAATTTTGCCATTCACATGTTAACGAAACGAAGACGCACAGTGGAATCGCGATGCGCAATTTGAATGTGAATGTGAATGTTTGAAATGTTGTACAAAGTGGAATGAATACGGCTATAAATGCACAAGAAGCAAAAATAAGTTAGAACTAAGAACAACAATTGACAATTGTTATTCGATTTTTGTGAGTGTAGCTTCGCTGGATTACCGTTTCTGCTGAAACGGCAGTAGTTAAAGCCATTGGCAATGGCAATGGCCACACTCTGACTGGGCCACAATAAAAGTGCACACAAAAAGGTGCGACGACTCATCAAAGCTGATGGCGTTGTCCCTGTTTCAGCTCATCTCCTACCTGGCCCAGCCCCGCCCCGTCCCGCCCCGGCCGCGCCTCCCTCTATCACGCCCACCATCTTAGATTATTCATCTTAGATAAAAAGCAAATTTAAAGCCCAACAGCAGCGAAACTCAAACTGCAAAGCTTATCGTTTTACTTCTTGCCAATTTTTTCTTCTTTCTCTTCTTTTTTTTTTGTTTGTTTGTTGTACTTTGAGCATTTTGTTGCTGTTGTTGTTGTTGTTGTTGTTGTTTTATATTTTGTATACAATTTAATGCAGTTGTTGTTGTTGTTGTTGTTGTCGTGGTTGTTGTTGGTGTTGCACAAAAGCAGCTTACAGTTTGACAAGCGCTGCTGCATCGCTCAGCCCAAATGATTGCCAAGGCAACCTGGCATACACCCACACACACCCACACACACACACACACACACACACACACACATACACACATACACACACACACCCATTCACACACACACAAGGCACTGGGAACATTGTCTACTTAGTTAAGTTGTTATTTTTATTACGTCCCGCCTTTGGCAAGTTTGGCGAGGAGTTGGGGGTTGGTTGCGTGGTTGGGTGGTTGGTTGGGCGGTCTATATTTCGGTATAGCTGTGGGTGGTTGGTTGGTTGGTTGGTTGGCTGATTGGGTAGTGCTATTATGACAACATAAGTTCACTGATAGATGGAAAAAGGTAAATACTGTTTGCGAGTGTTGAGTGCAAAGCATGAGGATGAGATGTGCTTCAGGTGTGGGTGGCTCAGCGAGGGTGCCGGTATGGGTTGGTCGACGAATATGTCAGTAGCCTGAACGCTTAGCAATAACAACAACTGGCAACAAGAAAAACCACAGCACGTTCACAGCAAGTGTGCTCAACGAAAAGCTACTCTGTAAAAACAAGAGAAATGGATTATTTTACATCATTTGAGCTTATAGATACAAAAATCCAAAATGAGAATGAATGCTGCCAAATTCAAATAATATAATGTATTTTCAACAAAATACTCAGTTTTTAATTTTAATTTTTATTTTGTTATTTGTAAGCTTAAGTTAAAAAGTTGTCTCAACTTTGATTGGAAAACACTTTCTCATCTCTCTCTCTCTTTCTTTCTCTCTCTCATCGTTTAATTCTCGCTTCATTTACTTTTATTTCCTTCCTTCGATTCACCGATTGATCATTGATCTATATTGTTGAAATAGACAGAAAGATCGTCTTCTTCAGTTGTAAGACGAATCCTTATTTTATATACCATCAGCGGTAGACAAGCCCATAAGGCTTGTACTCAGGTATATTCTCGATCAGCATTAATAGTCGACTCAGTCTGTCTGTCCATCTGTCTATAAATATAAACATTTCTTATTTATTTACCTACTTACTTATTTTATCTTTAAGAGAGTTCTTCTCTGGTGGTTTACGTACTGTAAGCCATGCAAAAGATACAATTACAAATATAGCATTATTTCCTCTAATTGTGAATTGAGTTTGCAAGTTTCATGATCAGCTTCATGCTTCAATTGGTTCACGTCAAGTATTAAATATTGTTATGTTAATTTATGGCATTGGATATGCATCAAGTGTTAACTATTACTGCTGAAACTGACCACTGACTGACTGATGTGCCCAATGTATGCAACATGACAACATTTTGTTCTGCATGTTGAATATTATATAATTCCATGTTGAGCTTCTTAGCTTTCGTGATAATTAACGCAAGCTTTGAATACAGCAGCAGCTTTGCATTGTCCGAGGGTATAAGCGAAGGGAAGGGAAGGAGGGGGGGTGTATAAAATGCTCTCTGATAATGCCCGTTGAGATGAGCTGAGCGCAGGTAACAATAAGAGCAGCAGCATCAAAAACAATGTCAATGTTGCCGCAGGGCAACAACAGCAGCAGCAGCAGCAGCAACAACAGCAGCAGCAGCAGTAAAATCAACAAGGACATCGGTAGCAAGGGGGGAGGGGGGGATGTGTGTGGCAACGTTGGCGAAACGGTGGCAAGAAGGACAAAGCATTTGCTTTGCAGTTGCTTGCTTGATTTCATTGAAATTGCTTGGCAAAAGCACTAGATGCCCGATAAGCTAAGCTCCGACAGAGAGAGGGAGAGAGACAGAGATTGAGAGAGAGAGAGAGAGAGAGAGAGAGAGAGAGAGGGGGAGAGAAAGGAATAGAAAGCCTGGTAAGCAGCCATAACAGTTAGCCAGTGCCAGCAGCAGAGCTAAGCAAGTAAGATCAAAACATTAACGATATGGTAAATAGTCAAACTACAGTTGAATCACTCCAGCTGCGACAGACACTCATGAATGCACTCATTGAGAGCCGCTGAGAGACAGCAACACTCAATGCTTACATATTTTTTAATTACATTTTTCATTTCTGCTTTTTATTGATATCTGTTGTTTTTTGTCAATTTGTTGTTATCAACTTTGCAACGTCTTCAAACCCAATGCCAAGGGAACAAACGGTCGAAATATGAGTCTTAAGTTTCAAATATGGAATATTCAGAAATATTTCTTATATATGAGCTATTTTTTTTAATATTCCTTTCATATTTATTTTTATTAAAACTAAAACAGGCGAAAATCAATCAATTCCGGTTTAAAGGGTATGTAATCGTCGGTATGCCCGAGATAAACATTCTTTATTGTACAGTTTATTTTTGATTTCAAATAATTTTACAGCTTTCCAAAACTTTTGTCAACAAAATCCTCTTCAATACTTATCCAGGAGCAATAGAAACATATCTGATTATGTGTGGTCAAATTGTGAAATAGAGTTTTGCAAGCCAAGAAATATATGAATATGGAATAATTCGAATGGGGGTATTTGAGGAATCGTTTAGTATTCCAAGTTGATTAACAGTTAGTATGCCTTGCCGATTTAATTGGGATAAGTAAATACAAATATGAATATAAGTAGATAGATAGATAGATGTGGGCATCAGGTTGTCTTTGTCATAACCAATGTCCTTCGAGACGCCTGTCTCTGTCTCTGTCTCTGTCTCTCTGCCTCACATACACTTAAAGTGTGGTGATTGAGATGAGTGGTATGAAAATACCTGTAAGGAAATTACACGAAAAGTGAACGAGCCAAAAACAACTCGGCCTGTTATTATTTTAGAGTTCAAGTTAAAGTTAAGCAGCGCCTGCAGGCAGACAGATAGACAGACAGACAGACAGGCAGTCAGACGGACAGAGAGACAGACAGACAGACAGGCAGGCAGATAGACAGACAGATAGACAGACAGATAGACATGGAGCTCGTCCTGGCAACGAGGACTCAGCAGCTGAAGCCGGCTAAACGGGCAGACGACAAGCGGCAATGAAGTGCACTTCAATCTGAATGTGAATGTGAATGTGAATGCGAATATAAATGTGAGTGTAAACGGGTGTGGGCATTTGACTTTATCTCCCTCTCTCTCTCATTCTTTCTCTCTCTCTCTCTCTCTCTCTGTCTCTCTTGATTTGTCTGCGTGTGTCCGTGTCATTGTCTGTGCTAGCATCTTTGTAGAACAATTTTGCCTGAATGAAAGCGGCAAAATGCTTCAATGAATGAGTCGGAATGCTCCACATAGTGAGAGACAGCGACAGAGACAGCGACAGAGAGAGAGAGAGAGAGAGATAGAGATAGATTTAGAGAGAGAGAGGGAGGAGAGTGAATGGCCAAATGGCTGGCATTCTGTATAGGCATCCTTATGCCCATGCTCTTCTCTATTCCTATTCCAATTGCAATTGTGTTACCCCCCCCCCGCACAGCTACCCGTACTCCCACGCCCACACTTCATTATGCTCCTCGTTGCACAGTTGCAACGAGGCTCTTTTCTATCTGCGCCCATTCGAATAACTCGAATGGCGCAAAAGTTTTTGCAGTTGACTTAAGTGATGCCAAGTGCAAGTGAACAATTGTTATTGTTGTTGTTGCTATTGTTGCTGTTGTTGCTATTGTGTTGTTGTCAGTTGTTAGTGCTGCAATTAGTGCAGAACGCTCTATTATTATCATTATGAATTTTAAGCAATCAGCAGTAGCAGCAACAGCAGCAACAACAGCAGCAGCAGTAGCAGCAGCAGCAGCAACAGCAGCAGCAGCAGCAGCAGTAACAGCAGCAGCCACTTTAACTGAAACTTCAAGTTAAAAATTGATGGCAAAGTTGAAAGCGAGGCAATACTTGACAGAATTGTGTTTGGGGGCGGGTGCGGTGTATTGTTGATGGGAGGGGGGAGTCTTTCGAGTGGGTGACTGTCTAAAGTAAACAGAAAACAAACACAAAAGGCCACAAAAAGCGCCACAATTGACTTTTGTTTTTATTACCGCTGCTGTTCTTCTATTTATTTGTTGTTTACCTATGATAATTGTGGTGTTTATTTATGACAAAAGCAGACAGAAAACGCAAGTAGCAAGTAGCAAGTAGCAAGTCACAAGTCGCAAGTAGCAAAATGGCTGTTGCAAGCTGGAAGGATACGCAAACAACTTGAACGCTGAAATGTTGCCAGCTGAAAGCTATGGCTTTAAAGCGTCTAAGACTTTTCCATTCGATATTTCATTTTATTTATTAAAAATATATAAATATATAGATAAATAAATATATACATATATATATATAGTTTAGTTTATAGTTGCATCCTCATTTATTTATCAGTCAATTAGAACAGCAACTAAAAATTGTATTTCGTTCTTATAATTGTTTTCCATTTTTCAGTTGCATTTTATTTTAATTAACTAATTCTCTGATTAGTTTTCCTTGCATACTCTGTTAACCATTCACCATTCATCCAAGAGACTTAAATTGTATTTAAAGTTTAAGCCTCGAGTTGGCTTAAATACAAGTAAGCCCCAGTTAACTTATGACGCGCTGTTTGAATTTTGTGTGTGGAATTAGTATCGATAGTACACTAAAAAAAATAAAAAATAAACTGTAGAAAATTTGTTTAGTCATTCACAGAAAATGTTGTACAATTAGAATTAAAGTTTTTTATTTTAATTTTAAGCCATTTACACACATTTTTTTATATATAATTATCAATTTTCTTTTTGCTAATAACTCGATTGCAATCCTCTGTCACAAAATAATTATATCTATAGAGATGGTTTGCCAGTGTAGTATTATATATATATATATATCTTACATGAATTAAGAAAACAGTTTGCGAAAAGGTTCGTTCGTCCTGAAACTGTGCCTTCAATCGACGGGAAAGAAGCAAAAAAGTAAACACATCTATAAAAATATAGTTCAAAGTGCAAACAACAAAGTTTTTGTGGAGTGTTAAGGTCTCTACAAAAATGCTGTTCGTCTTGGATATAAGACATGCACATATATATATAAAAATATATAAATATATATATGTATGTGTATATGTAAATTATGTTTATTGATACATACGCCAATAAAGTAAAAGTGTATTCTTTTATGATTGCAGCTCAATATTTGCGGCGTGCCGAATCCTGATTATTGATACAAGCCCACATAATTGACAGTTGCCAGCTGCTGTTGTTGTTGTTGTTGTTATTGTCAGCCTTAACCCCTTGGTGGGATGCGTGCGAGGGGCGGTCGATTTGTCCAGTGAATGGAGCAGGAACAGTGACTTCTCCCCGCTTGGTGGTACAACAACAGTTCTACAACGCCCAGCGCCAGACGCAATTTGTATGCAAATTTCATGAGAATCTCAACACATGCAAAAACAGCATACGCAAAAAGACAAAAAATAAAAACATCACAAAAGAAAAAAAAAATAAACGAACACAACGAAAACAAAAGCATAAAAATAATACAGCAACAAAGAATTGGGCAAGCGCGAGGCGTTTCAAAAGTAAGCATGTAGCACACGTGTAGAAAATAGACATACACATTTAGTACCGATCACGAAGGGGAGAAGTGAGAGAATAAGCAAACACAATTTATTAAGAAATGGTAAAGCAATTGAAAAGTTTTCTGGCGCCGCTCGCAAAAGACCCAAAAAGCTGACAGCGGCAGCGGATCTAACGGTGAATGTCTTCAAGTGCAGCGTCACAAAAACGAAGCAGCTAAATTAAATGGTAGCCATAAAGCGATGCGTGTGTGTGTATGCATGTGCGTGTGTGTGTATGCATGTGCGTGTGTGTGTGTGTGATATTAGCAGAAATAAGTGGCAGATTAGCGTGGCTGGGCGTGGCAACCACACATATAAAACAAATAACAATAATAGTAATAGTAAAAGAAAAAGTGAAATTAAAATTAAATCTACGTTAAGAAGAAAACATCATTGACTTGAGCAGAGCAACTCTCTCACTCTCGCACACTCTATCTATCTTTCGCTCTCTCTCTCACACACGCTGCCTTGTGGCGTTGTCGTCAATGGCTGCTGCGGGAATAAAGTGTGACTGCGATGGCAGCAAAATAGCAAACATACCAAAGCCACTTTCTATGCAAATTTTTATGTGTTAAATGCATTTTGTTGGATTTAACATTCTCGCTGATTTTTTGGTTTACATTTTTGCATACAAATGAAGCCTGCGCTGTCAGCGACGCGGAAGGGTGTCTCCCTGTGTGTGTGTGTGTTATATCTTTCTTTCTTTCCCTTTTTTTGGTTTGTAAGAGGACGGTGGGGAGGGGGGGGGGTTGTACAGCAACACACACAAATTAGAGGATTAAGTAGCTGGGTTGCTGCTGGTGTGTCTTCTTCTTCCCTCTGCTGCTGCTTCAGTTGACGTCGGCATTGGCGCTGCAGTCGCCATTTGCCAATCGCTATTCGCCGTCTCATGTTCATTGTCTTCGCAACGGCGAAGAAGCAGCTCCAGAAGCACCAGCAGAGGCAGTAACAGTAGCAGCGACAGCGGCAGCGGCGGCGAGACAATTACGCTAATTCGCCTGAAATTGTTTTGCATTTTCTACTCTGGCTGTGCGGCTGCTGCTGCTGCAGCCCGCATCTGTATGTGTGTGTGTGAGTGTGTGTGTTTGTCTTGTGTGTCGAAATCTTTTCGACGCTTGTTTAAACAGTTAAATTTCATTGCGTTGTAAATAAGAAACAAACATTAAAAGTGAACATGAAAAAGTTTACAGAACAGAAGTGTGAAGCAATCGATGAATACAGTTATACATATATATATATATATATATATATATCTGTGTATGTCTGTGTGTTTAACGAGCCATCTAAAACTTAAGACAATTTTAGTACAAGATGCTAGATATGACAGGGTATCTGCTAGTCGAACAACTAGTTCTCGTTTTTGTAAATGATTGTTAAAAATAACAGAAATTTAATAAAATTTTGATGACGGCTGCTGTTGCGGCTGTTGCTGTTGTTGCTGCTGCTGTGACGTCATTCCAAATTATAATTACCTTAATGGCATATGTTTCATGCAATTAAGCATTGATTTCAGTTCGTTAGATTTCATTGAACAGCAAATAGCAAATGGCAAATAGCAAATGGCAAATGGCAAACGGTAAATAGCAAACATTAAACATTAACGGTAAGCACAAAAATACAACATGCAAATGGATTTGCATTTGGGTCTGCCGCCATCAAATGCAGCCCATAATTGACAGGTGACACATTCACTGGCGATGATAATTGCATTATATTAACATTATTACAAAACATATGTCCATTCAATTTAAATGTTAATCTTAATTCAATTATTTATTACTTTAACTTTGGCTGCCAGTTTGCGGTTTGCCAGTTTGCCAGTCTGCCAGTTTGCTCCGCATATGCATCATATCAGTTACACTCCGATTGCTTTAATAAATATGTACATGATAATGAGCAACATACATCAATTTACATACATACATATCTACATACATCCACAAATACAGTTGCTGTCAAAATAATAGTTGCTTTCAGATGGCCACAGATGCCTTGGATTGGATCATTCTGCTACTCTTCGACACACTCGCCTTGTTTGTTGTCGTTTATTCATTTCTATTCTTTTGTTTTACATGTTAAAAATTATTAGATCTTTTAGTTGTATTGTGCCTCTCCAGATTCCTACAGGAATTCAAGAATTTTCATCGGATTGGGGGTTTCTATTCCCCCCCAGAAGCTACATTCACCAAATTGCTTTGGTCGATTGTTGGTGATGTCCTTCAAAGATTGGCATCGACCACGCCCACTCCCGGCCCCATTACCAAAAGCCTATATCTACTGCAAGTCATTCGTGGCTGCTTCAAAGAACGGCATTTCTTCAGCTGGTATTTCTTATTGGCATCAGAGTATTGCGCAGTCGGCTAAGCCCAACTGCAGCGTTCTCACTTGTTTTCCTTTCTCTTGAATATTTGCATCTGCTCGTAGCAACTAACTTTTTGTCTATCTGCATATTGTGCGTGTGTGTGTGTGTGTATGTGTGTGTGTGTGTGTGTGTGTGTGTGTGTGTGTGTGTGTGTAAGTATGCCTGTTTGAATGCGCTCATTATCCAATCCCATGTTGGCTGGCAAACCGCCGCTGTTGATTTTTGTAGTCGATTCAACGATATGGAAACAATCGTTGAGCTTTAACAGGCCCAGCGCAACTGGGGATTGCCTTGTCAACGAGGGAGTGGGTGGGGGAGGGGGAGGGGAAAGGGGCAAATGGCATGTGGCAGGAGGCAGGAGGGCATTTCGGTTTTTGGCAGTTGGTTACAGCGATTGAATTTAATTAGCTTATCATGAAAGCGTATTTCACATAAATTTATCAAAATTGCTTTACACAACAGCAGCAACAAGGAAATCATGTCTCCACCACCCACCCCCTGCCCCCCACCCGTCCGTCTCACTCTCTGGGTGGGTGGTGGTTGGGTGGTGTCGACCAAATTGCATTACGGCCCGCCCATTAAACTGATAAAAACGAGAAACGAGCATCGAGTTGAGTTGTGTTGACTCCGGCGACACTTTAAACTTGATGGTTCAACGCAACTGCGGCGCAAGTGGGGGTGGTGGTGGTGGTTTTTGGGATATGGGTTGGTGGCAAAAGGAAAAGAGGCTAAAATTAAATTTATTAACGCACATTACAGCGCACACACTTCACAGCACTCTCCAAAGAGAGCAGCAGAAGCGTCACAGGGGAGCGGGTAGGGGAGAAGGGGGAAGCAGACGTGGGTGGCAGTACATTTACTGGTGGTGGTTACTTGAAGGTCGCCCGAGAGTGGCAGCAGCAACAAACGACAAACAACAAGCAACAAGCAACAACTTTTGTCTTTGCTTGCGTTGCACAATATCGCTGTGACCCAGTGTTGCAACGCGATATTGTCCAACAGCACAAATACAAATAAATAAAGGGACCATGTCCGTTGGACAGACGTACGGACGGACGGACGGACGGACGGACGGACAGATAGCAGCAAGCCAAAAGCGAATGCAAAAAGAATGCGTTGAGCATTTCCGATTTCAGCTGCAGCTTCCAATTGACAAGTCAGAAGCGAACAGGCTTTTGCAGCACTGAGGCTAAATGATAAGTGCATAAAAGTTCACCGACTGGTAGATACCCTGTACCCAGTATTTAATATAAAGATTTATAGACTTGCTGCGAGTTGTTCTATAAATCAATACAATTGTGTCTAAATCGAAAATCGATTAGGATCATGAATATACATATATACTTTATGGGATCGGACATGCTTTCGTCTGTCTGTTTTGAAAAGTTTTTCACAATTTTTTGGCATTTTTTTTTGGGCATTTTTTTATTCTTTTTTTTTGAAATTCCACTGAAAATTTTTATACTTTCGGATTAAGAATAAAACTCGTTTTCAATGTGCGCAGTCTGCAATTGTCTTCTGGTGCGCGATTTTAAGAACTTAATACGTCAAAGAATTCCATGGAAGTTATTTGTACTTTTTGTATAATCAGATTAGTGAAATATTTATGGTTTGACCTATTTATGAACATTGCTTTAAGCTTTGCACAAAAGTTGTAGTCAACATGCCCAGTGGGTTGGGTTGGGTTGGGTTGGGTTGGTTGGGGGTGGGAGGTGGATGGGGTTTTGGTCTATTTCCGTCTTTATCGACGGTCATCGACATCGTCATCGGCCGCTTTGATAGCTGGTGAACTGTGCTAATTGATAAGCGACGTGCGACGTTTAATCGCCTGTTTGCCAAAACAAAGAACAACAGCAGCAACAACAAAAACAAACAAGAAAAAAATCAAAAACAAACAACGGCCGTAAAAATGTTGATGATGCCACTCAAGCGCGTGCAAAATGCTGTCGATAAGTGCAAAAGCCTTCCTGTTGCGACAACACCACAGCACTCCCATCCCCTCATCACCCCCCGCATATCACATACCACCCAACCTCCCAACCACTCAGCACTTCTCCCTCCCAGCAGGCGAGCCGCTGAGGAGCGCGTTCATTTGTGGTGTCAATGCGATTATGATGATTATTTCGCTTCACGGCTTGCCAATCGCTATCTAGAGCCTATAAGCACCGCTCGCTCCCTACCAACTGCCAATTACCACCTGCCAGCCCACTCCCACCACCCCCAACACCCCCAACCAGCAAGTCCTGTGCAGCGTGCAATTGAAGGCATTTGTGCGTGAAATTACATTGAAAATTTAATTGTGCACACCAAGTGCAGGACGCTGTGCATTAGATACGCAAAATTTGCTCATAAATTAAAATGCACCCCATGGATCAGGACAAAAGGCATGGCATGCCATGCCCACACCAACCCACACACACACACACACACACACAGAGAGACACACAAACACACACACACACAGAGATCACCCATAACCCAACTTGCATATGTAGTTAGTATCCCTCGCTGGGATGTTCGCTTTGTGGATAACGAGAAGCGCAATTATCATTTAAATGAGTGTTTTTATCAGCCAACAGCGACCCAGATACACTGAAACAAATTTACTTGGCCATAGAGTGCCACTCTACATGAAAGCTGAGTTGAGTTTGTTCAGCAACATTCTTTCTCAATATGCAACTTTGAAAACACAAAGTAACATTTGACCTTAAGTTGATTGCTTCAAAGCTTTGTAGAGATACATATATAAATAGATATAGATATAGATATAGAATTAGATATAGATATAGATATAGATATAGATATAGATATAGATATAGATATAGATATAGATATAGATATAGATATAGATATAGATATAGATATAGATATAGATATAGATATAGATATAGATATAGATATAGATATAGATATAGATATAGATATAGATATAGATATAGATATAGATATAGATATAGATATAGATATAGATATAGATATAGATATAGATATAGATATAGATATAGATATAGATATAGATATAGATATAGATATAGATATAGATATAGATATAGATATAGATATAGATATAGATATAGATATAGATATAGATATAGATATAGATATAGATATAGATATAGATATAGATATAGATATAGATATAGATATAGATATAGATATAGATATAGATATAGATATAGATATAGATATAGATATAGATATAGATATAGATATAGATATAGATATAGATATAGATATAGATATAGATATAGATATAGATATAGATATAGATATAGATATAGATATAGATATAGATATAGATATAGATATAGATATAGATATAGATATAGATATAGATATAGATATAGATATAGATATAGATATAGATATAGATATAGATATAGATATAGATATAGATATAGATATAGATATAGATATAGATATAGATATAGATATAGATATAGATATAGATATAGATATAGATATAGATATAGATATAGATATAGATATAGATATAGATATAGATATAGATATAGATATAGATATAGATATAGATATAGATATAGATATAGATATAGATATAGATATAGATATAGATATAGATATAGATATAGATATAGATATAGATATAGATATAGATATAGATATAGATATAGATATAGATATAGATATAGATATAGATATAGATATAGATATAGATATAGATATAGATATAGATATAGATATAGATATAGATATAGATATAGATATAGACATAGCTGAACTTTCCCATTTCGAGTGTTATTCATAGGAATGTATTTACCCATATTTTCATATATACTTTGTTTTATTATTAACCTTTTTTTTGGAAATACTTTAAATCAAATTGGGTAATTTATATATATAACTCGATTAAAATGTAGTTAAAATAATATATAAAAAATGGATTGGGAAGCCCAGAAAAACCTAATTAGATCAACAAAGTAGAGTGAGAGAGAAAGTGAGCGGAAAAGAGAGCAAGAAGAGATAGGAAAATAACTGAACCCACTTAACAGATTAAATATGCATTATGTGTTATTTATCAGGCCAGTTATCAGGTGTCATTTTAGCCCAGTTATATATACGGAAGACAGCTTAATGTCTTTACCCTTGCAATAGAGTCTAAATGGGGCAATCTTCTCATAGACATACATATATGTTATTTTCGGGGTGAACAGAACTGGATAGGTCTTTATCGATAAATATCGATATACTATTTTGAGCACATCTCATTTAGAGGCAGCAAATTTGATGTGAGTATTGTTGTGATTACTCAATCAGATAATAAATTCGAGCGCAATTTGACAAACTATTTGTTGTTTATCTGCGTGTGTGTGTGTGTGTGTGTGGGTGTATATGTGTACATATGTGTTAGTATGTTTCGATTCAGGCATGCACTGAGTAACCACAAATGTGTAATGAGGGCGCCTGCTAGTTGGGCGCATTGGTAACTTTTAAGCTTGGCAAATATCTGAAACAGAAACAAATTGCCAATAATGTTGATTTGAATATATAATATACATATATATATATATGTATATATATATGCATAAGTGTACATATGTGAATTGGGTTATATTGGATTGCATAATATACACCATATATGGGATTATATATTGTGCTACGCACGCCATTAACGTATCGATCTCGCTGCCATCCGCGGTGTTCCTGGTGTGTCCTGAAAAGGTTGAGATGCGGCTGCCTTGTCGTATACTTAATGGCAGTCCTTGTAGTGCTCTTCTTTAGCTTGTTCCCATTCTTGTTGCTGTTGCTGCTGTTGCTGCTGTTGTTGTTGTTGTTGCTGCTGTTGTTGTAGCTGTCATGCGATGGGGCCAAGTTTGGCGAGGTGTCGAGCAGTCGAACAGTGAACTTTGTGCCAGGCATTATTTAGTCAAGCCTTCTAAAATCAACTTCGCGCGAAAGCCTGAAAAGTTGGAATATGTATTTGGCCGTGTTTTGATGTTGTTAATGTTGTTGTTGTTCTTGTTGTTGTTATTGTTGTTGTTGTTATTGTTATTGTTGTTATTGTTGCCAACGCACAAAAAGTTGTATGCCAGTTGATGCAATTTCCCCGTGCGAAAATTAACAAATACACACACACACACACACATACACACACACACACACACACACACACACACACACACACACACACACACACACACACACACTCACACACTCACACACACACACACATACTCATAGCACACCTCCAAATGAAAATGTGCGCTCGAGAATTCAATTTAAGCAGAGAAAACAAAGCCTGGACTTGAGCGGGGGCACGTTGTGTGTATGTGTGTGTGTGTGTGCGTAAGAGGTGTGTTGCATTGTTTGTTTGTTTGTTTACTTGAGGTTTTTTCCACGTTTTTGTAGTTTTGTAGTTTTCTAGTTTCTTTCGCTTTCGTATGCGGGCCAGCCGGAAGGAAGTGCAAGCGAGCAAACTGAACGCAGCACAAATACGCCCTGTGTGTTACCGAGCAGTAAGAGGGTAATGTGTTAGGTGTAGTCGAAGGGGGGGGAGGGGGGCTTGTGATTGTGATAGTGATTGTGATAGGGTGTGTCGTGTTGAGTTTTGGATTGGTTGTTGGCACGGGCCACAAGAAAGTGGGCCTCAGATGGTTGTTGCATTGCAGAAATTGGCACAAACGGATGCGAGCTGCTACGCTTACCCCTGCCACACTCCCCTCCACCACCACCCGCCCCACGCGCCATCCATTCTTATTTGTTTTGGCTTATTTATTGGGAAATTAAATGTTACATGGAAAACGCTCAGAGCTGTGGGGTAAATAAGAAAAGTGCTCGCAAGCCCCCAAAGAGATGGAATTAATATGCGAAAATTGAGCAGCTGGCAACAGCAGCAGCAGCATCAGCAGCAATAGTTTTGGCAACTGTTTGTGCCACACGCACTTGGCACTTGCAACCCTTTTGTGTAGCATTCAACAGCCAATATATGTAGCTAAAGATACAGATACAGATACAGATAGAGATACAGATAGAGATACAGATACGGAGATATCTGCATTGCTTGTATCCGCATCATAGTCCTAGACCATAAGCAAACACAAATGATGGCAATCTGTTAGTATAACCAGTCAGCCTTCCCCCTTTGCACCCTTTGTGGCCCGCCAAACCCTTTCGCGTCTTTGGACTGCCATCGTCTGTGCACAATGCTGGCCAAATTTATATTATTAATGCCTGTTTATCTACATGCGACGACGACGTCGCCCCCATAGATACGACTACGCTAACAACCAACGTGCAACTCAAACAAACAACTATCCCCCGTTTTCCGTTTCCCCTTTCCCCACTTCCCACTCACCCCTTACCCCTTACCCCTTATCCCTTATCCATCCGCACAACACATTCTCTTCGCTGCTGCTGTTGTTGTCTTTGTCTTTATATACGCTGTTTTATGAGCCTCAATTAATTTCCGCGTAAACAGCGCGAGTTCTCCAACAAACACCCATACACACCCATACACACACCCATACACACACACACACACACACATGTATATATGTACATATATATTTAGAAGGAGTAAACAGTGGAAATGTTAAAGTGACGGAAACATTGATGAAATTGTTAACTTTCATTGTTGGCTTACATCATTTAATATTCAACATATTATTATATATTTTTCTATTTATTTCTAATCTTTTCATTTTATATCTTAATTCTCATACATTATATCTGATATCTTAAAGTTGAAGGTATTACTCTGACTTCTGAATATCCCACTCGCAATCACAAGTTTCTATATATGTATATATATATATACACTGTATAGCATGTTAAGTTGCATTACATCATGGCATGATTCTATTCTTTTTCTTTAGAATTAAGCTTACTCAGACTGGGAATATTACTCACTTTAAATGATTTAATAGTGGGATTTTGCACAGTGTTCGGCTGCAGTTTAAGGTTTGAGTTAATCATCATTTCACATTCACATTCACATTCACATTCGTATTCACATTCGTATTCACATTCGCTTTTGTATTAGTAACTACATTTGTCCCATTAGTGGCAACAGCTCGACACACAATTTTATCATGTTAATTCGCACTAATGACGACCAGCGCGGGCTACGCCAGAGTATTCGACTGCCAAATACCCTATAAATACAACTTTCTTTCATCCATCATATCTGTGTTGTTTTTTGTTTTATTTATGTATTCATTGCTGTTTATTTATACTTTTCGTAGCTGCAAACTTTGCAATCGATATTGTTGGCAATCATTTATAAATACTTTTTCAAGTCTGAAATACTTTTTCGAAGCGAGGTGTTGAAGACCGCAAAATACTAATTAACAGTCAGGTAATAAATATTTTGACGGGAAATATTTGCAAATGTTAACAATATTTATCGGCGCCAGATCTGAAATGCTCTAACATATTTAGAGCTTATTGATTAGCAAATTCTCTACAAAATGTTTCACAGACACAGCCCAGGTCGAATATATATTAATATATATATAAATATATATATATGTATGTATATATATATGTGTGTATAAATATTGATTTGTTCCAAACGTTCAAAATGTTTGACAGACGCAGACTGTTGGCTAAGATAAATATATAAATATATATATATAATTGAAAAGCTTTTCGGAAGCTTTCCGTTGTTAATACGTAAATGCGGATATATATATATATAGATTATGTATCTGTTATATAATGATAGCATGTCTAGAGCTTGTATACATTCTTTTTATGATAGTCTATAACGAAAGTCCATAATCAAACTGCCTTTGAACCCCCCTCCCTTCGCAGCTATACCCCCCATCGGCACTATTCTAGCGAAAAATGCGCGAGCCACGCATCCGCTGCGATTAACAGTTTTTGATAAACAGAACTAAACCAATAAACAAACAAAAACATGAAAAAACAAAATTAATAAACCGCAAATATTTATGTTTGTAGAGCCTACACAGAGAGAAATATGCGTTGCAAATATATCGTTTTCTATGGCAAAAGAAGAAGTTGTTTTGTCCTGCGAATTGCAATTAGCCAAGAACATTTTATTTTATATTTTATTTGTTTGCTAAATATTAAAAAGTACATTTTAAAAAATAAATCAATATTTGAACTTGTTGCAATGTTGACAATTCTTAACAATGTAGATTTATTGCTAATTTTTCTGTCTGTGTAATTACGTAGGCAGAGCTGAAAATCAAGCAGAAAAAAAGCTCGTGAAAAGTTCTTATCGACTGATCGATAATAGTTGAAGGAGTGGGTGCATTATGTACATATGTGTCGTCCAACAGGGGTGGGTAGAGAAGGGTACCTGCGAAGCGAAAGCTTCCCTGGCTGCGTATGGCGAGGTCGGCCGACGTGACCAACGGCACAACAGCCGGCGAAAGCTTGCCGCGAACGGAGTCGCTATCCGCTGCGAATTCGCCGCTGGTATATAAGGCGTCAAGCAGGGCGCCTACTGCAAATACGTTTGTTGGTTCGCCTTGCTCGCTTCGTCGTTCCGTTCGCTACTCGACTCGCAACTCGCAGCTCACAGCTCCCAGCACCCAGCTCCCAGCTCACAGTTGACAAAATCACAGTTCGCAATATGTGGTCCAAGGTAGCCATTGTTGGTGCTCTGCTCGTGATGGGCGGCACCCTCGCCGTCAGCGTTGGGGACAACTTTGCGTATGTGGATCGTTCTCTGGAAGTGGCCATGCCCAAGGCGAAGCGTCATGCGGCGCAGGATTGATGGCGACGGTTCAGGATGCGCAACTAGTACCAATTTGACAGTGCCACACAACCTGATCTAGTTCATTAAGTAATCATCCAAATTGTTATTGTGAACAGTTTTCAATTGTTAAATAATTCTATAGTATCGCTATACTCGCTTGCCACTGTGCACAGTTCAAGTGAACTATAAGCGTGAACCAGTTCTTCATATCCCCCATGCCTCCTGCCGACACGAACAACTGTCAGACACCTATTTTTTTTTTGTTTTTTTTTTCTGTTTAGCTTGTAGCTTTAGCCGCTTAAGTTCCTCCAGTATAAACACAAATGCATGTTTGTAAATAGTTAATAAAGAAATAAAAGTACGTTAATCGAAAGAACCAAGAAAATGTACAGAACTCATACACAACTCAACTCAACTCAACTCAACTAGTGCGACACGCCTTTCAATGCTGATCAAGTATATAGATATATATATATATATGTATTATTATTTTGTTTGCTTCACACTCCACGACAAAATTATAGTACCTGCTTGCAAGTTAAATAGTTTTCTGCGTTAAAAGCAAAGATAAGAAAGTATCTCATTTGAATGAATGTCAGCTGTAAATCGATATTCCCAATTCCCCTTGGAAATGTGAGTATAAATAATGTATATATATATATATATATATATATATATATATGTATATACACACAAGCTAAATTCCTCATATTCCAGCTTTGTTTGCCTGCCACTAGTCGTGAGTCAAAGGTCAATGCGGACACACACACGCACACACACACACACACACACACGCACATGAGCTTTTACAGTTTGGTAATTAAACTGTTAATTGTCACATTATAAAAATAGACATATATATGGGCGAGGACATCGTTTGCTTAGTCCTTATCTTAATGCTCATATTTATTTAAGTTTTCTAAAAATTTTCATTCAGTTAGTTTGTGACCAGCAGCGTGTGTGAGTGCAAGTGGAAGGGGCATGGGGCATGGAGGAGGGGAAAATAACGCACAACTTGCCACAGGACTCTGTCCGAAATCTGTGGGCGCACTAAAAATGACTGGCAAGCCGCAAATACTTTGTCAGGATCAAGTTGACACTCGTTTGCCCGTCGGTTTGGTTGGCCCGGCCCAGTTCGGCCATAAGCCCGACCCTGTCCGACTGACGGTTGATGGTTGCAGGTCGCATGCCCCCAAAAACAGCGAGCTATGTGTGTGGCATAGGCCGTCGCCCGCATTTGACACTCTTTCCTCCCCCATCCCCCATCTCCCACCCCTCCCCAACATTTGTTTTGTTTGTTGCCACACAAATGGATGTGTCTATGGCAATGTGTGTGCATGTGTGTGTGTGTCTGTGTGTGTATGTGTGTGTGTGGGGGCATTTTGCCAGAACAGATTGTTGAAGATTTGATTTTGGGCAGCCACCCAGTGGCCGGCACAATCGTTAATCTAATGAAAGATGACGTTCGCTGGGCGAGCGGCAACAAAATTTTGAGTAGTTGCCACTGCCAAAGACATCCCATCTCCACCTCCAGTTCCAGTTCCAGTTCCAGCTCCAACTCTAGCTCCACTTGCAGCTTGAAGTACACTTTAAAAAACTGGTTGACTTAACTGCATGGAAACTTCCATTTTAAATATAAATAATAAATAAATAAAATAATGAGTAAAAAAATTAAAATTGTTTTTTGTTTTAATGGCATTTTATTAAATATAAATAAATATATATAAATATATATATATATATATGGGTAAGAATATGGGGTAAACTTTGGGATAAAATTGGTATATAATTAAAGATGAAATACTTGGAAATTCTAATCTGGTTAATACAACTTTTACCTCGTGTCAAATGTAATTAATCTTTTTATTCATTTTCAGTTCAATATTCAGAGAAACTGCTGCAATTTTGTGCAGTGTAGAGTCGAATGCGGATGCTGCTGTGTGGACTGCCAGTACTTCATCCGCTTTGGTCTGCGGCTGTTTGCTAATCATTCATCATTCCTGGCTCGCCTCGGGTCCTGATGAGTAAGCGGCAAGTAAAACAAAGCATCGCCACACAGTTGAGGTGGGCGGGGGGATGGTTGTTAAGGGGTTAGTTGGGCTGGAGTGGGTTGTGAGGTAGGGGTTAGTGTCATTGTAGGAATATTAGTTGGCTCTATGGCTGGAGATGCTGCAGCATTTGATACTCCTAGCAGTTACCAGCTCACCTGGCACCTGGTCAAAGTTCAATCGCTCGTCCTGTGTCGACTTACCAAAGACCACACACAAACAAACACCCACACACACACACACACACAGCCACACACACACACACACACACAACACACAAATTTGCACAAAATTTGCAAATTAACGAGTCTTTCGAGCAGACACGCCCACTGTGGAGCCCACTGTTAGCAGCAACAGCTCCTGCACCTGCACCACCACTTGTCGCGAACGAGCCCAATAAAATTTGATTAGTCTCGTTCGCAGCAATAGCAGCAACAGCCACTGCTGGCAGTGGCAGTGGCAGTGGCAAATCCTTTAAGTTCTCAAGATTGCAGCTGCCCCGAAATGGGGGCGAGCCATATGAGAATTGATGCTTGCCACAAACAGTTTGGGGCTCAGATAGAGATATAGAGATTTGGCTCTGCTCCCTTCCTTTTAAATGTGCAACCACTTCACTTGCTGCTGCTGCTGCTGGAGAGGGAAAGAGACAGCTAGATGTGTATTGTATATTCATGGCATGGATGGCCTGGTGGCAGGACACTCAAACGTGGCCCGAGGCCGAGCCGGCCAACTTGGGTTAATTTACATTATAAACTTTGAATATTTTATTGTTTGTCTAGGAAAGGACACAGCTGGCGGCAGCAGCAAGCAGCAAGCAGCAACAGTAGCAGCAGCATCGCCTCATCGCCTCATCGTTGTCAGTCCGTCTTTCCGTCTGCCTTGTGCACTTGGAGAAATAATCGAGCGCTGTGCTGAGCTGGCTAAGCTGCTTTGTTTTTCGCACAGTGTATGCCTCAAAGTGTGCCCTGCCTTGTTTCCTCTTTTAACAATAAAAATAAATTTCAGTTGCATTTTGTTTATTGCTTTTTTTTCTGAGCGTGTGTTTCGGTGGGCGTGGCCAGTCTGCTGCTGCTGCTGCTGCTGCTGAGACCATTTGTTGACACTTGCCGATACACGATGGGAGGCAGTGTGGAGTGGCAGTGGGGAGGAATCGAGGCTGATGCGTTTTGCTGATTTAATGACGACATATTGAACAGTTTTGGGTAAATTATGCGACTGTGCTCAGTGTAGGACTCACCGGCCCAGGCCAGGCATGCCAGCCAGTCACCTGTCCTGCCCTCTACTCAGCTAGCTGCTCGTGGTCTTCATTGCGTTGTCATCATTGGCATTAACATTAGCGTTGCCAGGCTTTGGGGCATCGAGTTACTAAATAATTAAGCAGTCTCCCCCTGACACCTAGTAAACCCAACCAAATCAACCACAGTTTTACGAAGCAAGGCCAACAGACGGGGCAGGCGGGCGGGGCAGCTTTACAATTACAATTACAATTACAATTTGAAATTTTGAAAATGCAAATGGATTGGAATTGAAGCTGTTAGTTTTGTTAATCAATTCGGCGAAAGAATAATTGATATTGAGAATTTGTAATTTTTATTGTTTCGTCCGGCAACATAAACATTTCAATTGATAGTTGCTACAACAACAGTTTAATAAATATCATAAACAATTAACAACATTTATGGTACTTCCATCAAGAAAGCAGCCTAACTGAAAAAAACCAGTTTGCGTAGAAAGAGGCAGACGAATAGACTCATGATGACACTCACGAATATATATATATATATATATATATAGTGCCAGTCATGTCTTCTTCAATTCATTGCGCACTTTACAACATAATTATAAGCCGAGTGTATCTTAATAAAGAGCCCAAATCTTGGTCACATCTCTTGCACTATGCTGCAGATGTTCCTCCACAACTTAGACACATATTCGATCAAGTTTTGCATATCATTTCAAATATTTGAAAATAGTTTTCGTTAATACAGTCTCAAGAAATGTGCGAAAGCAATTTGTGATTTTATTAAATATTGTTTTAGCTGAGCTCTTCATTGCCTGCTGGTGTCAAAAAATCACAAAACTTTTACGCAAACTGTCAACATATTTCTTTGCTTATTTAATTCGGATTTTATACACAGACACACACACACACACACACACACACACACACACACACACACACACACACACACACACACACACACACACACACACAACTGCCATCAGTTAGTCAGGTGCAAAGTCTACTTTATGTTTTAAATACGTTTTTTTTTGTGATGCAATTTTTGTGTGGCACCCTTTTGCCTAAGCATAAGTCTGGGGATTCCCCCAAGTTTGGAGACTGAACAATAAAAATACGAGACAATTTAATCTGCTATTTGCTGTAGTTTTTGTTGTTGTTGTTGCTGTTGTTGTTATACCTCTCTCTTTCTCGCTGCTTCACTCTATTTCTCTCTCTGTCTCTGTCTCCAGCTGCAGTTTATTTTGTGCTTTAATCCCAGAAATACGCGCAACGCACGTGCTCCAAAACCGAACCCAAAACCCAAACGCAGGTCGAGCAAGGAGCAAGGAGTACAATGCGTGCAACATGTACGCTGGTTGCAAGGAGCACATCCTTTCGCTTCGCACCTTGGCGGAATTAGACTGTTGTCTTCTGCTCAACACGCACCTGACCAAATAAATAATTTATAAATGTTTGTTATGCAAGGATTAGCAAAGGATTGCGCTGCCTTTACCCCCTCTCTCTCTCTCTCTCTCTCTCTCTCTTTCTCCGCTTCTGCCTGTCTGCCTGTCTGTCTTTGCTGCTTGGTTGCACCATTTAGGAAACTCATAGTTCATCACTTGCCCCTTGTCCCCGGTTGCCCCTCTGAAGTGGAAAACTCATTTAAAGAAATGTTTTCATTTTTTATCGCAGCCTTCGCATCGAAATTAGCCACACAAAACTGGAATAAAATGGAATGGAATGGAATAAAAAAGAATGGAATGGCATGGAATGAAATGCTCGAATGCTCGAATGCATAGAATTCTCGCATAATAAATTATAATGCAAATCCGCGCTTAAGATCACAACAACAGCAGCGGAAAAACAGGGCGTTTAAGTGAACATCGCCTCTCTCCCGCTTCCCCCTCCCCATCCCGACCCCTCGCCAAGGCCTCCGTTTCCCCATCACCTTGCTTAGCGCAACCCCAATTGCCCAACGATTTGACTGGGTCCACGGTTTTCTTTTTTTAACGCTTTTTTCTCACATTTTGTGTCACTTTTTTGTTTTTTGTCGCTCTGCGGCCGCCATTTAAAATGATAAAAATCGCAAACAATTTTTGCCCGGACCGCAGTCGACAATGATAAAATGCCGGCACACACACACACACACACACACACATATACATATATATATATATATATATATGTATATATATGGATAGAATAGGGGCGGACAGTTTTGGCGGCTCTGCGTCTGACTACGGCCATCAAAATACTTAAGCAGGCAATTTGTAATGCTTTGCCAGTCGCCAATCAATCAATCGACAGATATCAGAGATACTATTTGGAGTACAGCCAGCAAGATAAATACAACAGCCGCAACTTTGAGTATTATTCAAAATGGACAATAAAATCCAAACAATGTATAAATGACATTCCTACTTAACGAGCACCATTCAAAATTTATGCAGATTCAATGAATCAATGAATGAATGCCACAACAACAACAAAAGCAACAACATTTAATGCCAGCTCGTATCGCAAATGTATCTCGCAGCAGCCAACACACATATCTCCTCATAGATTGTAACTCCTGACGAGGCTATTATGTTCTTCTCGTAAAATGTATGAGTCTTCTCTGACCTCATGGATAAAATATGTATTCTCGTTAAGCATCAAAAGTACACAATATATAGACATTTGTCCAGCTGTCGATATCTGTGCAAACTCTCATGTCACTCTCAATATATATTTAGTTTTACTCGGCCGGCTTGGTCTACTCTATATCCATATCAAATTGGAACAATCTGACGAGATGTCTTTACAATAATCAGCAACGATTGTTTAGTTTTAGATGCTTCTATGTATTTATCTATATATATATTTATATTTATTAAATTAAAGTCATCAGGAGTTGATTCAAAAGGCCCAATCGAAAACTATTTCACATTCATTCCTAACCCATTCTCATATCATTCTAAACTAGTTCCCATCTCGTTCTCATCTAGTCTCATATCATTCTAAACTAGTTCCCATCTCATTCTCATCTAGTCTCATATCATTCTAAACTAGTTCCCATCTCATTCTCATCTAGTTTCATATCATTCTAAACTAGTTCCCATCTCATTCTCATCTAGTCTCATATCATTCTTCACGCATTCTTGTCTACTTCTTAACTCATTATCAACCCATTCCATAATCATTCCCAACTCACTGCAAACTAATGAATTACTTTTGTAGTTAGCATTGGGTAAATTCACATTTATGACTTTAGTGTTAGCCATTTATTGGCCACGGTCATCAGCATATATACTTTGCAGGTAGCAATTTCAGCTTCAGGTTTGCTTTTGCAGAAAACTAACTTCTTCTGAATTGCAGTCGAATAAATGCATTTCTAACTTTTGCCATATGCTAAACAAACACAAACGACTGCAGCAAGGGGAGATGCGACCAAAGTTGGATACTTAAGCGATTCACCGGGCGAGTGGGGAGCGGAAGCGGGGAATGGGAAGGGGGAAGGGGAAGGCGTGGGCGGCGGTAGGGGCAATTTGGATGGCCCTTGCTCCGGGGATCGTTCAGCGACTGCTGCTTGCTGCATGCAATAATAATGCTAAATAATAAAACGTGGCAGGGGCAAAGGGGGGACGGAGAAGCAGAAGAAATGATAATAATGCTGGGGCAGAAATTGGTCAAAACAATATAAATGCAAATGCAGCCGACGTCGGTGTCGACATCGACGTCGACGTCAACTGCGCTGCTGACGACAGCAACCCTGAAACGCATTTTAATCAGTTTGTAGCGAATGCTCCCCACTCCCTACTCCCCAGCTGGCAGTTTGTCATGGGCGTGGCAGGTGGCACAGACCACGTGCTCTGCATCGCAAATGGGTCCAGCTTATAGCCTGCAGCAGCAACAGCAGCAGCAACAGCAATAGCAGCAACAGCAGCAGCAACAGCAGCAGCAACAGAATCCAGCGAAGGCGCCAACAATTTAGCACAGAGAGAGAGAGTTGCAGAGTTGCAGAGCTGCAGGCGCAGTCAATTTGCTCAAGTTACCTGTTGTGCATCCCAAGCCCACCTGTATCCCCTATCCACTAGTCCCTATCCGCTAGTTACGCATAAATCATTGACAAATCGCTGGGCGACTCCCATAACGAGCAACTGGTGCTCTGGGTAGGCGTGACAGTTGGAACAATGAACTGATTCCGCTGACGTTCAGCTTAAATGAGACTAGAGAAATATTGCCAACAACCCCTTCTGGTGTCTAAAACACTCCGTCAGCAGGTGCTGACAACGACTTCTTTAGACTTCATATATAGATTGACTTGAGTGTTGAGAGAGTTACCAGTCCATTGTAAGACTTGCCTTTGCTTGATATTCATGGATTCATTCAGAATTTACATTTTCATTTCATTAGCTTAGCATCATTCAATAATTTAGAACGCTATCATCGAAGGAGCTCGACTTACAAATTCAAATTAATAAATTAGCTCGTCCTTTAATGCTAATCAAGAATATGCATGGACATTATGGGCTGGAAGATGCCTCCTCTGCCAGTTACTTATATTTGCACAGTTTCATTAGCCAATTTTTGCCTTAAATATAAAATATTTTTGGGTTTCTGCGGAATCTCAGATACCTCTGCTAATCTATGGACACTCCTCCTATAATTTTTGGCCAGAAGCCTAATGTTTATTTAATAAATATTGAAATGAACACAAAAGTCTTGGAGTGTTTTAAAATATTCAAATTGGCAACTGATCTGGCTTGTTGTACATAGACTGAAGTTGGTCGAATCAAATTAAAGAGTTTATCAAAAGTAAATAAGATTTATCAGATGCCATGTGCCTTATTCATTTGAATGTTGATTGATACCCACTAAATGTAGACATTATTTGCAGCTTTAAAGAAGTGACTGAGAGAAGATGTTGAAAATTTCGATTAGAGCCGACGCTTTCATTAACTAATTAAGATAGACAGATGAACAGATGTTGTCGCTTTTGGCCTCCGTTGCTGTCTATTGGCATTTGGATATCTTAGTATCGGCATTGGCGGCTTTTGTCTTTGGTAAATTTGCATTTTCATTTGGGTGGCAGCGGATGCCTGCAGCCGATGCGAAATGTTAATGAATTGCCAAAATCGCAATGCAAACAGAAATTCAATTTGCAAAAATAGCAACACTTGCAACGAGTGCAGCAACAACAACAATTGCAATAAATAAATTGCACATTTGCCGACGCCTTTGCAGCTTGAACTTGGCTGCAAATTGCCGTTGATTGGATTTGTGCGATGCATGTGGCGTGTGTAGGGGGGGTGTGGAGGGGGGAGGTTGCATGCCACACAAAAGACTTTTGCATGCTTCATTATTTCTGGGGCTAAATTAAAGGATAATAGATTTATCTGCTTGCCTGGGCATGCACAAAGATATACAGCTACAAAGATACAAAGATACAAAGGAGCAAAGAAGCGCGAGCAAGTGCGTATCTTTATATCTTTATATCTGTGCGTTGACTGCACACATCTATCCATCAGATACACTTGAGCGCATCTGCATAGGTACATATGGACATTTGCATGTATGCATATACAAATACATACATATGTATCTCAGCTCAAATACACTAAACGAAATCGCTTTGCAAATGTTTCCTTGCATCCAAAATATATTTAATAAACTTATAACAAGTCGGAAATGCTTTCGATTGAGTTGAAAACTATCCAACAGCCAATAATCATTCAGTTCTTATAATTATTCAGTTCTTAAAAATCTTAATTTAAATTTGATAGTTTATTTTTAGACTTAATGCTTTGCAATTTGTTCAATAACTAACATACAAATACCTATTTGAAATAAGATCCAAGTATGTTGAACTTAATTTTGAAACACTGTCTGAATATCCCCAATATCACATACATATGCCATGCCCTATTTCTCTGAGTGTACTATTTGCTTATGGGCACTAGTTATGCGGAGATACGAGCACAGGCTGAGAACTTGAGTGCTTGCTGTGTGCCCAGCTAGATTCGGAAAGGGCTGGCAGCTTTAAGCCTATTACGAGTTGAGCAACAGGCTGTGTAATAACCAATAATGATGAACATGGCCCAACAATATGCATGCTTGTACTTGCTATAAGCCAGCCAAATAAGAGAGCGTATTTATTTTGTTGTTCCTGCTGTTGCCGTTGCCGTTCTTCATATTTCCCTCTATGGAACTGTGCAGCTGCTGCTGCTGCTGCTGCTGCTTGCTGCTTGCTGCTTGCTGCAAGGAATATTCAACAGAAATAGTGACCAAATTTGACTACGATTTAACAACCAGAAACTGCTGACAAACCTGCAAATCGCATGTCAACAAAATGCTCGATTCTAGAACATTTCTGCATTTCTTCAAATCGAAATTTGTGTTTTTTTTTTTTGCAATAGTATCAAAACACGCAAGTTCAGCTTGCTAATTGAAATGCAGCCTTAAAAAAATATATATTTCACTTGATTTTTGGGCAATTGTAAATTTTTGCAACTTAAATTGTTTAATGTCGGCCATTAAAAACAGAGTATTTTGTTCTTAATTATAATCTTGAGTTAACCTTGTTATCGATATGAATATTTTAATTAAGGAGTGCAACACCTATATATATATATATATAGAGAGAGAGAGAGAGAGAGAGTTGACGGGTCTCATTAGGGAACAGAAAAGAAAGGAAAAGAAAAGAAAATGGAACGAAAAGAGGCAGCAAGAAAAGCCGTGCAGTGTAAATTTAATGAGCTACTTTAAGCTGAACTGTTGGACTTGGAAGCTGTTGAATTGGATACGAGTGTATGGACAGAGGCCCGATCTTCGTCTGGCTGTGTCTGGGTTGGCTCTTGGACCGGTGCTGGGGTCTGGGGTCTGGGGTCGGTTAACTCGGCTGAACGCAACTCATTCAGTGTTTTGGCCACGGTTGCGGCGAAGTTTTACTGCATAAATTAACTTGGCCAAACACAATTTTGCAATTATTTTGCAATTAATAATTTATGTGCGCAGTCGGCCCGTCGACCAAACAGCAACAGTGAGCGGCAGTCGGGAAAGGGGGTGGGGGGGGGGAGTGTACTGGGCAAATAGATGGCCAAGAGTTGTCTTTCGACTTGTTTGCCAGTTGTTGCTACTCATTATATTCAACTGTGCCAGTTTCCATGCTCGTTTTGCTGTTTGCCTTTAATCGCCTTTTAAGTGGCGACTTTAAACGCCCAACCCCCCCCCCCCCATCCCCAACCCCTAACTCCTGCAACTCCTGCAGCCCCATACCCCTATCCCCTACTCCCTTTAGCCGTCATGTATTTTGATATCCGCATGCGGTTCGTGGTCTTGTTTAAGTTTTGCGGTCGAGTTGCTGTCATGTCCCTTTGGCTTGTTCTAGTTATTCTTATTGTTGTTTTTGTTTTTGTTGCTATTATTGTTGTTGCTGTTGTTGTTGTTGTTGTTGATGTTGTAGCTGTCACTTCATTACTGTCACATGATAACTGGGACCCCAGCGTTTGGCTTGGACCTTAAGTGGCTTTCACCTTGACGCCCCCATAACAACAACAACAACAGCAGCGGCAGCAGCAGCAGCAACAAAAAAAAAAATGTCAGGCGACACATGGAGTTGGCCACAAGGGAACTCATTATACAAAGTCCGGCTAACATGCTTCAATCCGCCCCCGCCTCCGACCTTGCCGGCGCCTCCTTCTAACACCCTCAATATGTGCGCACGTTTTATGAGTGGCACACACAGGCAGAGTCGATTGTATCCGTATCTATAACTGCCACTGCCTCTGCCTCTGTATCTGTATCTGTATCTGTATCTGTTGCTGCTTATATAAAAAACGCATCCGTTTCGCACACATTTTGCACATTATTGGAAATCGTGCGCTTCGTTAGTGGCAAATCTGTTGCAAAGTAGCCAGCCGCCTATCCCATAGACTCAGGGATACAGCTACATGTGTCAATAAATACATACATATATATGTATATATATATACCCCAACCAATCCACCATGCCCCATGCCACTGGGTTTCATTTCGTTTCGTTTCGATTCGATTCGATTCGTTTCGCTTTGTGTGTGACAGTTTTCAGTGGCTCAGAGCTTTGTGAATGCTTTGCCTTTGGCATTGTTGCTGAGGCTTATCATTTATTGCTGCTGATTGGTTTGGCCGTCCATCCCCCATATCGCATTCCACCCCCAACCCTCAACCCTCAACCGAAACCAAGAGCGACCTCAGCTTTGCATATACACTGCAAAACAGAATTCATTCAGGCCGAGTCATGTCATATGCTCTTCTTCTTCGTTTTCTCAAGATTGCACACTTAAATTACAGTGTAGGGTTAATGAAAACAATTCAATGGAAATGCATGCTTTGCCTATTCATAGTTTATAATCGAGTTTTACAACACTGACAATTGCAACTCATAAAGTGGTCTACTTTATGAACTGCAGGTGAGTAAAAATAATGCCAATATATACGCTTCAGGTGCAACACAACACTCAAATTCAATTGCTTTACAACACTTATACGGACTTAGTAATCGAATAAAAACGTTTACTTTTCCTGTTGCCAGTTGCCAGTTGCCAGTCGGTGTTGTATAAAAGTTGCACGCAACATGAGCAGTGCTTGAGACTTGCATCGAGCCGAGTCGAGTCGAGTCGAGTCAATCTGCATATTTACTATGGGTAGCCTTATCACAGACCTAGTCCATATGCCCGCATGCATGCCTGCATTTAAGAAGGCCAATAACGAAATTTCATTTAATGTTCCACATTGTGGCAAGAGCTGGTGGCACTACCCTGTGTCACGGTCGGTCCACCAACCAACCGACACAATCCACCCATCGAAGGAGGGGCTGCTTTGGTGGAGAGCTGGAAACGCATTTGTCAGCATTTTGCATTTAAACTGCTTGCTTGCTTTAGGTTTAATTTGAAACATTTGCCGCCATTTGTGGCACATCAAACTCAACTCAGGCACTTTTCACTCAACCAGGGATTGATTGATTGTGGTTTTCTATTTTTTTCTTTTTCTTTTTTTGGAAAGATATGAATATCTGGAGAACTAGAGTAACTGCTTGATCGTAATATGAAATAGAAGTTGAATGGAAAAGTTAACTTTTTACATAACTAAAAGCATCTTTTTGTTTTGTCGGCTACAATAGTCTCCCAAAGCCCAAATCCGAATTGTTCTTTCGATATGGATCTAAGTGGAAGTTGGTGAAAAATCTCATTCGGCGTGGTGTTTAATCGTGTTTGGTTATCACCCTGCCCCGTTTGTGGGCGTAATCAGTGGCCCGCATTTGAATGGCGCCCACAGAGCACAACTCATCTCGTCTCGTCTCGTCTCGTCTCAACTCTCAACTCAGAAGAACCAAAAAAAAAAAAAGAAAAAAACAAGAAAAACGATTCGAATTGAAACAAATTGTGGAACGGACATGGGCACTGACTGATTAGAAAAATTGTGTAAGACACAACAAGCGGGCCAAAGCTGCAAACCAAAAGAAAAACGAATCAAAAAAAAAAAAACAAAATAAATAAATAAAAAAAAAAGAACCGTCGCAAAAAATTCAAATAAAATAAAATAAAATTCGAGACAAGGCAAAGTTTTGGCGGCGTGGGCGCATTCGGGGTTCAAAATGAATAAAAAAGAAATTCATCAAATTTTGGCAGCGTAGCAAAAACCGACGCTGACTCGCTGCCCTTTGTTGTGCCAGTCGCTTGAGGGTTGGGGTTAGGGGTGAGGGCTGGTGCTGGGCGTGAGGGTGCGTCTACAAAAAGCAGAAAGAAGGAGCAGCAGCAGCAGCAGCAGCATACGTTTGGAAGCGGCTTGTCAGCACGCGCACAACAAACAAAAAAAAAATACAATAAATACAAAAAATACAAAAAACATAAAAAAAAGAAAAGAAAAAAAATATTGTTGAAAACAGTTAGCGAAACAATTTAATGATGAATGATGGTCAATAGCAAATTTCGTAGCAAGAAGCGCTGCAGGAGCAGCAAGCTAGGGAAGGAAGCGGAACAAGGGAGGCATGGCACTGCCATAGATCCATTGAGGCATATGCACATGGTTGGTCAGTCAGCTGAGCAGAGCTAAGGCAGAGCTGAAGCAGACCAGACCAGAGCAGAACAGAGCAGACCAGAGCAGAGCGGAGCAGAGCAGACCAGAGCAGTGCTGAACGCATTGCTTTTCAATTGAAAACCAATTTATAACAAAGTAACAAGCGACGCAAAAGTTTCCACAACAGGTCGCACTTTCAATGCCCTTTCGATTGATAATATAAACGAAAAATTCCTATACATTTTTAGGACAGTTCTATCCTACAATTAACCATGAGAGTTGGCCTGATGAAGCGCCGAGATCCTCTGTTAAGCTATTTTCTTATATATAAATTACAAAAACTATCATTAAAATTTTATGCAGTTAATTGTTGACATATTTAAAACTAAAGTTTTCTACATGAATTACAAAAATAATAATAAATAAGAATACAGCTAATTAAAAATGTCCTCTTTTAAGTTAATATTAATAATATTTAATATTTAAATTTTTAAAAGTTTAGTATTATAAAATAATTAAATGTTTATTGCTTGCCCAAAAATAATATATGCAGCAGATTTATGACTGAACGTGAAGACTCAAATCAGTTAGTTAGGATATACATAGGTGGGCGTGGCAAGTGGGACAAATGATAAAAAAGAAATGTAAAAAAAAGGAACAGTTCTTGAGTCAGGGCAGTGACAAGGCTTCAATGACGATGCGAGATGGACAACGACTAGAACTAGGACGTGGAGTGGAAGTGTATGGGGATGGGACCGAAGATGGGACTGAAAATGGGAATGGAGTTGGGAATGGAGATGAAGATGGAGATGGGGATTGGGCAATGAAAAATCGTACTCGAGCGGCTGTCAGCAGTGCGCGAAGCAATTACCGGGCTGGATCATTTGATGGGCGACTTAAATTAGCATTTATCACATTGACAAAGTTGCCAGGCATTCGTTCATTCAGTCATTTACTCAGGCACTCATTTATTCCTGGCCAACATTCAGTCTGTCATTCAAGCCGGGCTTCGTGCAGCAGCTGTCAATTGGCATTGGTGTTTGTCAAATGGCTTGCGGTACGTACAGTTTGCCTCTAAAAAGCTGCGCCAGCTACACACACACACACATCCCCAACATGGATGCGATAAAAAAAAATAAAAAATAGAAGCAAATTCTGACAAGCTGCCAAACCTTATCAGCATATCATTGAGGAATTTCCAGCTGGTCATCGCGCACACACACAAAATGCCTGATAACAAATGCCTGCTGATGCCTATTGCTAATGCATTCCATTGGCCAAATTAATGCGCACTCCATGACATGGCCAAAACTGTTTCAGGGTCATGATTAACAGCTTTTCATTTGGAGCCAACATGTGTGCCGCCAACAGAGACAGAGACAGAGAGAGAGAGAGAGAGGGGGATAGATAGAGAGAGTGCAAAGTGGCAGCTTGAATTGAAGGTAAGTCCAATCTTGGTCTTTAAGCTCGTTGGCCATAAACTGGTCAGCCAATTAAGTGGCCAGTCAGCCAGCCATCCTGCTGCTGCCTAAGGGGAGCAATCAGCAATTGCAGCACAGGATCTGTGGGGTCTTCGGGCTCCGAGGCGTATAATTTTATTGTGATGAACTGATAATGTGACATTATTGTAGCTCATTTGTCAACAAATTACATCCGCTGAGGAAAGGTGGGCGTGGCGTGCGATGGCATGGTGTCTTGTGTTGTGTTGCGTTGTGTTGTGGGCCTATGTATCAATCAGTGTGTACATAACGGCACCAAATTTTGGCAAGGATGTGCCATGGCACACACGCACACACACACATATCCTGGCGCACATAATAAATGAATCGAGCATGCATTGAAAAAGATCAAAAGTGTCAATAAAACAAAGCAGACAAACAAACTGCTGCCAAACGATACCACACACAAATGCGTATTGCTAGCATCTAGCATCCTCACACACACACACACACTCCACACACACACGCACACATTGATAACTATGTGTGTAAAGCAAAAAAAAAAAGGAAAATAAGAATAAAAACACAGCAAGCGAAATGACAAAAGTGGCAAACGTGGCATAAATTACAGCAAGAGCAGCAATACACCACACACACCCACACCCACACCCCTCTTCGTGTGTATGTGTGTGTGTGTGTGGGTGTGTGTTTAAGGAGCTGTGCCCCTTGACCAGTTTAGTTTTTGGTTTCTTCCGCTGGCTGGCCAACGCCACAAAATGCCCAAATATCGCAGCTAACAAGCGATTCTTGGCTGACATGCCAATGGGGATAAGGGGACAAGGGGACAAGGGGATGAGGATGAGGATGAGAGATGGAGATGGAGAGAAGGGGTGGCTTGTGGGTGAAGTGTATATGCTCAGCATTGACAAAGTAAATCAAGTTAAATTAAATGAATTATTGCTGCAATAAATGTGGACGGAGAGCAATATAAATTGTGCATGGCTCGCAGTCTGGCTGGCAGTCTGGGAAGAGTCTGCAGCCCAAAACAGAAGGCTGCTCTGCCTGAGACAATGCCACATAAGCACACACACACACACACACTCGCACACACACTTGACACTAAGAGCTGGAGGGGGCAGCTTAAATGAATCGTTAAGCTGAACAAGTGGACAATGGCAAGCGTTGGCTCTGCGCGCCTCTCAATGAGATTCTCAAGCTGAATCCAATTTTTTTTTGTTTTGGTTTTTGTTTTTTGTTTTAGCCATTTTGAAGAACACTTTGCAGTACATTGTTGTTTTTGTTGTTACTAATTTATTTCGTTATTTTGGTGCACAACTAGGCGAACTGTGAACTTTGACTTGACAGCACTGAGTCCATAAACCATAATTAATATGCACACAGCAACATTTATTCTCATATTGTGCGTATGGCTTTTGACACATTTGCCATATTTTCTAGGCAAAAAAAGAATGAACTAAATGGTTGAATGCAAATGCTTCGATACCCAAGACAGCAACTAAGTTTTGAAAGCAATGCTTTAATGAGTATAGATTATCATCGTGTGCTTCATGTTCATGTTGGATGATAATGTCCGGAAAAGATAAGTTTAAAGAGCTTTGAGGCAAGCCTTGCTATGCATATATCATTGATCAGTATCGAAACTTAATAGCTAGGGTATTGTATCTTCTGCAAGTTGGAGATAAAGTGTTTCTCTAGCTTTATGTTTTTCTTTTTTCTTTTCTTTTTTTTTTTGTTATTCCTTTCGCTTGCGACGTTTTTACTATTTTGGACTTTGATTTATTTCAATTGCTTATAATTTCGAGCACGAGTTTTCCTCTCGACAAAGGACGCCACGCAAGCGAGAGAGAGAGAGAGGCAGAGAGAGGCAGAGAGAGGCAGAGAGAGAAAGATGGGGGCAGCAGGGATTGAGGCTAGCTGGACGCATAAGTAGAAATAAATAAAAATAGATTAATAGCCGACACGAGCATCCGCACAATAAATTCAACGACGCGCCCACAAATGAAATAATGGTTCAGCCCCGAAAGGATAATTCTACAACAAGCATAAAGCTGGCCCGATAACTGTGTATATATCACACACACACACACACAAATATTTATACATGTATATGCATATATCGATATTGGCCTATGGCATCATTAATGTGTCACTGGTAAGTTGTATATGGTAACTGGTAACTGGTAACAGCTAGCTAATAATTGCTACTAGTAAAAGTTGGCCAAAAGCGAAATCTTAACTTAAATTTCCAGCCAAAAGTCGCTCAGCGTTGACACAATCAGCCAGCATGAGGATAACAGCAGCAACAACAACAACAACAACAGCAGCAGCAGCAACAACAATTGAAGCAGCAGCAACAACAATTGAAGCAGCAGCAACAACAAAAGCTTTTAAGGCCGCATACATTTTTAATGAAACGAAATGAGACCATTAAACATTCCACAGTCTGAGTTCGAGTCAGAGACTCGCTTCGTCTCCTCTCCCTCTGCCACTTCCTTTCCCTTTCCCTTTCCCTCTCACTCTCACTCTCTGTCTCTCTGTCTCTGTTTCTCTCTCTCTCTCTCTCTCCCACCTCTCGCTTCTTGCTCTTGCTGTGATATTGGACTGGGCCAGTCGTTGACTTCCTGTCTGCTGTGCCCATGGCCAATGTCGTACAACGTTCTGCTTCTGTCCGCTTGCCCCGCACTTCGCCACTCCTCTCCTCGCATGTCCTGTGCTATGCTTCAACATGCCACTGCACTTGCCGCCGCCTTTAGCAACAATTTAAAGTTTTATTAATTTTACCGCCCGTCTACCCATCGCCTTCAGTTCTTCAGTCTCTACACACACACACACACACACACACACACGCACAGCCTGAGGGGGAAGGGGGCCCGGAGCTGCGAGCGTTTCCCATTGTTGTTGCGAGTTATTAAAAAACAAGCAGCATGAAAAATCTTTTCTTAATTTAATATTTCTTTGTATGAATGAAAAAGAAAATGAGAAAAAAAAAGATGGCAAAGAAAAGAAAACCAAAACAAAATGAAGAAAAACATGGAGCTAAAAGGAAGCACGCCGTTGACTTCCTGTAGCCTGCCTTACAAACACACAAGCACACACACACACACACACACACACACATACACACACACACACACAGACAGACATACACACACACACACACACACACACACACACACACAGACATACACACGCACATGACGTCTGACAGCTTAACTTTGATATGATTTTCCATTTATTTTCGCTGCTCCTTTTTTGCATTTTGTCGAAAAATGTGCGCTCCGGCTTTGGTTCTGGCTTAATTATTTGCCATGAAAAATTACTGAGTGCTCAACTGGGTCAATTACGGCGCCATCTAGCGGCAACAGGCATCATCATTTAATTACCCGAACGCCTCGCGGCATCAGCATTAATGCTATTCTTAAAGTGCCGATGAAAAGCACCTGCAGCCTGCAGGAGTCGCTGGCAATTCACAATCAATTTGTTAAACTGCCTCAGACAAAGAGAGAGAGAGAGAGAGAGAGAGAGAGAGAGAGAGAGAGAAATAATAATTTAGAGGAAATGCTTTTAAATTAAACGTAGAATGCAATCCATAAAATGTGCAATGAGTATAATGAGTATAACCATGAATACTATGAGTATTATCAGTTGGTATTTATTAAATGAGATGTGACGAAGCGAGAGAGAGAGAGAGAGGTAGAGAGAGAGAGCGAGAATGCAATTGAGAGAATAATAAGTACGAAGAGATTCTTCTAAATTGAACGTAGAATGCAATCCATAAAAACAGTGGTGAGTATAATGAGTATAACCATGAGTGCTATGAATAGTTGGTATACAAAATAAATATACAAAAAATAAATCATAGATATGACAAAGAGTGAGATGGAGAGAGGAAGGAACATATTTATAATTGTCAAGGAACTGTTTCACTTTCCAAAACCTTCTGAATAAAATACAACAACAATAAGGATCTGTATATATTTAAATATATGCAATTGTTTCATTAATTTTGTGAGGAGCAAAAAGTATTTCAGCTACACAATTAGACAGTTGTTTAGTGTTAAGTTTATAATAGATTATATATTATATAGTTTTGATTATTATTATTGATTCTTTTATGTTTTTGAGAACTGTTTTAGATTAAGATGAAATAAATTCACTAAATACTCAATTTGCCTACTTGAATTAGTTGACTGTTTTATGTGAACGCGAAGAGTATGCAGAGTGCTGCATTAAGCTATTTTTGTTCTCTCTCTCTCTCCCTCTCTCTCTCTCTCTCTCTCTCTCTCTCTCTCTCTCTCTCTCTCTGTCTCTCTATCTCTTTGAAGTTGAAAAGCGTTCCAAGGTGGCTAACCATTTGTTAGCCGTGTAATTTGCATGGCGCACCCAAATGTCGCCCAGAGGCGTCGGCGACAGGGTCGACAGTTTGACACATGCCCACAGCCCCGCCCTCACCCCCGTCCCCGCCCTCTCTCCTGCCTCGCGACAGGTGTTGGTCGACTGCTCGACTGCTCGACTGCTCCTTGACTGCTTGACCCCTCGATACTTTGGCTGCTTGGCTCCTTGGCTGCCCGACTGGATGCCTTGGCTATCCGCTTTTTGCCGTTTCACTTGTGATTTTTTATTTCTTTTTCATTTCTTTGACATTTTTTGTTGCTGTTGCTGCTGCTGCTGCTGCTGCTGTGCTGCTTTTTTTTAATTCGTTTTGCTTTTTTAATTGATTTCACTTAAAGTCTCATAATCGTGACACTTTGGCGCCTTTTAATTTGATTTTATTGGCCCTCAACATGCCAGGGGCAAAGGAAGCTGGGGCCCAGACAAGGCCTCAAGGCCTCAAGGCTGCCGGGATGCCAAAATGCCGGCAGGACTTGCAGGACTTGCAGGGTTTGCAGGGTTTGCAGGGTGTGCAGGGTTCAAGGGTTGAATGAGTTGAGCCGCCTCATTGACGCGTTTTATAGCGGCGACCTCAGCGAACTTTATTATAATGTTGCAACAACAACAACAACAAAATGACACAAACAGTTGCAAAACAAAACAAAACAAAACAAAACAATATAAAAGAAAGCAAACTGAAAATAACATAAAAAGCAACAATAGAAGTCGCATTGTTTTCCTTTTTAATTTTTCCGCTCTTCGCTCTTCTTTTTTATTTTTATTTACATAGATATTTTATGGTTTTTGGCATTTGTTTGTTTCGGCGTCTGTTGGTTAAACGCGGCTGCTTTATTTTCGATTTAATTTGCGTAATTGAGTAGCTCGTTTTAATTTCGTTGCCGCTGCCGCTGCCGCTGCCGCTGCCGCTTCCCCTTCTGCCCCATCTTCTGCCTCGTCTGCCCCGTGCCTCAGCGTCTGCTTCTTATTACTTGTTTCTTTTGTTGCCATCGCTTTCGCCTGTTACTTAAATGTTTAAATGCCCTTTGTGCACTCCTCATAAATGTGCCCGCGCATGCGGCGTATGCGTATTTCAGTGGCAAGCTGACCATTTGACCAATTGACTGACTGACTGACTGACTGACTGACTGACTGACTGACTGATTGACTGACTGACTGACTGACTGACTAACTGGCTAGATGCCGAAATGGCTTTTAATTTCTGTTTCAGTTTCAGTTTCGGTTTCAGTTACAGTTTCGGTTCCGCTTGGGCTTCCTTCAATTTTTTTTGTTTTTTTTATTTTTTTTTATTGTTTTTGTTCTTTTCGTTGCGCACTTCAAAGGCCTGCGTATCCTTCGAGTCCTTCGACTTCTGCGACTGGGACACATTTGACAAATGCGCCGCTGTCGCTGCCCGCAAATACTTAGTCAACGACAAATTACATTTAATTTAATTTCTGGCTATCCTTGTGTCTGTCTCTGTGTCTGTGTCTGTCTGTGTCTGTTTCTGTGGCAACAACTGCCCTTTTGGCTACTTGAGAAGCGCTGCCTCGTCTCTCCGCCCAAGCTTGGGGCGACTTCATGTTTGTCAGCTTGTCAGTTTGTCAGGCTTGTCCATTTGGCGCATTGAAGCATTTAGCCATCCATCAGGCGATCCGGGAAAGGCTAGTCCCGGCCAGAGACACTGCCGGCACACGGCACACATAACTGATGATAAACTTGGTCCGGCGAGCGTCGCGCTTCATTGCCATCCACCTTGTTTCTGTCCCACTCCCTTGGGCCAACATCCTCCAGCCCTTTTGCCTACGGCACATTCAATCAGCGGGCGGCCATTGATGCCATTCATTTATATACAGCTAGGACCAACGCCGGCAGGACATTTAATTTATTAAAGAATTTGTAAAGCAATAAGTTTGTTGCCCATTGGCTACGCCCAACGAAAACCAAACCCCCTCCCCTGCAATTGCCAGCCAGCTCCCAGTTGCCAGCCCCCACCAGTCCCCCAGTCGTGGACCTCCAACTGTTTAATTTCCATTTGGCATCCGACTCATCCCAGTCGATAATCGTTTTCATTAAGCCAAGCGACAGGGGGGCAACACGGCGGCTTAATTGCTATGTCTCCAGTCTATTCCCCCCGTCCCCCCCTCTAACTCTCTCTCTATCTATCTCTCGCTCTCTCTCTCTCTGTTGCTATGTTGGTATCTTTGGGTTCATGCTCCATCTAGTGCGACCCATCAGTCAAATGGACATTCGCACTAAGCGACACTTTTTAATTAAAACGTAAAAAGAAATTGCACGCAAATCTTGAATCGACTTCGACTTCGACGTCGACTTTCCTTACCCCCTCCCCCCTCCCCCTTCCATCTTTCCCCTTTGTACTTGGACTGTGAGTTGGATTCTTCAGCGTCAGCGCCAGACCACAAAAATTCAATCAAATCACGGCGCATAGCTGACAAAAACATTATCCTTAACTTCCCCCAGCCGCCGTTTCCCCCCACACGTCCTGTACTCAATTTCTGGCCAGACAGACATCATTAGGCAGCGGTGGGGTGGAAATATCACTGTGCCCGACGAAGGAAGGGTTCGCTGCTGAATGGGAATGTGAATGTGCTTACGTAAGGGGTTGTTTGGCGATGTACGCACTATTCTCTTGCCGTGACCTTACGTTACGTTATCAATCACGTAAGAAGTTATGCAGCTTATGTTTTAAACTCTATTACGTAACGTTAAGCAAAAATAACGTAAGCAAAGTTTATTGTTGCCCATTCGATTGCGTACAACGTAATGTGTTATCGTAAGACGTACGTAAGAGTAAGTTGACTCATCACTTACGTTACGTTACGTGACGTTACGTCATGACGTAGCTGATATTTTGAGTTGTAGAGCAGATCTAATGAATTCCAAAACACAGAAGTTATTCTTCTGCATTAGGTGTGAACCAACGTAGAAGGATGAGGACATTTGACACCGACACGTGTAATTACTAGATAGATTCATTGAGCGGTACACATTCACATTCAGATACACATTCACATTCAGATACACATTCAGATTCACATTCAGATTCGCATTCAGATTTGAACTCATTCACACATTCACAACTGTCTGACCACAAAAATCCAATCAAATAGCAACACATTGAGTGACAAGGACATTAAACGGCCACCGGAGTCATCTTCTGCTTCTGCTTCTGCTGCTGCCTCGCCCGCCTCTTGTTCTTCTTCCTCTTCTACGTCTGCCACTGCGTCAGCTTCAGCTTCAGCTTTCAATTTGACTTTTGGGCTAGGGATCATTAGGCGGCATCCCTTCGGGGCCAAAAGGAAGGGTTCATTTGCTCCTGCGTTTGTTATTTCGTTCGATGCCGTTTAGGTTCGTTGCATGCCACACTCCACACTCCACATGCCACACGCCGCACGCCGCACGCCTCGCACTCTCGCTGCTCATTTGCGTAATGCGCAAATTTAATTTACCAAAACGCAGCTAAGAAGTGTATCTCTGACACCGACACCACCTATACAAACCTCTCCTGCACCACAGGTCCCACTCTCTCTCCGCTACCCGCTCTCCGCTCCCTGCTCTCCGCTCCACTCATGACAAAAGTCGCTTACCCGCAACGCATTTCGTGCGGTCCGCAACTTATATTAAAGTGTGGCAAGTGTTTGGGGCCAAGCTGCCAATGCTCTCTGCCTCTCTCTCTCTCTCTCGTTCTCTCACAATTTGAGGCAGAAAGCCAACGTTAATTGCGTGTATCCTCCAGCTGTGTGGCAAGTGCTCTGCTCATCTCTCTCTCTCTCTCTTTCTCTCTCTCTCACTCACTTCCAGTGCTCATTTTAATCAATTTTTAATTTAAATTTAATAGAGTAATATGCTTGCTCAAGACACCGAGCATTTGAGCGGGAACAACGACAAGGAGCAGGAGGAGTCGGAGGAGTCGGAGGAAGAGGATGAGGAGGGACTAGCTGGCAAATTGAGTAGCAGCCGCCGTGTTGCCAGCTTGTAAGAAGCATCAATCGTCGTAGAGTGGAGCTGGAGGTGTATGTGGAGGTCGAGGTCGAGGTGGAGAGGGTGAGTGCAGTGGAATGAAGTGTGCCATAGTCCACGGGAGCTGCAGCAGGCAGGTCAGTGACGCCGCTGTCCCAACAGCTGGCCATACCCTGCCTCCATTGAGGCATAGATAACATGACATGCAGCTGACAGCCCAAAGCAGAGATATCTTCAACTGGCAACTGTCCGATGTGGCATGTATGAAGGTGAGAGAGAAAGATAGAGAGAGAGAGAGAGAGAGAGAGAGAAAGAGAGAGAGAGTTCAACCATTTGATATAATGTATGCATTGTCTTTGGACAGGGTATCTCCTAGCTGGGCACTCTTCAGCTATTGTTGCTGCTGCTGTTGTTCGTGTCATTTTACACGCATTCCTAGGTAAATAAGCTGCGGAGCGTCACTAATGCGATGACGAGGACGAGAACGCTGCCCAACCCAACAATGGGGTTGTAGTTGGGACTGGGATTGCGATTGCGATTGCGATTGGGATTGGGGATGTGGATGTGGAGGCGAATGCGAATGCGAATCTCGTTGTCGTTGTCGTTGTCGATGGCAATGTCGATGACTTGGTCCGAAGGCAGCTGCTTTACTAAATGTAAATTTGCGCGTCATTTAATGTGAAAATGGCGGCTTTGGTTTTTGCGCAGTAATAGCAACAAGAAATTGAATAGCAACGCAGGAGGGCACAGGGAATAGTGGAAAAGGGGAAAAGGGAAATGGGAAATGGATGTGGGAGATGGGAAATGGGCGATGGGAGTGTCGCTGGCAATGTGGGTTAAGGTGTCACAGAGCTGGCAATATTATCAAAAGGATTAAGTGATTTTACCAAAATTAACACAAATACGTAAAACACACACACAATACACACACACAACAGCGGAAGTGGAAGTGGTAAGTGAAAAGCGGAAAGTGGCAAGTTAAAATAGAAAAGCGAGCCGAAAAACGGATTGAGGCACCGATTTGCGCGGTTTGGTCTGAGGATCTCAGTGTGTGTGTGTGTGTGTGTGTGTGTGTGGGTGTAGGTGTGTGTGTGTGTGTGTGTGAGGGGCGTGGCTGGCATTGTCGTGAGCATTTCGAGTTGCCGCAAATTGCGTGTTATTTTGACCATTATGCGAGGCTTAACATAATTCAATTTATGGGCGCGACGCTGTCGCTGCAATGTAAACTGATACACACAACCAAAGAGAGAGATAGAGAGAGAGGGAGAGGGAGAGAGAAAAGAGACGGAGAGAGAGAGAGAGAGTCAGCGACATTTTGGCCACTGTCAATTGGTTATTTATGCGAGCTTTTTAGATTTTAGCGGTTAATTAAAGCCCATTATTCCTTAATTGCTAGATTAAAATGGACTTTGCAAGAGTACGCTGACTTGCGACTGGCTGTTCGGATGGAGAGGGATGAGGTGGGTGGGGTTTTGAGGGTTGGGGGTTGGGTGGAGGGGTTAGCATTTTAATGACTTGCAATTAGTTGCAAATTAGATGGAGCTTATCTAAAGTATGTGCTGCAAAAATTGTGAATCCCAGTCGAAGAAGTGAATAGGAGGGACACAGAGGGAAATGTGAAGAGAGAGAGGGAGACAGAGAGAAAGTGGGAGTGGGAGAGAAAGAGGGGGGTAAAGTGCGGCTTAGCTGGTAGCTGCTTACTTATTATTAGGTCATTTTTGGTCAAAGCTCCCCAGGCTAAAATTAAAGCGCACATAACGCTCTAAATTACTGTGTGTGTGTGTGTGTGTGTGTGTGTGTGTGTGTGTGTGTGTGTGTGTATAGGTGTGTGTGCCTGGGAGCTAGTTGCGGCATTTGTGTGCGTGTCACGCCTGCCCTCAACATCAATGTGGCTGTCAGCATCAAAGTGTCCCTGGTGGATTTTTACATCAGCTCGCAGCAGACGTCACAGTTAAAGTCAAGTTAAGGTACGATGGGGCAGAGGCGGCGGGTGGGACGCCATTGTAAGGGGTATCTGTCTGTCTAACTGACTATTGCAGCTGTCATTTGTCAGGCAAACCAGTCAGCCATTCAAGCATTCAACCAGCCAACCAGGAAGCCAGGCAATCAACCAGGCCCACAACCTGCACAAAAAGAAAAAAAAAAAAAAAAATCAGATGAAAAAAAATGGAAATTTTAAAAATTGGCATTTGCAAAAAAAGTTGTTGTTTTTTTTACGAAATAACTAAATTTACAAATTAATTTCCTGAACATGGAAAACGCATATATTTTATTTGCGCAAAGCAATTTTTGCGAAAAATTGATCAAATTTAGATATGAAATATGAAAAATATTCATCGAATTTAGAATCACTTTTTACTATGAAATTGTGCAGCATTTTTTTAGTAATTTACATTTGAAATTATAAAGGTGTTGGCTTTTTTTTCAGAGTGTATTATCGTACTTTTCAGAACGAGCTCTCTCTCAGGCGCCGGCCTGCAACTGCATTTGTCCACTTTGATTGTCATAATTGCATTCCACTCTCTGTCCCTCTGCATGTGTGTGTGTGTGTGTGTGTGTGTGTGTGGATGTGCTACGCGTCGCTGGCTAACAATGCAGGAAGTTAGGCAGGTAACCAGACACAGGTCGCCAGTGAACCAGTCGGTTAGTCAGCCAGTTAGTCAAAGGCCCGAGGTACACTCAATTGTCAGGAGGCACAGGAATAGTGCGCAACGGTTTGTGGGTGGGGGTGGGGCTGTATTGGAGGCAGGAAACATTCCTGACAGCAACAATAAAATGATATTTGGCTTGGATAATGTATGCAATTGCTGTAATAAGCGCACTGCACATCATTAGTTATTAATTAGTCTGCTCAGGCTGCAGAGGGGGGGGGGCAACAGAATGGGGCAGCAACAGCAGCAACGAGTGGGAAGGAGGGTGGTAGGTCTCAGTCTGCTGTTAAAAATTCCACAAAGTATAACAGCTGCCATGTATTGTTGCCGAGCAACGCAAAATGGCCGCTGGCAACAAGTGCAGCTAAAAATCGTGAATTATTAGCGACACAACAGCTAATTGAAAAAGTCAGTGAGCTAAAAAGCACTGTGACATAAATTAGCCAAGCACTTAGCACATATTGCTAACTGCCAAGTGACACGATCTGACAACAATTTATGCTTATGCACTTATCCACAATGTAGCAGAACACAATGCATTTCGATTGCATTTTCGGGGCAATCGTAAACGGTTCGATGTGAAGAGTAAAACAAGCTCTTTTTGAGCAGCCAAATATGCCATCATCAAGCGTCCTTTTCAAGGTGTTGTAGTATATAAATACATATATATGTATAGAATAGAATAGATATAGAAATGCGAGAAAACTCTATTTGAAAACTGCACAAATAATCCATCACTTTTTAGACTGCCTTACAATAATTCCTGGCTATTCTACGTGGATTTTCCACTTTGTCAAAATTGAATCGACTTTTTTAGTTTTGGGTTTTATGAATCGATGATTTCGCAGTCATTTGAAATATTTGTGCTGACCATAAACTGAAACGCGATAAGCAATCATAAAGGGCAATCAAAAGCTGGCAAGGAGTGGCGAATATGCGCGGATTGGGTATAAATGGATCAGTTCGCAGTATTCAACGATAATGTCGAAGGGGCAGATTATGAAGCGGCAACGATAGCTTTCAACCTGCTGTTAACCTGCTCTGTTGTGCTGTTACGTGACGTAAGAGCTAATATTGAGCGCAATCAGTGTTACGTAAGCCGCTGCAGCGTCGTCAGCATGCAACGGCTTATTATTGTTATTACGCTTGAATTTGACCGTTGCGCACAATAGATGGCGCCACATCAGCACACCCGCGCCCCCTTCCGGACATGCCTTGACACCCCTGCGTGCTGAAAAGTGCAATTCGCTGTTTGTTGAATTTATGCTGCTTTATATGACAACTTTTTCTTCTTATTTTTTTTTTGTATATTTATATATACATAGATATATGTATATATATATGCACATCCATATAATGACCTTTTATCCCCGCATAACTACAACTGAGTGAGCGGAGGGGTTCTAGTTAGTTCAGAGTTTCTAGTCAACTGCTGCTGCTGCAGCTTAGCCTGGCTTTATTCTCTATGAATGCAATCGCCGCAATGGACAAAAATACAAATCCACAAGCGGTCTTCAGCCACGCAGCGGGAAGGAAGGGTGCCATCATGGAGAATAGTTGGTAATATTCTTTTTCTTTTTCTCTTTTTTTTTTGGGTTTTTTTTTTTGGTTTGCCAAGTGCCGTTGCCATTGACATTGCCAAGAGCAAGTAGAAGTTCAGCCACAGTTTCTTCCTTGGCCATTTCCAAGGGGCAACTGTCGCATATTGAAACGTTAATCGGATTCGCTGCTGCTTGCTGCTTGCTGCTGTTGCGTCTGCTGCTTCAGTGGCTTCTGGACTTCGGGCAGCTGGAGGCCAAAGGCCGTCATAGTTCTACTTCACAGTTGGACGCCAGCAGCCCCCACCAGCCCCTTCCCCTCCCCCCATCCAAAGAGCAGCACAACCCACCGCAATTCCACCCAAAAATAAGTTCAACGACAACGTTTGCGATGATTACTTTTGGTGGTTGTTCCCCGCCTTGCCCCTTGCTACCGACCACTCGACATTACCCTCGCGCAAGCAGCCCCCCCCCCTCATCCCAACCAATACTACAAACCACTAGACCATTGCAACGCCCCTTTGTTGTACGTGTGGTCAATGACATTGACTTGGGAGGCAGCATAGCAAAAATCAATGCAGCGGCAATTGTGTTCCTTCGCCAAAAAAAAGAAAAGAAAAAAACCAAATTGGCAAATGGCAGCCAAAACTGACAGCTCAAAACTGAAATCAAATTGGAGCTGAAACTAAGAGTCGTGTTCTAACTGTTGAAATCATGTAGCCTTAGCTCAAGCGTTATATGTTTTTGTACAGATTATATATAATATGATATTCGAATTCCAAAAAATTCCACATTCAATTCGAAATAATTTCTTTAAAAGTTAACAATACTCATTAAATAAAGAGAATACAACTATCTAAGGCAGTTTAAATATAGTTGGAGAAGCGAGTTCAGCTCCTCAAAATTGCATTACAAATGTTAAAAGTCGTTAGATTATTCCTATGTCAACTACTATATCATCACATAAATGTTGGGCGACTAACTTTGTAAATAAAACCAGAAACAGACATGCAACAAAGCTGAAGTTGGCACTGCAACCGAACAAGTGACAGGGCATCGGGAGAGGCACAAAAGATGTTGATGCAACCAATTAGGAGAGCAATTACCTGCCAACTCTGTAGGCTAACTGAAAGCGTTGCTTAGCAGTGCAAATGAGTGAGATAGAGAGAGTGTGAGAGTGTGAGAGAGAGAGACAGAGAACGGGCTATATAGTCGAGAAAGTCGGCTTGATGTGTTGGCCGCTCATTGTTCGCACATTAATTTCTTGCAGATTTACTTTTGCTCTGCGCTAATGAGGCGACATGTTTCCAACTAATTTCATTTCAGCCAAAGCAGGGCCCCAGGTCCAAGCCCCAACCTGGCTGCCAGCCTCCCACTCTTTGTATACACTTTGCGAAAGGATATGCTAAATTGGCCAACTATAAAATAAAATTTAATTAAAATAAATTAAAAGAAACAAGCAACAACTTATTCGTTTTTTTTTGTTAATTATTATAAAAGAAGTAACTAAATGTAATATTTAAATACTGATAAGAAATTGCCAAACCTGTTTGTAATTGATTAGAATTTGAGAAGTGGAAGAGGCATGATATGTCTGGGCAGTAATTATGTCCAAGAACTAGGGTATACAATATTTGACAAACCCATGAGAAAGTTTTCTCCTGGTTCTGTTTTGTTTTCTATTTTTTTTTTCGCTTTGCGTTTTGCGTTTTTCTTTTTTTCCGTTGTGTTTGTTGCTGTTTGTTGACTTTGAGGCGCAGCCCGAGTTTCAGGCCAGTTTTGCCCGACTTGCGGTTAAAAGCAATTAATTTTGCAGGTTTATTATTGCCCTGGCACATCTTTGCCTGTTTGTCATTTAAAACGATATTTATCATTGTTGCCGGCTTCAGCTCATTTGCATACTCCAAAAATGGGACTCGCTGCCAAAGGAGGGGAAACTGAGACTGGCGCTGCTGCTGCTGGTGCTGGTGCTGGCACTGCCACTGAAACTGGGAGTGTCATTTGCCCGATAACTTTTACTACGTTATTTTTAGTATTTCCTTTTTTTGTTATAATTTTTTATTTTTATTTATTTTTGTTGTTGTTGTTGCTGTTGTTGTTGTTGTTGTACCTCCTTTGCCCGTTGTTTGTTGCTGCTGTTTGTCGTTGTCGTTTTTGTGGTGCGGAAGCCTGGCAGCTTTTTCACTTCATCAATTAACCAAAGGCAGCAAAAATGTGTTTTTGTCTCTAATTAGCATGCACATAAACAGAGCGAATCCTATTAGCGACCCACGCCACCCACAGCAGCCCCACCCCCTCCCTCCAGCCACCTCAAGCCCGAGCCATCAAAGTTGTAAAAACCGAGCAATAAATACTTTGGCAAGTGGGCGACGGTCATCAGCCTTCAGCTTGTATATGTGCGTCGTTAAAGGAAAGAGACAAGTAGAGCGCAAGAGAGAGAGGGAGAGAGACAGAGACAGAGAGAGAAACAGAAAGAGACAGAGAGAGAGAGAGAGAGAGGTGAAAAGTAGTGGTAGGACAAATTGGACACTGCTTGTGTGTGTGTGTGTGGCAAAACAAGTTAGTAAGAAGCCCCGAATGAGCCACACACTTCGATTAGAAACCCCTTTCAAGAAACCCTCTTAAAAAGACTTGGCTTAAACAGCCCAAATGCTAAATAATTTATACAAAGATATGTACGTATGTATGTATGTACATATGTATGTGCATTGTCGTGCTCATTTAGAATTAATGATGAAATATAGTTGAACTGTATATGTGCTCAAGTATTTATTCCCTTTACAACTGTTTCAGCTTATTATTATTATGTATTTTATATTGCTGTGCATAATTTCTTTAATCTAAACAGAGCCGTCTGCTTAAGTGGCTCTATATATAATATATATAAACACAGATGAACCGTTTCGAGTACTTTGTAATGATTACAATGGACTCTATCTGAGTCCACCATATCTGTGGAATAACTTTTTCCTGATTTTGGTCTGATTTGGTGTTTCTTTTTCGGAAAAATGTTAGAGCATATTGCATTCAAATAACCCCATAAATCGTATAAAAATTTCGTATAATTTAAATTTAAATTTAATTTAAAACTTTATGTTAAATATAATTTAATCAACTTGTTACTTTTTGTATTTTTTGTATCGACTGACTTAAGTTGACATTAAACAAACAAGCAAATAAATAAATAAATGATCAAACAGCAAAGCTCTGAGGGGGAATAAATCATCTGTGAACTTTTGCCAAACTCGGAAATTAGATTTATGCAATCGTTAACTGGAAAGTTATCAGCAGCTTACGGAGCCATCAATTAAAAAGCACACACAGCAAATAACATGGAAGCTAATGGCTTATTTGTATTGAGTTCCCAGAGTTAAGCTAAGCCGACTTGAATCAATTCACTTTCAGTGGGTAAGTTGACAAACATTTGCATACTGTTTGAGAGCTGTGCGTTATCCGGCAGGGAGATTCTTTTCGAGCGGGGGCATCTTTTGTGCTTGCATACATACATATTTGCATTGAGTGCTGCAAAATGTTGCCAAGCAACCCAATTGAGGGGTTCCTTAGGCCAGATGCCCCCTGTCAACTGTTTCACATGCATTCCATAAATGTCTCCAACTGAAGTGGACATTTCATTGAGGGCGTTGTGTAACGCGAAATGAAACAGTGATTGCGATTGTAACTGTAACTGTGACTGTGACTGTGACTGGGACTGGGACAGTATCTACACAACCACTTCACAGACCCCACTCAAAGCCTACACTGAGAAGCAAATATGTCACAGAAATCTTACGAAGATCTGAAGACCCAAAAGTAAATTTCTGAAATTTCCAACAATTTCATATTTATTTATACTTTTTTGGCATAAAAATATATTTAAATAAAAAATATAATTTTACTAAATAGTTATGCACTTTATGAATTATTCAGATGCATTTGTTTTCAATATAAATTCAGAAATACTTTGAATAAATGCAATGTGATTTGAAATCATTGAATCATTCTTTGTCGCTAGAGATTAATCAGTTTTAGGAGTGTTCAATTGTTGGAGTGTAGCCTTCAAATGCCCGTGTTTCATTGTACCGGTTTCGGTTGGTTGCTCCTCGTTGGCTGTTTTCTGTTTGCCCCCAGCATTTCAGGTGCAGCAATCTGGGGATCAGCTCTGGGTAAGCGATACAGATGGGCTAGGCCCCGATGTCGGCGGCTGACGGCGCTGGGGTTGGTGTTGGGGTTGGGGTTGGGGTTGGGGTTGGAGAGATGTCATGAGAGGTATGCTTACGCATGTGCGAAAGCCAGTGGGTATCTAAAAATGACAAGCATATGCTCGAGATACGGATACGGATGCGGCAAAGCCAATTACCTGACTCGTCGTCACCTGCCCCGCGGCCACTTTGGGAAATACAACAAAACTGGCAGCTGCTAGCTGCTGCCTGCTGGCTGGTGGCTGGTTGCAGGTAACTGGTAACTGGCGGCTACCGTCGTCTCCGTGGGCCATGCGACAAAATTGACTTTTATGCTTTTGAGAATAGTCGTCAGTGACACAGATACAGCTGTTTCTGTATATAGCTGCAGATACAAATACAGCAGCAGATACAAATACAGATATAGATGGAACGGCCCGCAACCGAGGAGCTTTCTGCAATTACAACAGATATGAACAGCCCGTCGAGTCACTCCATACCGATGACGTCGACGATGAGTGCCACGATGGATGCTGTTGGTCGCTGCTCAGCTCTGCTCAGAGCAGCGCCAGCTGCGAGTGCAACCGAATCCACATCAAAAATCCCATCCAGCCGCTACAAAATTGCTAGCTGGATGTGCGCCAGCAAATTTAAATGCTAAATGCGAGAACTTTTGGTAAACAAATGGTGGCCAATTGCCTGGAGGGCGATATATAGTCATTGCAGGGGGTGGATTGGTTCGTTGGTTAGTTGGTTAGCTGGGTGGTTGAGTGGATTCGGCTCGGATTTGGTTGCGTTTAGGTGTCACAACCAATTGCGTGGGTTGCGTATATTTGTATCTGTATCTGTATCTGTAGCGCTGTAGCTCTGTAGCGCTTTATCTTTATCGGTTTATGTTGGTCAAAAGCAGAGAATTAAAATTCAAATTCCAATTCATCAAGATAATCGCATTTCAGAACTTTTATTTGCCAACGCGCGCAGAGAAATCACATGTGTGCGTGTGTGTGCGTGTGTGTGCATATGTGTGTTTCTGTTTGGGTAGCCCGGGCAGCGGATGTTGTAAATATTTGCAAATAGCCATCGCTGCAGCACCAACTTTAGTGCTCCACCCCAAATCCCCAGCTCCCAAAAAAAGCAGCCGTTGCTCAACCCTTTGGGAGGAACCCTTGTTTGTTGTATCTAAAGCGCTAACTGTGCTGCTTGTTATTAAACACACCCACAGAGACACACACATACACACACCCACACACACACCCACACACACACACACACATACACACACACACATTTGACATCGAGTGAAAAGGGGTTTTTAGGGCCAATTATTATTAATTGCTTTACAGATACTACAAACAACGAGCCCGCAGCGCCTCCAACACCAACACCAACACACTACAAAAACTGGCAAAAAATAAAACAGAAAACAGAAAACAACAACATCAAAAATGAGGCAATTCTCTGATGCTTTAAGTTGTGCAATGGCACAAACGATTCTGATATTTTATGGCTGCATTTAAAGTGTAAAATCCGATGTTTATTGTCAGACAAGCGGAAAACTGAATAACCAAATTGATAGTTAGCTGAAATATGACAAAGTGCACATAATAATACTCTTCGTATATATATATATATATATATATATATATATGCTTATAAATGTATGTATTTATAATAATGATGATCCTCATAATCATAATATTCAGAAAGCAGTCGAAGATGAATGGAAAGGGACAGTTCAGCGGCGGCAGACAATGAGTCAAAGCTGCCGGAAAGTCTGAATCTCATTCCTAAATTGCCGAGTGGATTTTCCAGCTGGACAGGCAACCAGGCAACCAGACAACCAGACAGCCAGTCGAGCAGTCAGCCAGGCAGGCAAGTCTCTCAACTGGCAGCAGCTCAGCATGCCGTTCAGCTGTGGAGCTACTCAGGCGTTAAATTGACAGCTCTAACAATTTAAATAATCATTCACAAAATATTAAATGCAAGCCATTTAATTGCACAACGGAATAGTGCAACAAGCAAAACTAATAGCAATTTGCACTTGGCTCACAAATCGAGTGCATCTTTTAGATCGATGTCGATATTCGCTTTCTCCTGAAACTTGTCACTGTACAACAGATCGTTTACATTAACTGAACACAGCATAAATAATCGTATAAATCACAGACACCAAGTTTGTCTCTATAATCAAAAACAATCTAAGCCAATAACTTTCATGAGAAAGAACAGACTTAGAACCGGCTCATCTGTCTCTTGACAGGACATTGTAGACTAATTGTGCATCGTCTTAGCCAGAAAAAGATCTAGTAACCCGGGCAAAAATGTCCTAAAAATTCTTGAATTCGTGCAAGAATCAGAGCTGATAAAAGAGCTATTGGCTCTAGACTCAGAATATCTAAGTTGAAGCCCCAATAATATAGATTTTGCCAATTTGCAGCTTATTAAATGCCATTTAAAATGAAATCAACACGAGCAGTTCACAGCTAATTATGATTTGTATTAAATGATTGTTCATATGTATATATTTATACATTTTCATATTTGTATTATATGGATTTGTAACTATTTAGATATATATGGATGCCAATAGCTGTGCGAGAATATCCTTGAAATTGCTAGGACTAGAGTGATGGCGATTGCAGGGCAAAGTGGGGAGTATCATCGCAGCGCAGTTGCATACTAAGCTGCAATGATATTAACCAGCTACAGACTTAATGCGACAGAAGGCTAATCGCACTTAAGCTCCGACTGTGATGCGAGAGTGCCGCCTGAAAGTATGCCGCATTAAACGGCCACCTGTAATACGCAACGCTGCCGAAAAGTATGCTGCACAACATGTTCGATGCATAACATGTTGCGTTCCACACCGCGTTTGTGGAACGTCTTCAACAGCTTCAGATAACAGAAGCAGTTACAGTGACTGTTACTGTTATTATTGCGATTATGGAAGAATAGGCCTTTTCAAAAAGGAAAGCTATCCCAATAGCCAAGGAAAATAAAAACGCAGACAGTGATTTTTGTTTTGCATTTGAAATCTTTATTAATTTTTCTGCGTTATTCGTTTTTGTGTTGAATTTCTCATTAAATTAATTATAGTTTTAAAACGTTTTTAGTTTTGTTGTTTGTTTTGTTTTTTTTTCTTCGTATCATTAATAATTAATATGCATAACGTTACTTACAGTTGGTTTACTTAAATTATACAATAATAATCATAATTTAATGACAATAATCCGCAAACGTTTCGTTCGAGAACGTTTTTATTCAATAATGCCTATTTTCAAGTTGTTGCAAGTGTGTGTGAGTGTTCCTTCTTCTTCTTTTTTTTTTTGTTTTTTTTTTTTTGTTTGTCTTCTTTTTATAATTTTTATTTTTATTTATTTTCTTTTATTTGTTTTGCTCTGACGGTTGGATTCATTTAACGGTTCCGGTTTCAGTTTCGGTTTCGTTTTCGCTTTCTCTGCTGATTTCGGGCGGCACTTTAGTGCACATTGCTGTCTCTGCGCTCTCTTGTGGTTTATAGTTTTATAAAATATCACATTTTAAGCTTTTTTTATGTAAAAAAAAGAAAACAAAATAATATATAATTATATTAAAGTAAATTGCATTGACAAATAATACAAAGAGCAAAAGGACGAACACAATGTAATTATATATAGTAATTATAGTATTTATAGCATAGCAAAATGAGCTCACAAAACTTTGAACGCAAGCAGCTGTCAAATTGTGTGTGTGTGTGTGTGTGTGAGTGTTGTGTGTGTGTGAGTGTTGTGTGTGTGTTGCAGTTTTCTGTTCTGTTTCGTGCTAAATGTGATACCTTCCTTCTTTTTTTTAATTTTGTTAAAAGTTCTGGTATTTGAATAGTTACGCTGTTTTTTTTGTTATTATTATTTTTAAATCCAATATTTTATGCATTTCATTTCGATTTTGTTTTCATTTTTTTTTGGTTTTGATTTTTTTTATATTTGTTTTTATGCTTTACGTTATGTAGACATTTAAAACTCTGCGAAGTGCAGTTGAGAATTTAAAATTTTATATACTTGTGTGACGCTGTGTGTGTGCGTGTGTGTGTGCGTGTGTGTGTGTGTGTGTGTGTGTGTGGGTGCCAAAAGTGATAATGACGAATGATAAAATTACCCCACTCTTGTCACCCTTGTGTTACTCTGCTTTTGTCTCCTCGTCTCTGTTTGTCTTCTCTCTGCTTTGTGTGTCTCTTTTGGTTTGTGTTTTGCTTTTGCATTGCTACAATTTAATTTTAAATGTTTTATTACATATGTTTTAGCTTGTTTTTTTTCGTTTCGTTTTGTTTTGTTTTCTTTTGTTTTGTTTCTCTGCACCGAACTTTTGCATAGCATGCTTTCTGGCGCAATGACAAATACAGTTATATTTTTTGTTTCGTTTCTTTTTTTTGGCGATATTGTGGCGAAAGCGAATTGACAATCACTTGTAGTCTTCAATTCGCATTCACTTTAATTTAAACATCAAGAAGCTTATCATTTCATTGTTTTTTCTTATGTTTTGTTTTGTTTTTTCTTTTTTTGTTTTTGTTTTTGTTTCATTGTTTTTTGTTTGGATTTTGTATTGATGTTTATGTTGTTGTTTCCTTAAGTTCTGTTAGTTGCACCACATGTAGGGAAGTTGGGAGGTGGGGTGGGGTGGGGTGGGCTGGGTTTTTGTGTGTAGTAGAGAAATGCATTATGCTCGTTTACAATAATGACAGCTTTACAATGTTCCATTAATGTCTGTTATTAAATCCATCGTTAATACATATATATATATATGTGTATATATATATATATTTATATATTTGTATGCATTTTTTGTAAGACACATTTTTCAATAAGTAAGTGAAGAACTTGACAACTGTCCGACGGTCAGACAGACAGTCCTCTGTCCCTCTGTCAAATAGCACACAACTACATACACAAAAGTAGCTAGACATATATGTATGTATGCATGTGCGAGTATTTATGTATGTATGTATGTGTGTGTAGATTTCTCTTTAATTTAATTAATTTATTTTCTCTCTATCGTATAAGTAGTTGCTTTATTAGCTCTTTACTCGAATACATTTCAAGGTGACAGCCATTGACAAATACTAATAATTTGCATTACTTTCAATTTACCTTCTCATTGACCCCCTCCCTCCTCTCTATGTTTTGCATCTGCCTTTTAATTATTATTCTTTTGTTTCTTTCTTTTTTTCTGTGCTTCAATTAAATTTGTAACGTGTCCAATTTATTTACACTTGTTTAACACTCAGAGCTAAAGTTTTACTAAGAATTATGTATGTATATAATAATAATGTATATGTTAAAAAAAAAAAAAACTTTTAATATATATGATTTTTGTTTATTTTATTATTAAAATGTTGCCAGCGGCGTTTTCCATCAATATACTTTATCTCTATTTACAAGCATTGCTAGTTTATAAATAAAAAAAATTGTATGTATTTCTATATATATATATATAGTATACACATATATAGATATATATATATTTAAATATATTAATATTTAAGTTTATAGATTTTTATGCATATATTGATAATGTTTGCCATATTTTGTGTTATTTTTTGTTGTTGTTAATTTTTAGTTTTACATTTATGTTTTTATTTTTCAAATAAATGTGCTTAGATTATACAATTTCTTGGCCAGGCCAGGCCAGGCTAGTTCTACATACATATATCTATTTTATTATTATATCAAAAAAAAAAAACAACAATTCTCAATTCTTATTCTAGACGGACACACAAAAAAAAATATATATATGGATTTCACATATATGTTTTATTAATAATATGGTTATCAATTGCTTATGTACATGAATAAATACGCGTATGTGTGTGTGTGTGTGTGTGTGTCTGTGTGTGTGTGTGTGTGTGTGTGTGTGTGCAGTATTTAAATTCTATGTATGTATTTATAAGTATTTATATATATATATATATAGACGTATGCCTAACATTTATAGCGTGCGCCCATTCGTGCCAGATATCAATGATTAATACATATATTTTGAATATATATATCTAACATTATGCTCTGTGCTGGTAAAGTTTGCTCAATTTGCATAAACATCTATATGGTAGGTGTATACATATGTAAATGCATAGGTATATCGTATTATTACACACATATATCATCTATTCGTAAATACATTTAACACTCAAATCGTTTATCGTTTATCGTTAATCAGTAATCAGTAATCAGTAATCGTTTTTTTTTTTTTTTTTGTTCTATTATTTCGATATCTACGGGATATCTATCAAATGTACATATTATATATATATATGTTTTCTTTCCAGTTCATGCTTAAGAGAAGATGAAGAAGCTACCATTTTGGGTATGCAAACATTAAAACTTAATCCATATCCGTAACTATATCCGCCTCTGTCTCTGTCTCCGTCTCTGTCTCTGCGTCTGTCTCCGTCTCCGTCTCTGTCTCTGTCTTGGTATGCGTGTGTAGGTCTGTCTCCTTATCGGTCTCGTTTCCGTCTTCCGCAATGGAGTACAACACCTTGTAGCTAGTCTGTTGTTGTAGGTACCTTGCGCTTCGGTCGAATGCCCACCAGTTTGTGATCCGCACTCACAACATCTCCGCCAGAGAACCGTAATGCTCGTTATAGATTGGACGGCAACACTCCTCGACGGCATCGTACTTATAATGGCGACTGCGGCCAGTGTGACCGTAGCGTTGCCTTGTTTGCTTTTGCTGCTGCTTATGTTGTTTTTGCTGCTTTTGTTGCTTTTGTTGCTTTTGTTGCTTCTGCTGCTTCTGTTGCTGTTTGTGGCTACAAATGTGGTTGTTGCAGTTGCCGCTGCTTGTGCTGCTGCTAGTGCTGCTGCTGCAGTTGCTGCTGCTACTGCTGCTGCTGCTGTTGCTGCTGCTGCTGCAATAGTTGCTGCTGTGCTTCAGTGTTGGTTGCTGCTGGTATCGCTGGTGTGAATGCGGATACGAATGCGGATGTGGCTGATAGTAGTGGATGGCATGGCATGAGGCAGTCTTTGAATTGTATTCCTGCAAGCAGACAGATGGAAACCATTGAAATTGTGATATAAACATTAAATATACAAAATATATATATATATATATATATATATATATATGGCTATAAATATGAGCAGTATGAAAAGAGTGTTAAGAATACAAGGTGAGAACATAGGAATGTGATACGTGGACATGACAGCTTCAATTCAAACATCAAAAAAAAAAAACATTTGGATTCATTTTCATTTCACACTTTTATTTCAAATGGTTCATTTTCACAACACATATTTTTTCTGATCATTCGTTAAGCATTATTTAGTTGACATTAAATTACATTTCGAGGGATTAATAAAATATACTGCAAACATTCCATTTAATTTTAATATTTTAGTTCTTTTTTTTTTTGTTAAGTTTATTGTTATTGGTTGAAGAGAAAAGTGAAATATTATCAACGTTCATAGCCATTTCTGGTTTTTCATTTACTGGAGAGGCTGTAAGAGAGAGAGAGAGAGAGCGAGAGAGAGAGAGAGAGAGACAGAGAGAGAGAGAGAGAGAGACAGAGAGAGAGCGAGAGACAGAGAGAGAGAGCGGGGGCGTGAGGCATTCTGAGAAATCTGTTGAAAATATTGAAGTTTTTGTTGCTTGGCTAAATCTGTTCAAAATGTGTACATTTTAACCGGATTTCTCCCCCTCCCCCCCTCTCTCTCTCTCTCTCACTCACTCTCTTGCTGTCTCTCCAGCTCTGCCGTCTGTCGTCTATATCTTTACCCCACGATGGTCAGCAAAATGTTGCCAAAATTGTCGCAACAAATTGCCAAACGGTTTCTTGTTGCATTTACTGTAGTTGCTGCTGTTGTTGTTGGCGCACTGCCCACTGCCCACTGCACTGCCTGCATGTATACGTATCGGGATATATATATATATATATATATATAACGTTAAATAACTGCTTTAAGGTCGCACGAAGTTGCTTCTACGTCTGCTCGTTCTTCTGTTACAACAGCTGCCCTGAAGCCACATACAGATTATCAATAAATTGCATCTGACTGCCAACGCAGGCAACACAGTTAGTAAGGCATCTACCCCACCACCCCACACACCCCCCATACCATCCCACCCCTTATCATTTTTTTTACAACCCCTGCCCTGTAAGCACACGAATGATTCACTTTATTATGAAAAAGACACACAATTTTTGGCCGCACTTCATTCCCCATTCCCCACTCTCCCTCTCTCTTTATTTATCTCTATCTCTCTCTCTCTCTCTCTGTCTCACTCTCTCTTATTCTGTGTCTCGCTGCTTGTGAAGCTCTCAAATTCTTGTGTGGACACCTTGTTCTAATTTATTTATTGCTGCATGCATGTACAATATAATTTTATTGGGTGTCTGGCCAGCAATGGATGCAAAGTTCATTAACAAATTCTATAGAATACTCCAATCTTCCCCCTCATCGACACCTCTGCAACCCCTTTGTTGTCTTGGGTATCCACACACACACACACTCACACATACACAGCAACACACACACACACACTTGACCGCATTGCAAGCTTTAACAATTACGTTGGAAAATTTGTGAAAAGTCAATAGCTGTGAATTTGATACACTTGCTAGCCACAAACACACACCCACACACACACACACACAGACACAGACACACACACACACACACACACACACAGAAAGACACACACATTCACACACAGACACGCACACACACAGCCACACAAGGACACAGGGACAGCGCTTGACATTTGGCGCCAAAGTTATTAAGCGGATATAGACGAGCTGCGTTCTTCTACTAAAAGCGGCTTAAGCACCAGGCAAATGTTTGACAGCAACAGCAACAGCAACAACAACAAACACACACACAGAGACACACATGTGTGTGTGTGTGTTGCAAAAGGTGCACACACACACACACACACACACACACACACACATAGAGTGAATCCCCTACTCCTCTTGGCAGGCAGCTTTTTGTTTTAAGTTTATTGATGTCGACGTGCGTTTTTCATGCCTCAGCACACAGACACACAAGGGACATATAGACAGACAGAGACAGAGAGAGAGACAGAGTGAGAAAGAGTGAGAAAGAGTGAGAATGGACAGCAGAGAAGATCAGAGCAGGTAGGTAGGTGACGTAGGTGTAGTGGAGCGGAGGAGAGGGGGTTGATATGGCAGACGCGTCTGCGACGTGACAAAACCCATTATAGATGCGACCGCAAAGATAACACTCTGACTCTGACTCTGACTCTGACTGAGGGACTAGCGACAGCAGATACAGAGGCAGTGACAGTGGCAGTGGCAGTGGCAGTGGCAGTGGCAGTGGCAGTGGCAGTGGCAGTGGCAGTGGTAGTAGTGGCGTAGTCCAAGGTCCGCCGGGTGGAAAGGGGCAAGGAGTGGACAGCTGCTGTTGCTGATGGATGTGTGTGTGTGTGAGTGTGTGTGTGTGTGTGTGTGTGTGTGTGTGTGTGTGTGTGTGTGTAATGTGTGTATGAATAGCAATGAATATTACGTTGCCAAACACAAAAAGGTTAAAGCCCAAAATACCCTACAGTCAAAGTGGCACCATCAAGAAGAAATGACAGCTATCTGACAGCTAAAATAATATAATATCTGCAAGACACACACAACAAATATGCCAGCGATTCAATTCAAGAGTAAGAGCAATTACTGTTCATACACTGTTCGAAAAAGACACTTAGTTAATGAAGAAATGAAATCAAGCGGTTGACAAAAATGTATATTTACAGGGCATTGGCAAGTCGAGCGACTAAATGCGAACATTTGCTTTTTGGTTGCTCGATTTTTTTGCCATCGCTTCGCTTCGACTTTTTTTTGTGTTTTTTCATTATTTTTTTTTTTTTTGTCGGGTTGAGGGTGCTTCATAAATTTAATTTTGTAACCATCAAAAAGTTAAGTCAACGATAAATTGAATGGCTGCATGATTGACTGATTGACTGATTGACTGACTGAATGAGTGGGGCGCAGCTCCGCTTCCGCCTTAACCTACGCATCTGGACACAGCTGTCAGCTGGTTGCCCCAAACAATGGACACGGGTTGATGCCAAAGAGTGGGCTGGCCAAGGGTGGGGCGATGGGGCTGGCTTTTGGAAATGTTTGCGGCTCGTCGACTGGCCAGACAACGCAGACAGTTCAACACACACATACACACACACATATATATATATATATAGAAATATAAGCGTCAATATAAATATAAAAGTGACAAGAGCAATAACAACAACAACAACAACAGCAAGAACAGAGCCAAAAGTCAAAAACCGTCAAAAAGCGTCATTGAACCTTAAACCAACTCATGCTGGGAGTGAAGCGGGGGGACAGGGGGTGAGCATAGGGGTTGGGGATTGAGGGGCACATGTGATGTGCTCACATAAAAAAGGGACACACAGCGCTGTCCATGGCAACAAACAAGACAATGAAAAGAAGGCAGCAGCTGCATAGATTTTGTACTCTTTGTGTTTGCCTTTGATTCGGAATGCTTTAGAAATTATGAATTTGTAATGCAAACAATGTATATGTGACTATATATATATATATATATATATATATATATATAGGATGTAGGAAGTTGACAAATGATAGTCAATTTGCCAATAATTTCGCTTTAGTTCAGCTTAAATCAAGTGTTGCTTTGGCATTTTCGCTCAACTTAAATAGCAAAATAATTGTGAACAAATATTTCACGTGCACAACTTTGGTGATTGCATCATTATATATATATATATATATATATATGTAGATCAGCAATAACAACAACAATATTTATGACTAAGCTGCTGATATATTATAATGATATTATTTATTATTTTGTCCTCCTTCAAGTGTGGCAATAGTAAACAAATAACACAAAGTGTTGCCTACTTTTTGGGGCCAGCTGAAGACAACATTTTTTGTTTCTTTTTTTTTGGTCAGCACGAAGGTGTTTTGGGCTAGTTTTCAAGGCGCTGGCGATTTTGGAGTAGTGCGAAATTCTGACAGCTCATAAATTGGCGCCACAGCGGGCTGTCCACTTGGCAAAACCAAACCGAGACCGAGTTGCAGCTCAGCACGCGTTTCTCCTGCCTGGCAGTGATTTGTGGGAAGGGGGTTGGCTGTGCTTATACGGATACCACCCATTGTCAGCATGGAATGCGCTCTGTGCCAAACCCAGGCAAACACCAACACTCACACACACACATATATATATATATATTGCTGTTGTTGCACTGCTGTTGGTTGTTTCACTCGCATCGCTGCTGTTGTTTATATTCAACAGCGAAACGAAAGGCAGTCCAAACAAAAGCACTTGCACAAACAGAGGTGTGAAGCACCAACAAAAACAATAACAATAACAACAACAACAAGAACAACAATAACAAGAACAACAATGAGCAACACAACTACAACTGTGGCAACTCTTTTTATGCTTACAACCAGCAGCAACTAGCAACTGGCCAAGTTGGGTATATTAAGTTACAGCCAAGCAAAATAGTAAAATTTCCACCCGCCCAAACAAAGAAAACAATATACAAAAAGAGAAAGAAAGATTCAATTAAAGCTATTTTGAATATAAAAGAATATAAATCTGTGCATGGCTTTCAATTTGAAATGGCAGCATTTAAAGTTGAAAGGATTTCTCTTAGTCAATCATTTGGTTGAATTCACATTTATTTGTATGAAGATTTGTTTGCTGTTGCTGCTGTTGCTGTTGTTGCTGTTGTTGTTGTTGCCACTGCTGGCTTACTTGCACAGTTAATGAAGCAAACGTGGCGTGTTGCATTGACCGCCTAAAAGTCCAAATGAAATGGAAAAAATACAACAAAAAATAAAAAAAAACTCACAAAAAGAGTTTGTCGTTTACGGTTTTATTAGCCAGGCAGCAGCAAAATGGCCGCCAGTTGTGTGGCTGCAGCGGAAACGGAAACTGATTGTGCGGTTTACGTTGGTCAGCTATACTCTACTGCCCGCAAACACACACACACACACACACACACACACACATACACACAGCCAGCCAGCCGATTGTCAATGGTGCAAAACTCATCTCATTAAAAGCTCGCGCGTTTTGCGCGCGTTTCGCACGCGGCTTTCCAATCAGGCGGCCATTTGACATTTTGCCATCAAGCGTTGATTAAGCGAAGTTTGGCTGCGGCAGCTGCGGCTGTAACGTTGCCAGTGCCACCGACTGTGCCACCGACTGTTTGTGGTGCCAGCCTCGATATCTCGTCAATCGTTTTGTTTGTTTGCCAAAAAAAAAAGAAACGGAAAAAAAAATTGACTTTGAGATGCTTTTCCACGTTGCCTGATTGATGTGCCAAATTGCAATCGAATGGAAAGAGAAGCAGCAAAGGGTGTCAAGGCAGGGGGAAGGGTGGCAGGGTGGCAGGGTGGCAGGGTGTTTGGGGGCAGGGTGGCTGCCAAACGATGTTTGTATGTATTTTCGTTGACGTTTTTATTTTTAAGCTTATCGCATTCTTCTTGCTGTTGTTGTTGTTGCTGCTGTTGTTGCTGTTGTTGTTGCTGCTGTTCTTGTTCTTGTTGTTGCTGCTGTTGTTGCTGCTGTCGTTTGCATTTGCATTCTTTGCTTTGTCGCTTTTCTGTAGCCTCTGTTGTTTTTTTGCCAGAGGCGACAAGCGACAAACTACAAACGACACACAGAAAATACCAATACACACACACACACACACACACACACACACACACACGCACAGCTTTCACAGCCGTTTGACTGCAGCTACCCCAAAATTAGAGGGGGTTGGGTTGCAAAACGGGTAAGGGAATTGTGAACTTGGCCCGTAATTGATGTGTCTGAGCTGCGTTCTACTGTTGGCCGGCCCTTAACAATTTGACCATTTTGTCATTTGGTTCGGTTCGGTTCGATTCGGTTCATTTCAGATTAGTTGCTGGTTTGGCCGCCAGGCGGCGTTGCATTCTGCTCTCAATTAAACAACAACTCCTCGATGGTGGCAATAAAGTGCTGCAAATGCTTGCAATCTTTCTCAAAATGCATATGTGCCTTGTGCTTCAATTTTAAATTGGATTAGTTTCGAGAACTCTAATTGAGATACGTAATCCTGTACAGATTGGCATACTTTCTGAAGTATATATTGAAGACATAAATGAACAATTGATTCTACGATTATTTACATACAAATTAAATGGAAATTTCTAACTAATTTCGATTTTTTCTTTCTCATCACAAGTTAGGTACGCAATAATAAAGATTTTTCTCTATACAAAATATGTATAATATTAATCTACAATTGTGCTGCATATTGTAAAATCGCAATAAACCTATGGCTGTGCCAGAGTTGCTGGGAATTATTTTATTAGGCTGCTTTTATCTGCAAGTATCTTAAGTGATTTTAATGGTCGATTTACTTGCGAATAATTTTGCCAAGGCTTAAGCATAATTACACTGCGCCATCAAAATACGCAACCGATCACACACACACACACACACACACACAGTCGTCTCTCTCTCTCTCTCTGTCTGTCTCTGTCTCGCTGTCTCCGTTCCGGATGGCTGGCATCTCGAGTCGAGTTTGCTGCCGATAATTTAATGGTCTGCCATTTAATCTGCATTGAATTTATTATCTCGGAAAAAATTAATCTTGATATGTGGCCCGCTTATGGCGACGCTTCTCTAACAAAAATAGCTAAAAAGCAGCGTCAAGCACGCGTCGACGTCTCCCACTCACCCGCTCATCCACCCAACCACTAACTCACCCACTCACCCTCACCCTCTCTCTCTCTCTCTCTCTCAGTCTATGTCTATCTTTGTGTGAGTTTGCCTCTTTGGTGTATATCTCATAAAAATTTGCAATTGCTGGCAACGCATCTGTTCTCCAAGTGTCTCTAAATCTTTAAAGAATTATTTACTACAGTTTTCTTTCTGTCTTTCTTTTTTTCCAGCGCCCGCAGACGACGCAGTTTGGAAAACCACAACAACAAGAACAACTGCAAATGGTGGGTGATTTGCAGACAACCCCCAAAAACAGGCGCAATTCCAATCCAAAGCTGACAATGTCACGCCAACAGCAAAAGCAACAGCAGCAGCAGTAGCAGCAGCAACCACCAAGCACGCTGAGCCACCGTTGAGCCACCCTTGTGTTATTTTGCTCTACGGTTGCCATTGTCCGCTTTCCCCCTTCCCCATTTCCCCCCCTTCCAAACCATCGACGATGTAGCCTTGCACAAGCGAGTACCCATTCCGCTGTTTGGCTCTTGGCGCCTTGCCAGCGCACAGTGGTGCCAAACCAATATATATTTATTTGCAAGGGTTTCAAAAATAATGACCCTCTCAATAATAGTTGGGAACAGTTGTGTGCAAATAACCATAAGAAATTGCACTAAGCCAAAATTTAAAGTCTCGTCTAATAAATTAAATCGTATTGCCAACAAAAGCAAAATAAACATTTCGAATTGGGAATATAAAAAAACGAACGGAGAACACATGAAATGTTCTCTTAGAATCACTTTTTAATTGAAGTATACACATGGATATATATAAATATATAGATATATTCCTGTATAAATGATGTATAAATGATTTTATTTTAATATTTTTTTTTAAATTTTTGAAGGATAGAAAAATAAAAGCAACATTTCTCAAGTAGTACACACCCAAATATTTATATAGAATATTTCGAGATATTGTAGGACATATTCAATGAATACATATCAAATGGATAGGCTACAATTGGAGCCACTGTGCCGGTAGCGCTTGCGATGCCTTGTCTGGAAATTTATTATGTTATGTCTCCGGCTTCGTTCCGGACGCCATCAGTGGGTTAAGGTTTCTTTCTTTCTTTCTTTTTGTGTGTGTGTGTGTGTGTGTTAGCCTGTGTGTGTGTGTGTGTGTGTGTGTGTAATTGTTGAAGGGCATGACGGCCATAGCCCAAAACCAAGACCAAATTGAACGCAATACCAAGTTCCCCCTTTTTGCCACCCTGCATCCTGTCACCCCCCAAGTTGCTATCTACCCCTGTCCCCAAAAGCTGTGCCAGTTTTTGCGGATCTGCGCTAGCTTCAGCTATATAGCTATATACAAAGCAATTTCTATGTCACTCGCTGTTGCTGTTGCTGTCGCTGTTGCTGTCGCTGTCCTTCTGGCCATCATTCAATTTTAATCAGCATGACTAAATCTCACCGGCCAGACAAGACTGTAGAGTCGCCAAACTCCAACCCCAACTTCAGCTTTAGCTTCAGCTTCAGCTCCAGCTCCAGCTACAACTCCATCTCCATCTCCAGATTTGGTTTCAATTTTTCTAGCTGTATTCGAGCTGCTTATCGAAACTGGCAACTTGTGCGTTGAATTTGCCAAACAAAACAACAAAAAAAAAAAGGACAAATCGAAAAATATATTGTATGTATAAGAATAAAGAAGCCAGCGGGTGCTTGGGGCACGATGAATATACACTCATGAATACACTCATAACGTGGACATTGACTTTGCTGGCCAGTTGTAAGCTTTCTCAGCTCTTATTATTATTATATATATATATATATTATTATTATATATATATATATATATATATATGTTTATTTGAGACTTATTGTTGGTCAGCTTATTGTCCCGAAACGTGTACCCGAATTATATTCAATTATTTCTGATTCGACTTTAGTATTTGACAACTTACTTAATTCATCATTTTCAGTTGCTAATGAAGATATATAGATATGTGTATTTGCTGTATTTATGTTTAATAAACACAAATCTAAACTGAGATTGTAATTTGCGTTCAATTCAAAGGATCCCCCTCGCAAAAAGGGTATACAAGTTTGGCAGAAAAAGTTGCTGAAATGCGACTGCCACAATAGAAACAGCAACAACAACTGACAAATTTGAACAACTCTTATTTTTTTATTGCTACTGCTGTTGTTGCTGTTGCTGTTGCTGTCGTTGTTGTTGTCGTCGTTGTTGTTGTCGTTGTTGTTTGCATTGCAATTGAAATGTTTGCCATTTTGTGTTGTGTGCCATTTGCTCATTTCTTTTATTATTGCTAAGTGAATGTTAATGCCCGATTTCCTTGCATATGTGGCCACACACACATATATATATATAAATATATATATAAATACATTGACTGGCGACTGGCTGGGAGAACTGCTCCATTCGAGTCCATTCAAATCCATTCGAAATCCGTTTTCATATTTTTGGTTTGGCATTTGATGTGGCTCTGATTTCATTTGCGTTTGCCTTTTCAGCTGCTGCTGTTGCTGCTGCTGCTGCTTCGACTTTTCCTCCTACACTTCCAGCTGCTCCGCCTCCTTTGGCTCCAATTCTTTGGACAAGTCTTCTCTCTTTTAGCTGTGTTATTGCTCTTTGGATTGGTCCTTCGGTTATTCCCTTTGCTTTATTAGCCAAATGTTTAAAATGTTTTGTTGATGTTGTTATTCTTATCGTTGTTGCTGCTGCTGCTGCTGCTATTGTTATTGTTGTTGTTATTGCTGCTGCTGCTGCTGCTGCTGGTTACGAGTGATTTGGCAACACTTAAGCGATTTTCAAGTGTGCCTCGGCTTGGGCTTAGGGCCAATGCGTTGCTCTGCCAGTGTTGCCACACAGCATCAAGCGTTAAGACAGATAGGGAAAAGGCCAAAATAAATATAACACAAATGAAAAGAGCAAGTGATAGATAGATAGATAGAGGGAGAGGGAGAGAGAGAGGGAGTGATGAATACTGCTATTATTAAATCGAGAGTGCACAAATCGTTTTCAGATCAACTTCAGCTAAACTAGACGAATCCCATACACAATGGGCATACTATGAGGAGAGGAGGAGAGGAGGAAAGGGGGGAACGGTTGGTTAGTTTTGGGCAGAGCATACACATACACACACAGAGAGACAGACACATACATGTATATATGTACACATCTGGCCAATGGCATGTGGCATGTGGCATGTGTGAGATGAATGCAATTGAATATGAGAGATCATTGTGTGTGCACTCAATGTATGAATGCACTCACTGCAAAGCAATTATTGTACGAGTGAATGTGTGTGTGTGTGTGTGTGTGTGTGTGGAATTTATTATTGAATATTTAATTAAGAATACATGAATGCAATGTGGAATTGAATGAATGGAATGAATGCCAGCAAAGAGACAAAGAGACGACAGCAAGAGAGCGCCGCTCAAATGACTATTTAGTGGATACGATGTGTTCAATGAGTTGTAGTGCAACTTACTCAACTCGGCTCTAAAGTAAACTAGAAAACGTAAAGCAACAAACGTTATTTCAAGCACTCATCTGGGCAATTGAGTGTTTCATGAGTATTACTCGATTGGGTCTGGTTTTTGCGATTTCATTTGTGAATCGAACCAAATTCCAACTAACTAACTGACTATTGACTAATACAGTTTGCAAGCGCTTTCAGCTTTCACACAGACTCATCCAGACAGATGTATGAATACACGTGTGAATTGCTGTCTGCATTCATTCCGCACAATTCAGTTTTTCGCAGTGCTGCTGCTTAACACTCGAGGCAAATTAGTTGCGCCTCGGCACAATTGCGTCTATAAATCAACAACAACAACAATTCTATTTTGCAACAGATTTTTTATGGTGCCCAAAAGCGTGCGCCCAGCGGATGCGGATGCGGATGCGGATCCAGCTGCGGATATGCGAATATGCACTCGAATGTATGTATATGTGAATGTGTGTGTGTGTGTGTTGCGTGAGTGTCTCAGCCTCTCGGTCGAGTCGAGTCGAGTCCTACGGCAAAGTGTCGAGTCGAGTATCTAGTTCACCCTCATGCCACCGACACCGACCCCGTCGAATGCACAAAGCGCACGCACAATTCAGCAAATTGACAGATTTATAACAAAATGCAATGAATAACAGCATTATTCACATTATTCACAAGGGTGCACGCTTTGAATTTGGGAATTACCAGCCAGCATTTCAGCATTTCGCCACTGGACCACTTTTAGAGCCAAGGGGTAAAATCGATAGAGAGCGAGAGAGAGCGAGAGCGAGAGAAAGAGAAAGAGGATTGCATCTTAGGCCTTAAGACTTTTAATGCGGATATTGGGATTTCGATTTCAACAGGCGCCGTAATGGAAACAACACACACACATATGCACACACAGACACTGAGACACACACACACACACACACACACACACACACACACAGACACACAGACACTGAGACACACACATGACACTCGTAATCCCTGTGGCACACCATGAAAATGGGGGCATGCGTCTCTCTGTGAGTGTATATATATATATTTATATATATATAAATGTGTGTGCGTATGCTGGGCGAACCAGTTCCCACATGATGATGACGATGATGCGGTCCGGATCCGAGTCAGAATCCGGCATTACCCCAAATTTCAGTTGCAAGTGAACAAAAAAAAAAAAAAAGAGAAGAAAAAAAATGAAACAAATCTATGAAGTTCAATCAGTTTTAATTGATTCATTTCGGGGTTGTGGCGAGTGTAGCGGGAGGTGGCAAGAAATGGCTGCAGCAGGACGGGTGGTGGTAGGGGTAGAGGTAGGGGTAGGGGTAGGTAAGCGCTGTCCGTTGCAGATAATGATGATGTTTTTGTAGCTGCCGCGTTGCCTGTTAATAAATTTATTATCTTGGGAATATGCGCGAGCGTCTGGCTAAAGCAAAGCGAACTGCGACGCTGACTGCGACGCTGACAGAGGTAGTTGCAGAGGCAGTGGCAGTGGCAGAAACAGAGGAAGAGGCGGCGGCAACGGCAGCGGAAGTGCCTCGTTGATTTGAAATGGAGCCCTGGGTCTGGGCCAGGCCGCAAATTTATTATGATTAAAGTTGAAAAGTTGCTGCAACTGTTGGAGGCAACAACGAGGCAGGGGGGGCAGCGTAAAGACACACCGAGTACAGTAAGAAAGAGAGAGAGGCATACAATGATAATAATAACGATAACGATAACGATAGCGATAACTATAAACGTTTAACTATAATCGTGCACTCAGCTTATAAAAGAGCTGAAATAAGTGAATAGTCCTCATAAGCAATCACTGTTCATCGCCAGATTTCAGACTGCAAATATATATCTATATATATATATATATATATATACAAATAAATATCAGCATGCATTAGTAATTCTCATTCTATAAAGTCGAGTACAGGCAACAATGGCGACTAGTCAACTATTTATCAACTGTTTTGGCTTGCAGATTGCATTTCTATATGCAACTCTGCTTCTTCTTCTGCCTCTCATTCTTCTTCTTTATCTTAGTGTATAATATGTGATTTGTACTCACCATAACGATGCTCCACTTCTTGCATATGTGACGCAAAGCTTTTTTGTAGCATCACGGTTTCATGGTCCAGAAGTTCTTTTTGGGTTTCGCTCCAGTTGCGGTCATTGTGGCAGCGACTCCTCCACTCGTACCCGTACCCGTACCCGTTCCCGTTGCCGTTGCCGCTGCCAATCCCGATCCGGAACCACTTGCCGAAACAATCGAACGTCCCGAGGCGCGCTGCTGATCCGCTGAGCAGCGACGTGGATAATTAAATGGCGACATCGAACCGGAGTTGCCCGCGACAGTCTCGGCAATGCCCATGTTCATGGCCATGCCCATGTTCATGGCGCCCATATTAATGGCGCCCATATTCATGCCCATGCCCATATTCATGCCGATGGGCATGCCCAGACCCATGCCCATGCCCATGCCGGCAATGCCCTGATCTTCGCCACAGCTGGCCATGCTGCTCTTCGATGTGGATGTGCCCGACGCTGTCGAGGATCGACAGCTGCGCAAATTGTGTGGCAAGGTGTTTGTGTGTTGTATGTGATTATTATTATTGTTGTTGTTGTTGCTGCCGTTGCTGTTGTTGTTGCTGCCGTTGCTGTTGTTGCTGTTGCAATTGCTGCCTTGGGGCATCAGGTTGGTGTTGTGACTGTGACCATGATTGTGATTATGGCCATGACTGAGACTCTGACTCTGACTCTGACTGTGACTGTGACTCTGCTGACTGTGGCTATGGCTGTGGCTTGTGGGCGTGGCTGTTTTATAGTAGCGCAAACTTTCATTGTAGCTAGCGCCGCTGCTGCTGCCGCTGCCACTGAATCCGCTATCAAGATCACCCTCATCGAACTCCGGATTGATGCAGCTGCTGTGCGCATGATCCTTCAGCTCCATGCTGTTCAGTGTGCTCGACAGATTCTCCAGGCTGGCGTGCGAGGCTGAGCTCGAGTTGGATGCGGCGCTGGCAGCAGCACCACCCAATAAGCCACCGCGACGCGGCCGCTGCTGTCCACTGGCCGTCAGCACATTGCCCTTGCCGCCCTGCACCAGCTGTGACGACTGTGACGCTGAGCAGTTGGCGCCAACAGCACTCCCGCTGCCACTGGCACTGGCACTGCCGCTGCCGCTGCCACTGCCGCTGCCACTGCAGCTGCTGTTGCTGGTGGCAGATGCCTCGTGCTGGACATCATTGGAACTGGCACTGGGCGGCGGTGGATTGGCATGGCTGGGACTGATGTCCGGTGGCGTCGGTGGCATAATCAATGCCTCCAACGACAAATTGAGCTCGTCGAGCACACGGAAATGATTGTGCTGGACGCGACGCAGCTCCTCCTTCACATTGCCCGCACTCGATGTGGCGATGCGATTGTCGGAGAGCACTTTGCGTATCTTCTGATCGCTGACCTCCTCATACAGATTCTCGGTGGTGCCGTACCGTGTCGTATACGTGTGTCTGTCCCGCTCCTCGGCACTCGGCGACGACGATGTCGATTGGCCGCTGTGCGACGACGACTTTGAACGGAAACTCTTCGCCAACAGGGCGCGTATCGAGTTGCGTGGCGGACTCTTTGATTGGCCGCCATGATGATGCTGATGCTGTTGCTGCTGCTGCTGCTGCTGCTGCTGCTGCTGCTGATGATGATGATGATGGCCATTGCCCTGACCCTGACCCTGACCCTGAGCCTGACCATGCCCCTGGGCGGGCACATTTGTATGGCATTTGGCTGCACCGGGCTCATAGTATGCATAGGAGTAGACATGATTAAAGGGTGCAGCAGCAGCAGCAGCAGCAGCTGCAGCTGCAGCAGCGCCACCACCACCCGATCCACCTGCGCCAGCACCTGCACCAGCACCACCATTGTAGGCCACATGCAGCGAGGCTGTTGAGGACATGCCAGCGGAAGCGGATGCGGATCCGGCCCCATGCGAGGGTGTGGCACTGCTGCTGCTGGGCGTCATAACGCCAGCAGCGAATCCATAATCCAGCGATGAAGTCGACGACGACGACTGTGTATTGGTTGTGGTTGCGGCGCTGGTTGGCTCAAAGCGCTCCATTGTGGCAGCAATATTCTTGCGTGACCACTTTACCTACAAAGCACCAAGAAAGCAAAGAGAGAAGACGAAGAACTTGAATTCAAATGCTTTAAAATGGCATCCTTAAGTTAAACCGATTTAATTCAAATCGATGAGAGAAAATACATTTTTACTATTATTTATTTATTTATATTTATTTATTTATTTATTTATTTATGCATTTTTATTTTTATTGGCATGCATTCGAAATCATTGGATTTAGTCGGACATTTCGGATTATGTTCAGCTTCAGCTTCAGCTTCAGCTTCAGCTTTAAGCTTATTTATGTAAAGCCAATTCAGCAATTGTCCTCATGAATGAATTTGTTTATTTATTTATTAATATTTATGGATTCACTTTCAATGTTGTTTATTTTGTCATCTCGGCTAACATAATAACAACATAATCAGCTTGCATACGAAACAAGATGACAAATAAGAAGCAAATGCTGCTGTTTGTTTACCAATCAAATGTGAAATGCCAAGGAATTTAGCAGTGGAGTAATGCAATTACAGATCTTCTGAGGGAATGCGAGAGGCATCCTCAAATGACAGATTAGCTTGGGTCAACAGCATATACAGCATTTACAGCAGCATATGAAATTGTTGCTGCTGTAGATGCATTTACAGCATTTGCAAATTATTCGAAAATATGTTAAAAATGTTACCTGCTGTTCGACATCCATTTTGTGGTTGCTGCGGCGACTGTGGCCGCGTCGTCGCCGCTCCGTGAAGGGTTCGCTGTGGCCGCCGCCTTGGAGCAGCAGCAGCTCACCATTTTGCTGCGAGGATGTGGCTGGTGGCGCTGGCATGCAGAACTCAATGCTGTCCATGTCATCCGGAAAGATTAGATCGCCCCGATGCCCAGAATGATGATGGCCGAGCGTTGCAGCGGCGCCGGCATGCCCCATACCGCCCATGCCCATGCTCATGCCCATGCCCAGGCCATGACCGTGCTCATGACCGCCATGACCAACGTGACCACTGTGTGCGCCGTGTCCATGTCCATGTCCATGTCCGAGGCCATGGCCATGGGTGCTGTGACCACTCCTGGTGAGCTGATTGCGTTGAATGTGCCGCATCGAACCGTGTCCTCCGCCGCCGCCGGGTGCACTGTGCACGGCCACCGCTGTGGTCTGTCCAGCCAGCTGTTGTTGTCCATGTTGCGGCTGCGCCGGATAATCTGCCGGCGGTGGTGGCGCAAAGCTGGCAAATTGTGGCGAGGCGCAACGATTCTGAAATTTGGATGCAGTGCTGCTGGCGGCGCTGCCCGGATACATGTTGCTGCTGCTGCTGCTGCTTCTCTTGGCTGGCGCAAAGTTATCGTTATCGATATCGATATTATCAGTTTCGATTGTACAGCGTAGTGACGCTACTCAAGCCAAGCTGCCAAAGCACATCATCTGCTAGAGAGAGAGAGAGAGAGAGAGAAGAGAATGAGAACAAAGCCATTAATCAGCGATGGAATTGAAAGCGCTACAAATGCATATGCGGGCGGGCGGATGGGGCAACTGCTACAGCAACAGCAACAGCGGCAACAACACCACCAAAGCCCAAGCCCAAGCCCAAGCCCAAGCCTAAAAACAGAAAGAGAAACAGAGAAACGACACATGACTGACATGCCATGCCAAAATCCCACAAATAAAAGCTGGAATTATGAGCTTTGCTGCGGCACTGAAGCGCAGCGAAAAACTCCAATCCCAATTTATTTATGCGACCGCCAAACAAAACATTGTTGCCGCCAACAACAACAGCAACAACAGCAACAGCAACAGCAACAAGAACACGCATGTAAAACATTTGGCGTTGGCATGCCAAGTCCCAGTTCTCAGTTCCCAGTTCCCAGTTGCGAGTTCCCAGTTGCCAGTTGCCAGTTGCCGGTTGCCAGTTCCATAGCTGGCCACTCGACGAATGCCATAAAACAGCATTAAAGCTATTAACAGCCACCAAGCACAGGCAAAGTTTTTCGGCTTACCCTGTAACCGGTTAGCTCCCAACGAGGTATTTGCCTTGTCTTATAAGACATAAGGGAAGCTAAAGGCTATATATATCTAGATCTATAGATCTAACCATTCTGTTGTGGCACCTAAGTTTAACCATGTTTGTAAATATTTATTTGTTATTAGTTGTTTGCAGGAATTGTTATTATTTCTTTCTATTTTTAATGTAATTATTATTATTATTATTATTACTTTTTTTGTTGTTCTTTTTGTTATTAGCAAATTCCAACCGGTTTTTCATCATATTTCCCTAGAATACTTTGCAGAGTGCAATGCTTGTTCGCTTTGCAGGGTATCTGGCAGTCGTGCTGCATAGACAAACGCACACACACCCACTTCATTCCCATTGCGTTCTTTCTTCATCCGCATACGTCTCGTGCGTGTGTGACTGATAGCAGAGCCGAAAGTGAGATCCGCTCTATCTTCGTTTCCCGCAGCTGCCACCTCATCCCTCCCTCCCTCCCCCCCACCCCTCGCTAGCTCCGACACCCCCTCCACTCTGGTAATCCGTACACCCGCAGCTGGCCACCCACTTTTACGAGCGTGACCATAAATCAATCAGAGCAGAGCACAAGGCGCAGATCCCATTTATGAGTCAGGGGCAAGAGCGCTGCAGCCAAGTTAATCCTTGAGGCAGCCAGCCATCAGCCAGCCAGCCAGCCAGCCATCAGCCAGCCAGCCGCACAATACTTGCCTCAAGGCCACGTTGCAAATGCCGCATAACCAATTGAAATTCGCTGCAACTCGCTGCCTGCAAGACTTCTTCATAATTCTTCTGCAGTTTTTCCTGTTGTTTTGCAACAGATTTCTTGTTTTTGTTTTTGTTATTGTTATTGTTCTTTCTTTTCATCAGCATTTTGGTTGTTTGTGTTTGTTTTTTTTTTTTTTTTTGGCATTCCGATTTCAATGCACAGCAATAACGAACTACAAACAACAACAAAGCAGGCCGGCAGTTGCAAAAAGCCAGTTGCAACAGTCCAACAGGCAATCATTTTTCTCCCACGCTGATTGATATATCAAATTGATAGCCGTGTGCCACAGCCAAAAATGTTTAGTTGCTTTTATTATTGCAGTGGCCAGTGTAGCAGCTGGCTAAGCCACCCACACCCACACCCACACCCACACCACACACAACACGCCCCATCCCCCTTTGCCCTTTCAGCTAACCGTATTTGTTTCTTTAGTTTGCCTAGATTTATCATTTTTTATCTGATATATTTTTATATTTGTTTGCTGGCCTTTTTGTGTTTTAGGCGATTGCATTTCAAATGCAAATTTTAACGAGTTGTTTGTGGTTGTCTATGGACGCCTGCCACAACAAAAACAACAACAACAACAACAACAACAATCGGCGTTTATTTGCAGGCAACGTTTTGATTTGGCTGATTGAGTTTTTTTCCATATCAGAAATATCATACAAAACAAGCAACAATGCTGAAGTCGAGAGAGCTTGACGGGGATATACCCTGAAGCCAAGTCCTTATCTAACATAAGTCGAAGATACTCCAACTTACACAATCACTGTATATATATATATATATATGTATCTTTCTCTCGTGGTTGTTAACCTGATCTTTTTGAACTTTGTACAGATCATCAATATTAAGCCAAGACAATTTCTTTTTGGATTAGATATACATATATATATATATATATATATTAAGTCCAATCAGTAATCGATTCTTGCATTACTTGATCCGAGTATTATATATGATATTATAGGCGGCTTTTATACCTTTACCAATCAGCCTGTTACATCATTTTGCACATCTTCAATCTGCCCTTTTCACGCATTTTCAGTGGGTGTACAGGGTATAAAAACAAAATCTGAAATCTGAACAATACTTTTTAGATAACCGCGTTAAAATTGCCGAAACTACAAGCTAAAATGATTTTTTTTTGGCAGAAAAAACATACGTATATATATATAGTATATATATATTTTGGAGTGGTTAATTGAGATGGTCGTAGAAAGTGCATTTTTACCAAGCGCCCAACGCTTGGACAAACATTTTTTCAATGCCAATTATTTTCAATTTATATATTTAGTTTCTCAGCTATAATCATTTGCTGCGTTGAAGTGTTGATAAATATAAGTAAATTTATATTAGTTACAGTTGATATTCAAACTTGCTAAGAAGAAATAGAATTTTTCTTGTTTATTTCCCCATTTTTTGATTTGATTTTTTATTTAAAGCTCAAATAGTCTTTGGAAAATGTGGCCACTTTCTCTGGCTTTAGTTATTTATAGCAAAAGCCTTTTAATTGCTTAGCTCAGTCACTCGACTCGGCTATTGATGCGATTGACAATTTATCTGTGACACGTATCAGATATCTTATGGAATTTATTCCAAGGCTTGTCAAATATTTATTAACATCGTTAGCTGGATGTATTTTGTATGAAAGTTATTTGTTTGGTATTCGATTGCCTTCTGCTGCATTTGGCTCGGCTCAGCATGACTTTGATAGACTTGTTCTTGGTTGCATTCCAAATACGGAATCAAAACCTGATTGCCACGCTCAAGCAACACCTTCACCCTCTGCTCCACCCACCACCAGCCCAGCAATGCAATATGCAATAATGCGATTGAATCACGGCTTAAAGTTGTTAATTTTCTTGCGTATGTATATCAAGATCAGCTGCAACTACTTTCAATAAATATGGCTTGTAACTCATGGATATCAATTTCAATTAGCCATTTCATTTTCTGCAGTTGATGAAAAGCAAAAGTAACCCTGGCAGCGGAAGCTCAACAGGTTTGCCATTGTAAGACAAAAAAAAAAAAAAAAAAGAAAAAAAGAAAAGCAAAATAAAAAAAGCAACTTACAACTAGGCAACAAGTCATTAGCACAATATACAAACACCAACACACAGATCTGTTGGCCTTTTTTCTTTCTAGCTGTGCTGCTCATTAACACATTTTGTGCATGTTGCACATCATTAGATGCCACAGGGATTCAGAACTTAAGCGCTGAATGAATCCGAGCGAGAGAAGGCAGCAGCTGGAACTGAGAGTCGCAGCGCAACATGTGTGGCATGTGGAATGTTTTATTAATTCGGACAACGGCTTGCCGACACGTGACTGCCACCCAACTACCGCCTGCAGATTGGCAACCCTTAAAGGTTTTGCATGGCGAAAAATGCGTTGATGTCAATGCGTTGCCTTCATTTATTCACACACTCGTTCAGCACTCACTCACTCACTCACTCACACTCACTCACACTCATTGCTGCACGCATTCATTCATTCATTTATTCATTCATTTAGCTCGCATCGTCGTTAAGCCTTCAGTCCATTTAGCACCATCATGCCACCATCTGAGCACTGAACAATTTGGCTCGCTCAGTGCAACTGCAACTTGCAACATGCAACCGCAACTGAAGTCGAAACGGAAACTTAAAAACAGTGATCCACGCAGCCAGCTGCCAGCTGCCAGCTTCCACACTCCAATCCACCAATCCACTGCCATTCTCGACGTAATGGCTTTAATTAACATACAGCCCATGAGGAGCAGTTGTTTGTTGGTGTTGCTCCACTTGCGGCAACTGGCACCTGGTTGCAAGTGGCTCGTCGCTGGCTCAAGTGGAAGTTTTTGGCACAATGCGGAACGGCGACAGCTGCGTACAAAACTCAAACACAAAATGTGGGCCAACATTTGGCGGTACAACAACATTAACAATAATAATTTAATGAAAACCAAGTTTTGTTATTTCATTGCTTTGCATTGCTCTGCTCTGCTCTGCTCTGCTTTGAGCACTCGCTTCAGTTTAGCTATTGAGCATAACATCGTAATAATAATAATAATAAGTGCAGCTTGAATAACAATGCCAAAATGAATGAATAAATGAATATATTTAATAAATACACAGAGCAAAAATAAACGCTGCCAGAAAACGAAATTGTTCATAAAAACGCAAAGCAATCTCAAATAATGAATGCGTTCTGTGTAAATTGTGAAAAATGCAAATGGGAAGGAAGAAGCCAACAAACTTATTTGAATTGATTATAAAAATTGAAGAAATTATATAAAAGATCATTTGAATGCCTTCGTAATATGTTGAATAATCACAATTTATGAACCATCAATCAAAGTCTAAAATAACATTATATTTGACTTGAAATAAGTATATTTTTTAATTGATCTGTATTTTTATCTAGCCATAAATGTTACTCTCACTTTCTGGCACTCTCTTTTTCCCTGTCTCTTTCTCTTTCTGTATAGATCTCATTAATTTGTGATTAGAACCCAGTTGTGTGTTCGGTTCGTACAACTATCTATCTAGATTGTTTCGATTGTTGTCAGTTGTGCCACAAGTTTGTGGCTAGATATTAATTTGAAGCACTCAACGCATTTGCCGGTTTAGCTACAACTCAAATGGCAAGTCTCGCTTATGTTTTTCCGGCAACAACAACCAACAAGCAACAACCAACAACCAACAAGAAACAAAAAACAAAAGCCAAAAACAATCCTTTCGCCATGGCTAAGACGAGGGCTCTACTTTTATTTTTGCCGTCATCTTGTTTAGCTAGTGTCAAGTCTAATTCACCGCAACCAGCCACCCACCCAGACACCCACACAGTTATAATAGAACCAGATGCGAGCACACAACTCCTTGCTGCCGCTCCGCACCGCACCGCTCCCGCCGCCACCCTCAGCTCCAGCAGATTCGCCGGTAAAAGAAACAAGAAGAAGCTGCAAAAAGCAAAGCAATGGCAAATCTAACCAAATGCCAACACAAATTTTGTTTGCGCTTTGTATTAGGTTGACAAAAATCAACACCAACCAGACGGAGAGACGGACGACGACGACGAAGACGACGAAGACGATGACGACGACGACGACGACCACGTTGTCGGAGCTTTTCCTCAATCAGAAGTCAGAGACAGGGTAGAGGGGGTTAGGAGCGGGTGGCACTGTTACAAGAGATAGATTTATGTTGCCAAACCGCCCACATGCATATGATGGGATGCGAGCAGGCGGGGCAGAAGCAACACAACTGTCTATCTGCGTGTGTCTCTCTGTCTGTGTCTGTGTGTGTGAGTGTGTAAGTGTGTGAGTGTGTAAGTGTGTGTGTGTGTGAGTGTGTGGGTTTCAGCTGTTTGTCTTTTGCAAATGTTGGCAATATTTTGCGGTAAAAGGTGAATTTATTAGCACTCCCCCACGCAGTCAGTTCGTTTTTCTTTCAAATTATGCTCGCCATATGTCTGTCTCAATTCCCACTCTCTCCGACAAACACACACACACACACACACGCACACACATACGCACACACACACACACTGTCCCCTCTCCCTTAGCCATTTGATACTCCCCACACACATATGCAGCGCAACTCTTTAACTTGGCCAAGATTTAAGTTTTGTTTTTTTTTTTATTGTTTTTGCTGCTTATGTTGCTGTTGTTATTGTTGTTGTTGACTGCATCTTCTGCTGTTTACCCCTGCCACTATTGCCAGCTCCCCCCATCCCCCTCCCCCCATCCCCCTCCCCCTGCCGCTTGGACCCTTGGTCCCATTCTTATCGTAGGCGCTGCAATTTAAAACACATTTTCGGGGATTAAAATCTTGACAAATCATAAACAAAACGGCGACGCTGAGGCAGCTGCACGGCCAGCACGCAATTACGGATACATTTGTATCTGTATCTGTTGCTGTTGCTGTTGCTGTAGCTGCATCTGTAGCTGTAGTTGTAGCTGATGCCGCCGTTGACTGATTTACTTTGGCCTAACAGAAAAGATACCCAAAAAAAAAAAGAAAAAACAAAACCAAATAAAAAGTCACAGAGCCCCAAAAAGCCACAGACAATGACAATAAAATGCCACACACAAACAGACACAACACACACACACACACACACACACACACACACACAACACGCAGGCAGCTGAGATGCATATCTCAGAGCAAGAAGAAGCAGAGATTGAGAAAGAGAGAGAGCGAGAGAGAGGGAGAGAAAACATGTTATGTGGAAAAACGCTCGGAGCTTCTCAACTTTTGTCCAGCGACACTTTATGAAATAGAAAATGAAAATCTTTAGCTGGAGTTTAAGATAGAGGGCAATGGCGAGTCTTTGGAGTTGGGGGGTTGGGGAGTTGGGGAGCGAGCGAGCGAAGGGGAGTGTGGATACCTAATGCCAGCGGCAGCCGCATAAAAGCCACAAGATACGCATCTTATGGATTGTTGCTCTTGAATTTTTAAGCCGATTTTTGGTTGACTTTGCTGCGACATAAAACACAATAAAACTGATATAAAAACGATGGCCCCAAAAGTCAGATGTTGTTGTTGTTGTTGTGGTTGCTGTTGGTTTGTTGTTATTGCTGTTGGGTGACAACATGCAATGGACAGATGGACAGATGGGCAGCGGGGGCTTACGGCCAAGGGTTGGGGTAACAAAAACTGACAACGCTTTCAGCGCATGTCAATGTCGACATTTTCAAATTCCAATAAGTTTTGTTGCTCTTCTTGTTGTTGTTGTTGCTGTTGTGATGTTCTTTGATAAAACGGTAAAATAAACAAAGTATATATATATATATATATATACATGTGTACAATATAATCGACCATATACGTTTGTATGGGGCGCTCTTCGCTCTCTTTCAAGTGAGTTTAGAAACTTACCAGCAAAGTCAAAAAAAAATTACAGCCCAGTTTCCAGTTGCCAGATTTCAGTTGAGATTTTATGAATATGGAAATGCTGTAATCAGAGAGAGAGAGAGAAAGCATGTGAGTACAATTTAATTAGCATGCGTACACTTTTGGCGTACACTGTAAAAGGGAATAATAAGCAGCAGCAGCAGCAGCAGCAGCAGCAGCAGCAGAAAAATGAAAAGCTCATCAAAGTAAAATTTGCATGTGGAATGCAAATGTTCCATCAAGCGTAGGAAATTGAGTTATATGTATATATAAATATGACAAGCTGAGACATGCCTGCCACACACACACACACACACACACACATACATATATATATATATATATAGATAATGTATTTCGATATCAAAGTCAACTAAGTGCTGAAATTGCATACCAAATGTATGTTTCAGTGTTTGAATGTTTGTCAAATATTCCGATATTGTCGATATCTGAATGCCTAATTAAATTCCTTAGCTGGAAGCCGTGATGGATTTTAGTTATTACCAGTGCTATTGATATTGCATTACTGTTCTGCATACTCTTGTAAGATACAATCAACGAGGAATTTAATCACAATTGTTATCTATTTATGTGTAAACAGAAATTGACTTCTTGGCTCATGTATGTGGTATTTACATATATTGTCAACATTGCAATAGATTTAATACATTGGCAGCAAAAACATATTTTAATAATTATTTGATATTTGGGAATTTCGTAACAAATGCTGAGTTTGTATTGCTTTCAATACTGGAGTTTGCCAAGGTTATTTTCAAGTTTTGTTTTATTATTGAGTATTCAAATATTTCAGCTTGCCAACACAAATATGAATTATTGCCAGCATTTTATTTTTATTTTTATTTTTTTTTTCAGCTAGATCGCCAACTGTTTGATGTCAAATCGCTAGTTACACATTGGCCGACTGCACACACCTCAAAAAACACAAAAAAAAAAAACAAAAAAAATAAATAAAATTAAAAAACATTGAGCCGCGTTGGGCTAATAAATTTGTGGAGCAAAAATAAATCCACAAAATAAAAGAGGCCAAGTAAAGTGAGCTCACAAAAAATGCCAGAGCCAACAGCAAAATGCACGCTTCGATCTATGGGGCACAGGCGGTCGAAACTCTTTAAGCAGCTTTAAAAAAAAATAGAAAGAAAAAAAACACTCGGCACACAAAAGGCAATTCTGCTCTGGCTTTTGATATATGTGGCAGTGGCGCTGGCAGTGGGGCAAGTAAGTGGGTCCGACTCCGAATCGGAGTCCCAGGTCCAGGTTTCTGTTTGAGTTGAAGTTTTCCTCTTTTTTTTTGTTGTTTTTGGACTGTTGCTGCTGGGCAAAGTCAAGTCCTGCGAATATCTGACATGAAATGCTTTAATTGAGCGAGTGTTGGAAAACGTAGGAAAGCCAAGAGACGTGAAGTGAACCATGAACAACAAATGGAAAATGGAATAAAAATACAGTTCGGCCATTGTGAAAAAGTGAAAGCATTTCATAAAGGAAACCAAGCCGAAAACTCGATAAACCCCAGCATGCAGGTGTATATTGTATATTGTATAACTGAACCACAGGGCCAAGAGAGAAGTGGTGCTGCTGGAGTACGGAGACGGAGACGGAGACGAAGAAGCCGTCTACGAGGAGGTGACAAGGCAATGGCAATAAAATAAAATAGAATTTTAAACCACAGGCAAACGTGCGTTATTCATTTTTGAATTTATAACACAATTGGGAGAATGTCGTGCCGCGTGCGAGAAACGCCAAAGGAGCTAAAAGGGACGAGCTTGAAGGTGAACTAGATGTGAAAAAAATGCAAAAAAGAAAAGAAAAAAATAAAAATAAATAAAATAAATAAAATAAAAAATGTAAAGCAAGAAAGAAAGGAGTGAAAATGCGCAGCGGAATAAAATGCGTGGCTCCTTCGCCCCGTGTGTGTGACACATAAAAATAGAAATAAAGGAGAATGTGTGTGTGCGTGTGTGCCTGAGTGTGTGCGGGTGTGTGTGTGGGTGTGTGAGAGTGTGTGTGTGGTTTACCTTGGGGTTCCTGCTTTCTTGCTGGAGAAGAAAATGCTTGGCAGTCAAAGGAAATTGTGTCGTGGCAAATGTGACATTCTAACGTTGTTGCCACTGTTTCCCATACCAATTCCCCATTCCAATTCCTATTCCTATTCCCATTCCTCTTCACATCCCCCATTCCCCAACCCACATCCTCATCCACTTCTCGTCTCATTCCAGAGTAGCACTGCTTGACAAAAATGTAGGAGGAAAGCAAAGGCAACGCAATGAAAGTAACCAGCAAGCAGCATGATAATCAACATAATAATGATCGTATCGTTGATTATGAAGGTATATATACACACACACACACACACACACACACAGATGAGTGTACCTTGTCATAAAGCATCGCATATGTGTCTGTATGGTTGTATTTGCTTGGCAAAAGTTCAAAGCTTAAAGCCAATTTAAGGTGACCTTAAACATGTTCATGGTTCATCAATCAGGCAGTAGAAATGATAACAACACGAATAGTTCTTAGGCAAGTAACCATTTAGAATGGAACAATGAGTAATAATAGGCGATTGTAACATCAAGACAACAAACTTCAGATTGTAATCGAATATATTGCTGAACGCAAACAAATATGCCGGCCTTTTTAAGAGGCTATTAAGTCTGAAATGAAATGAAAAATGAGTATGCAAATTAGAGGAAGAATCGACAAACTTGTTTTAAAGTTGTTCCAACTAAAATAAACGAACTCAATCTGGGCAAATAATAAACTAGCGAAATAGAAGACAACAGTTCGACATCGAATTACAGCGAAATGAACTAATTCATGCCCAAAATGACATCATCAGCGGACCAGTAGGAACTTCAAAGAACGCCCTCCTATAACACGCCCCGCCCCCCTCCCCTACGCAACACACGAAGGGGAGAGGCTGAAGAGGGGAACTGTGGAACTCGATACGAAATCAAATGGCCAAGTTTGTCGCTCTAATCAATTTACAATTGTTGTCCAATGATCTGTGCGGCAATAATCGTTCGGCCAACCAAATTCTGAAGTCCCACAACTACACGACCCTAAACAAAAAACACACACACATATGTCTAAAGGAGTGTGCATGTGTGTGTGTGTGTGTGTGTGTGTGAAGACCTACAGCACACTGATGTGTGTGCAGGCAGTGAAAAAAAAAACAAAACCCTTTTTTTGTTTTTAAGACCAGAGACCAGAGAGCCACCTCATGAGTCATGTGCAAGAAGCGTTTGGCTTTGTGCTGCGCCTGTTTACATGCAGATAACTCCCACACCCTAAACCGAAGGAACCCCCACCCCTTTCCCTTCCCCTTCCCCTTTCCTTTCACAAAAATTAAGCTAACATAACATGGCATTTTCATATGCTGCTTGGAGCAGCAGTAGTAGTACTCATAAAATGAATTTGGGCTTGGGGTTTGCACTCGTTCATTTTTATTATTTCCATCACAATCAACCAAGACGATGACGACCTTGTACCTAAAGTTATTGACACACACACACACGCACACACACACTGCATATGTAAGTGTGCAAATATGTGTGAAATTTATTTGCCACAACCAGGGGTTGCACAACCCTTTTTCCTTATATTTTTTATTTTTTTTTTGCTTCTTGGTTTGAAGGGTTGCTTGCTTTGCTTACTTGCTGCTGCTCAACTTCGATTACAGCCCCCAATTTTTGTTGTTTAAAATCACTTGATTGCACAAATGCTCATTGAGCTAATTTTATTTCGTTGCACACACAGCGAGAGAGAGAGAAAGAGAGAAATAGAGAGAGAGAGCGAAAGAGAGAGAGAGAGAGAGAGAGAGGCAGCAGGCAGAAGGCAACTTGAGCCACGTTTACATTTGATGGGATTCAGTTTCCATATGCAAAAGACTAAAGACCGAAAGCCAGGCCAAGGCTAAGGCTAATACCAGTCCGGACCTTACCGGCTGTTCGGCTACCTAACTTACTTATTAGCCCAGCGAATGCTCGACAATGTGGAAAAATTGCTGTTGTGTCCTTAAAACAAAAGCAACTAGAACCAGCAACAACAAAAAACAACAGAAGACTGATCAAATTACCAGCCCAGAAGCAGCAGCAGCAACAGCAGCAACTGGGTTCAACTTTGATTTACTTGAGTCAAAAGCATGGAATTGTCCCCTCATCGTCTCGTCCTTTCGTCCATTCGTCCTTTTGTCCTTTCATCCACTCTTCCACTCGTAGCCCACTCGTCGTCGTCCACTAATTTCGTGCTGGCCACTTTAATTAATTACTGCCAAAATGTGAAGACTGACAGCAAGGACAACAAGCCAAAGAATGCGCTAGGTGAGCAATTACCTGTAATTTGAACCGACAACCAAAGGTTATAGGGCAAATAATTTGACACACACACACACACACACACACACATACATGCACAACAAGTCAAACTAATATTCCAACTTTAGTCCGTATTTGATTTAATTTACATGTTCGTACTTTAATCCTCTATTTCTATAACAATTTTCAGACTACAAATTAGAAATCGAATTTTGAGTTGCTTCTGTATTTTGGTTTATTACAATTACTTTATCCAGTTAATTGCCTTGGGAAGACCCGAAGTGTATCATTAAAGTTGAGTCTTACTTCTACTTAATCTTCACAGTTCAAAACACATTTGGTACGCTCGACTTGAGTTTCAAAGTTTCTAAATAAACACGAAAATAGCCCCCAGGAATCCCATTGTCAGCTGCATCGCTTTGGCATTTTGGCAATTAAATCATTTTGGTCATAAATCGAATTTAACTTCCCACACACACACACACACACAGACACACACATATATATATACGCGTAAGCATCTTTAGTGTTAATCCAATTAACTGGCTTCAAACACATTCCTTTCTACCTACAACATAAAAACGTAGCAAAACAACTACAACAACCAGGCAGAGGCAGAGAGGCAAGTAAAAAAAAAAAAAAAAAAAAAAAAAAAACTAAAACGGTTTCAAAGAAACTCAAACTTCAAGTTTTATAGTTTGTTTTCAGGCTGCTACAAATTTCATAGGAAACTTGGCTCACAAAACTTTTCGACGGCATTTCATTTGAATGGCTCCCAAAGACAACTCGAACTACAACTACAACTACAACTACAACATGCATACAACAAGATACAGCAAGAGAAAATAGCAATAGCAACACGCTCTTGGAGATTGGGGAGAGACAGATTGGCGCAAAAGATGGCAGCAGCCGTCTGCCCAAAAAATGTATTCATTGATTTTTACGAGCATCAAACGAATCAAATAAATTCATTTTTTGTTGCTTTTTCATTTTTATTTGGATTTTTATTTGGATTTTTATTTGGATTTTTATTTTTTATATACGTGAGGCTCATCGTGGCGCCCAACCTGGGGCCCTGAAAATATTCAGCTTCAGCTTCAACAATTTGCGTGTTTTGCAATCACAACAGCAACAGCAACACCAACAGCAACAATGAATATGATCAGCAACAACTACAACTATAGTCGCACTATTTCTTTGCCCTGGGACACGTTAGTTTTACGAACTTGTGGGCCGCAGCACATTGGAGGCGCCCCTTAACGATGCTGTTGTTGTTGTTGTTGTTGCACACTCTGCCCCTCGAGCCGACCCTGTTGCCATGTCTTTGGCCTGCTGCGTGTGCGTGTCCTTTGATGTGTCGTAAACGCATCATAAACAGCTGACACTCCACATAGCTGTAAATGCACACACACACACACACACACACACACACACACACACACACCTATGCACATACATATGTATACGAGCAGCACATGCTGTTGCATTATCATCAGAAAAATTGTAATATTGTTTATTTATATTTTTGTTTTTAACACGCTCTCAATCAGATTTTCCACTTGACAGCGGCCCAATTGTCATTAAACATTCATTTGTGGCTGCCACATATGAAAATATATATATATATATACATGTATATAATAGGAATTTTTTTGAATTGTTGTTGAAATACTTAACAGTTGATCCAGCAACACTACTACTCACTACTAGGCTTGAGCCCATGGGCATCTCATTTATGCAATTATTTAAAAACAATTCATTCTTAATTTTACTTCTCTCCAAACATAAGCTTAGAAATGATATATATATATATTAATGTTCTAAATTTAAACACTTGTGGACTGTATACAATCTACGTTTAGTAAATAAATAAATTAGTTGATGCAAAGATCAACTGATAAATCAGGTTGTCAAACCGCATCGGTTATCGTTAAATAAAGAATAAATTCTGAGGTACATTTTACAAACTGTTTCCTCTTATTTTTCTACATTTCCTTTTTCTATATATAGGGATATATAATAAATAATATAATAAAAAATAAGTCGAATATCGGTTTTGGTTTTCGGAACTGTATTTCAATCGATAAAAATGCGGTTTCAGTCGAGCACGTTAAAATATATGATATTTGAAGTATTACCCTAATTACTAAAAACATTAAAATAATATAAAATAAATATCGAAATGGATGCATTTTGTACAAATACAATAAGCTGCGTAAATCTAAACAAATGGAAAATTGCACACATTTTTGACAATGCAAATGAAAGTAGAGAATTGTCAAAAGTTTATTTAAGCTGTTTAAAAAAAAAAAGAAGCAAATTAAACAGAAATCAAAATCAGAGTTTTACTGAGTAGAGTTTGCACATTAAATGTGATTTTGTTGCTGTTGTTGCCACTGCCGCCGGTTGCAGCTGCTGCGTGCCAGTGGAAACACATCATTTTATCAGTTGTGGCAACAGCAACAGCAGCAGCAGCAGCAGCAGCAACAGCAACGTTGCTGGTGTCTGTGGCAAAGGTTTGATTAGCCATAAAAAGGCGCATTTGGTGTCGACGTATTAAGTACTTGTTTCTATGATTATTGGTTGCCTGGCATTTTTATGTCAATGTTGCCCCCTCGACTTGGGCTGCCGCTCCTGCCCCAGTTTCTTGCCACCATTATTTTACGAGCTTTCGTATTTGAAAGTCATAAAATGCACTTTAACAGCTAAACAGCTCAACAGCTCACAACTCACAACTCACAACTGGCAACTCACAACTGGCAACTGGCAACTGGCTGCCTCCAACAGACAAACAGCGAATCCAGCTGAATGTTTTTGATGTTCTTTCGAGTTGAGTTTATGTTGTTGTCGTCGCTGTTGTATTAGATTGTTATTGTTAGTGTTATTGTTTTGTTTTCTTTTCGTAGGTTTTTTTTTTCTTGTTTTTTTGGTGTTTTTTTTTTTTTTTGTTTTTGGTTCGCTTTTGTTTTTAGAGCGCATTAAGTTATTATTATGATTAGGCTGTGCGCCGGTGAACTTTAACCCAAAGTCGCCATTTGGCCAGGAGCAAAGTCGAAATGCTTGAAATGATCTTTGTTCGCAGCATTTGCTACACAAAATGCTGCAGTCCAATAAAATGTAATTAATTTGCCAAAAACTTTTCCACAGCCAATAAAGTAAGCATGCAGCAGCAGCAGCAGCAGCAGCTGGAAAAGCAAAAGCCAAAGATGAAGGAGCTGAATATGCAGGATTTGCATGCCAGCCAAGGATGAGCCACCAAAAGCCATCGAAAATGCCACAAGGCAAAACAAGCGGATGGTGCAACAAGGGGAGTGGTGTGCGGAGGGGAATGGAGGGAAGGGGGGAGGCGATTGGGGCAGTCAGGCAACTGGAACCGCAGCTGAACCACCAGAGCAGCTGCTCGACATGAACTTATAAAAGCTGGCAAAACTCTTGAACCCAACTCAGCAGTGGTGCCTGCCAAACGGGTGGCGGTTTTTGGGGGCTAATGTGTGTGTGAGTGTGTGTGTGTGTGTGTGTGTGTGTGTGTGTGAGTGTGTGTGAGTGTGTGTGTGTGAGTGTGTGGGTCTGTGAATGAGTGATTTGGGATGGCAAAGCTGCATTAAAAAGTTAATAAAAGTGGAGCAAGCCACAAGTCGTGCCGCAATTTGAGGCAGCTGCAGCTGCAGCGCAAGGATATGGATATGGATATGGATGAGGATATGGATATGAGTATGACTATGTAATCCATACATGTATTTGCAAAATATATGTGTGTGTTTACTCTCTGCATGTGCACAGCAAGAAAATGGGTGAATTGTTGTAACTCAAGTTGTTTTCAAGTGCACCCGTTTCGTTCAGTGTGCGTAGAAGAAAAAAAAATAACTTGTTGCAAGGTGCTATAAGCTGCGACTTTGACTTGCTACTTGCTACTTGCTACTTGCTACTTGCAACTTGCAACTTGCCACACACCACTACATCAGCCGCACCCAGACGTACTCAACTCAAATGGCAAACAATTAAAAAGCTCAGCACTGTGCCAAGCAACGGATTCATCGACACACCCATTCGCCCACACACACACACACACACACACACACGAGAGGGAGAGAGAGGGAGAGGCACACAAAGAGTAAACACAAGTAACTAATTGCAACTGCAACTGCAACTGCTGCCAAATGGCGCCACACTTGTGGTTAAGGGTCCCTTTACCACAATTCAGCTCGCAACTCGAGCCAATTGTAAATATCGAATATGTGCTTCAAACACACACACACACACACACACATCCCCAAATAGTTGCTTCGAGGCTAATTAAGAACGCATTAAAAACGTTTTGCAGTTAGAAACAGAAAGTGGCAGCGATTTGTTAAGGGTCGCAGCATCAGGTGGCAAGCGTTGCCCTCACTCAGACCACAACGTGGCAGCAACCCAACTCAACTCAATATAAATATATACACACACACACATGTGTGTAGTGTATGTGTGTGTGTGTGTGTGTGTATGTGTGTTTGTGTGAGCTGGCAACCGATTCTCAAGAGCTGGATGTCAATCCTTGAGATTGAGTAGTTGAGCGATCGATTTACGACTTGCAACAGCAAATGAATACTGTAACGCTGACTGCCACCGAGCATTGAGTGCAGCAGTGCAACAGTGCAACAGTGCAACAGTGCAACAGTGCAACAAATTCATCCGCTAAGCATACGTGGCAACTAACTCTGACTGTTTGGTTTGTGTTTGGTTAGCTTTTGATATTTACATGATGCATTGCAACTTAAACCACTCTAAATGCTGCTCTAATTGAATCGATTCATTAAGCGTAATCAATGATTGACATGCGAGAGGAGGCAAATACAACCAATTAAGTGTGGCACTAAACTTAACCAGTGGCAACACTGAACAACTGAATAACGCTGCCATCGTCTCATTCTCTCTCTCTCTCTCTCTCTCTCTTGCTCAAATGCCAATTCAAAGAACTACAAGTTATTTGCAGCTTATTCGTCATCATTTTTGATTTCTTTTTTTCGATATTCTGTTCCAATAGCAGTTGAAGCTAATATTAATAATAATTATCGATAACTGTCCCCGTTTCGATACAAATCAAATACAAATCGATGTCCGATAGCAATTTAAGTAACCCTATATAAAATAAATAAATGATCCCAAATTAATGTGCCTGTCTCTGTCTGTCTTTCTCTTTCTCTCTCTCTGTCTGTCTTTCTCTCTGTCTCTCTCTCTCTCTCTCTCTCTCTCTCTCTCTCTCTCTCTCTCTCTCTCTCTCTCTCTCTCTCTCTCTCTCTCTCTCTCTCTCTCTCTCTCTCTCTCTCTCTCTCTCTCTCTCTCTCTGTCTCTGTCTCTGTCTCTGTCTCTGTCTCTGTCTTTGTCTCTGTCTTTGTCTTTGTCTCTGTCTCTGTCTTTGTCTCTGTCTCTGTCTCTGTCTGTCTTTCTCTCTCTCTCTTTCTCTGTCTCTGTCTCTCTGTCGCTATCGCTGCTGACAATTTCCGTCTGTTTGTTACGCACGTGAATTGAAATTGAAATATATTTTATACATATTTATATAGAAAATATCAATTAAACGAGCCAGCAACTGACAACGACAAACGTGCCCCGTGTGTCCAAGCCACACATTTGCATTAATTGTTATTGTTGTTGTTGTCGTCTCGTCTTTTTTTCTTTTATGAGTGTTTGTGTTCGTGTGCAAAGTCGTGTCAGAGGATGCCGCACCCCGGCATTGTTGCAACACCTTTAGCTTTAACTACAATTCGGTTTTTAATATGCGGCAAACGTTGATGGTGCCAAAGTTTGTCAATTTTTGTTCAGCACCCGCACCTTTAGTCACCTCTCTACCTGCCACACACACACACACACACACAGTCATCAGCTGAGGCACGCTGTCACTCTAATTCAATTTGAAGTGCGAGCATTTTGCGTATTCTCGCCCAAAAGCCAAGCGAAAACTTTTCTTGCAAAATTGCTGCACACCAAGATGAATGATGAAGAAGAAGCAGCCAGCAGACACTTGACCGCTGTCCAGCGTGTGGGCGTGGCATTGTGGGGGTGTCTGTGTGTGTGTGTGTGTGTGTGTGTGTGTCTGTGTGTGTGTGTGTGTGTCTGTGTCTGTGTGTGTGTGTGTCTGTGTGTGTGTGTGTGTTTTGCGGGTGGTTTGTAAAAACGTTACGTGGCCTTGTCGAGTCTTTCATTTGTAATAAGTTGCGAGGCATTTCGCTCGCATTGCATCGCGTCTGAAGTTGACCGAAAATAAAATAATAAAATAAAGAAACTGCAACTTGGTCTTTACGATGGGCAACGAACGACTCCGCCGCTTGCCCCATCACACACGTACACCCACACACACACAGAGAGAGAGACACACATGCTGGGTATTTGGCCACCTGCGACCCACTGTCTGGGCGTACGTGACATTTGGCGGCGCCACAAAAGCACGTAAAAGAAAATACTCTGTAAATCTGTACGTCATTTCTTTTTCCGTAGTTTTTCGCAGCTGGCTGCTCACTTTTTGCTTTCTTGCTTTTTGGCTGGCGTCTTTGGTCCTCTAACGGTTCTTAGCCGTCGCCGTTGTCTGCTCCTTTTATTATTTCTTTTTCGCTCTCTCTCTCTCCCCATTTTTTCTATTCTGTCTCTTTTTTTTTTCGTCCTGCAGCCTTGTTTACAACTGCGTCGCCGACGAAGCGCAAAAGTGTTTGTTGCTGCCGCAGGACGATCGAAGGCGAAGAAGGCATTGAACGGCAACTGGAACGGGACTGAAAGACTTCTATCGCTGAAGAGTGGGCTGGTCTGTGTGTGGGGGGAGGAGGGGCTTGTGGTGCGGTAGAAAACAGTCTGTCTGCAAAACAGTTGCCGGCATTTTGCTGGCCTCGCTGCTTGGTTGCTTGGCTGGTTGGCTTGCTTGCTTGCTTGGTTGGTTGGTTGGTTGGTTTGGGGCAGCTGGAACTGCCATAAATTTTGCTTATCTTAACGGAAAAATACAATTTGTAATTGAAAATATTTGTGAGCACACACACACACACACACACACACACACACACACGCTCGCAAGTTGCCGCTAAGTTTTTCCTTGTAGTTTTGGGCATTTTCGTTATATTTGCCAAACGTTGTCCAAGTTGCTGCCATCAACTGCCAAGTGGCCAAGTGGCCAAGTGGCCGCTCAATTTTTAATGGGTTTCCGTCTCTTTGTTTAATTGACACAGCTTTTCGCCTCCTGCTTCAGTGCGATTCTCTCAAATAAGCCACTTGTATTGACACATTGTAATAGCTTTGCTCTCTCTCACTTTTACGACTTTCTCACACTTAACTTTAAATCGAATGCAACATTATCCTGAAACATCAGCAAATAGTATGTTGAAGACTCCAGCTAAAAATTACGGAGAGTGCCGCGAGATATTCTGGAAGATTGACCAGCAGTAAGCAAATTGAAACATAAATAATAGTGAAATAAATAGGTAGAATCAATGGACCTAGAACCACAACTCACTTACAAGGAAGATCCAAGAGATCGACAATATCTCTCTCTCTCTCTTTCTCTCTGTCTCTCTCTGTGTCTCTTTGAATTACTCTCTGTTAGACCACTCGATAAGGATACTTCTCGGTTATATCTAAGCCACAGCTATAATCAAAATTGTATATTCTATTTGTGGTTTCTTTTATTTAACGGCTTTGTGGCAACTTAATATGCATGAGAATTTTGTGGCAAGAGAAGGACAATTGTGTTTACAGTGTATATTGTATACTGTATAGATTTTGAGTGTGTGTCAAAGTTGCTTGTACAAATGTATTATGGTTGATTAACGCTTGGACACGCCCACAAGTGCGGGGCGAATGCAACGGTTGTGCAGTTGATAGCCCAGTTTGGTGACTTGCACCACGGTGTCGGCCTCAACCGTAGCACCAACCGTTTGGAAGAGCGCCTCATGCTGATTGGGATCAAATTTCTGATTGATCGGATCTCGAGTCTCCAGGCCATGACGCTTGAACACCTGCTGCAGCGAGGCGCGTGTCAGTTGAAGACCCTCGTAAAGACTCTGCAGATCTGGATTGGTGTCCAGGCGATCCTTGGGCACCGCCTCTGTGGCCTGGCCAAGCACATCGGCCACATCGATCAGATCCTTGCAGAAGCCCTGTATGCCAAAGATTCGGGCATCGCCAATCTGCTTATTGAGTCGATTGCGCATATTCTCGCCTTCGGCCAACGTTCGCTTGTACTTGTGAAGCAGGCCCGCATTCGCCCGCTTGGTCACATTCAGCTCCAGTGTCAGCCATTCGATCTCTGCAGTTGAGGCACCCCCCTTCGGCATCTCAACCGTCTCCGTGCCGTAGACTCGAGACAGGCACAGATTGGTGGCCGTTGCCTTGTTGGCTTTGATGTGTCGCAAACGTTTCACGAGCATCCTGAGTAATGTGAGTTTAGTTCAGATTTCTGTTTCTCCTTGCAATTGATATAATCGATTTTGGTATACTGAAAACTTGAGTATGTTTCAATCCAAAAAAACACAGACGATAAAGTTAATTTCAATGCCTGCTGTCAACACGAATTTAACTTTAACTGCATATCGATAGCATCAGCATCAGCATCGATATATGTGAACGATATTTGGCAGATGATACAACAACAATTATTTTGTTTTTACTCAATTTTAGATGTAAGCAATTTGCTTTAACCTTTTGATAGTTTATCAACATTGAACTGCATTGATTCGTGCAATCATTAATTTGCTCAAAAATGTTTATATCCTCTAATCGCTGAACCACAGCCACCAACAGATGCCATTAAACATCGCTGAACCGTTCGCCAGTGAATCGCTGCCATAGCAGCAACATATACGAAGACATGGCAAGGCTCTTTACTGGTGCAACTAGCTGCTGGCTGCTGGCTGCTGGCTGCCGCCATCCATTGTGATGGCATTTTTGTTTGCGTGTCTCGCCCCCGTTCCGCCCTCGCCCCCCCTCACTTGTCCCTCAATTCGCCTGGCAGGCTAGTTGCGAGCACAAATAGAATTGAAATGTTCGCAGCCGGCGACGGCGTCGCTGTCGACGTTCACGTCAACGTCAGTCGTCCGCAATAGCAACAGCAACAACAACAACAACGACAGCAACAGCAACAACAACAACAACGACAGCAACAACAACAAAAACAAACTTGGTCACAATGCCCACATCAGGTCTGAAGCGGGCCTCAACGTCGTCTTATCATAATGATGACGTTTACATTTCAATTAACGAAGAACAACATAATTGCAGCAGTCAAATTATATAATTATACACAAACAACACACACACACACACACACACACATACACATACACACACACACGTGCAGTGTGGAGTATGGGAGGATGGGAGAGAGGAAGGCAGGCAGTGATTGGGGAATCGCCCCATCGACATCGACAGCTCCAATGGGAAGGGGAAGGGCAAGGGGAGGAGATGGCGAGGGTGAGGATGAGGGCGAGGGCGAGGAATTGAGTTTCTGGCATTTGATGCATATTGAAGGCGGCTCGGCTCTTTTGGCATTGGGATCTGTGGCAGCTGCAACATCAAATGCGTTGCAGGTGTTGCCCCATGTGTCAAAAAATAATCATTTTGAAATCACTTCACTTCACTTCACTTCACAGCCAGCCAAAGCCAGAGAGATGAAAAATGCGTTCGTTAAATGCACCCGGAACAGGGCGAACATGCCATGCCATGTTTGGGGGGAACGGACAACCTGACTGCTGCCACGAATTGTGGAGAGTGGATGAAGACGAAGATGGAGATGGTGAAGAGGAGGAGGATGAGGAGGAGGTTGTTGCTTGCGGCACAGGCCTTGTGTGTGTGCTTTGGCTGTCAAGTGTTCAAGCGAGCAGACTCGAAACAGGCCATAATTTGTATAGAAAACGATGTCTGTCTTTTAATTCCATTTCAACATTCAATTCAATGAACGACTTGAAGCAGTTCTCAGACAGCCGACTCAGTCACTCCGTCGCTCCGTCAGCTAGTCAGTTAGTCAGCGGCAGCTGCGCACAGAGCTGCACTGAGCCAAATAATCGATAAGCTAATATAATCGAGGCTATACAGTTCGTGTTCTTGTATATATGTTTATACATTTTGTATTTACAATTTATAATAATTTACTTTTTCTGACTCATCTATTGCATTATATTTAAGGTTATCAATTTATATATACTCGTAGATGTCAGATTGTGAAAATATATCGATAGTAAATAATATCGAAATTGAATTTTCGAAGCATGAGTGTTATTCTCAAAAAAATTACATTTTTAAAATTGTTTACCTTTTTTTTGTGGTTTTTTAACTTTTTTAAGATTTTCAATCAACTTATATTTTATAAAGAGAAGAACAAATTACATTTATCGGCAATTTGGACACCACATACAAGTTGATACCCTGCGAAACCTGTGGCAGGACCTTCAATTTCAAAGTCATTCAGCGGCATCAGAATATATGTATGTAGGAGAGTGAGGAAGGCAAATGCGATTGATTAGGTGGGGGCCAACAAACAGTATTCGCCTATTCTCTGGCTAATAAATATTAGATAGAAAGTTGCATGTGGGAACAAACCGGGAGGATCGCCAGTCGCCGATGGCAGTTGGCCAAGTGTCAGTTTAAGGCATGTATTGTATTATAAATCGCTTAAAACATGTGAATATTAAATGTGAACTTATCTTTTTTTTTGCAGTGTAACAACTCGAATATAAACAAATGACAAGTGCTGTCCAACATTGTCTTTATAATTAATGCTTTGTGGGAATATGGAGTAGGAAGTTGAGAGGTGGTTTGTCGCAACATTTACCGTGCACCACGAACCAAAACGGGAACCGAAACCGAAACCTTCATGAACCAAATAATATGTATGTAGATATGGTTTCCTCTATACAGACATTTAAGTATGTAATAATAAAAATCCAAAATTTAATTTCTAAGTCCGTTCCTCATATAAAACTATAATATAAATATATATAGATAATTATATACATAGCTGCAGCAGGTGTGTGTGTGTGGAGTGTGTGGCATATTGCGTACCACACACACACACACGGTATCTATTCAACGTTGTGGTGCTAATGCACCTTTAGCGTGTGGCCAGTTGATGCACTGCATCTGGTCGCGTTGCACGTTGCACTTTGCACATTTTGCAGGCTGGCTAATGAGCGGCAGAAACGCGCTGTGCCACTGTGATTGAAATGCCCACGTAATGTGAGTATCATGTTGCACAAAATGATGATGATGATGATGATGATAATGATGATAATGATGATGATGGTGCATAAGACAAGATCTGCACTGAAATTTTTATTTGTAGCCATCCAAAAGCGACACCAGCTGCAGCCCCATATTGTTGCGACTAAATCGGATTTGTGAATCATTGCTATTATTATCGAGTTTCTTCTTCTTCAACTAACTTCATGTCAAACTAACTGATAATGCTGCACTCGTGTTAACTTTGACAGGAGTTTAACCCATAATTGAGCCCAAAACTATTAAGCTTAATTGATTTGCTGAATCACTCTTTGCCATATGCATATCAATATATATATATACATATATATAAAACATAAATGTCAATTTATATATATAAATATAAATATTTGTAATATTTTAAATTGATTGTAATGTTTATGTTTTTTCTTTTCTGTTATCTTTTTTTTCCGTTTAATTTATAAATGCATAAATTATGACAACATGTCAAATGTTTTTCAGTTTATTGTTTTTATTGTTGGTCATTTAGCTACTCTTTTTATGGCTCTTGTTGCCATTAGACAGAAATTGAAACAACAATTTTGTTGCAATTTCAGCGTTGAGCTAACAATATGTTTTCCATTTTGTTGCCTTGTTTTATTTTTTATTTTTTTCTGTTGCTGTTGTGCATTTTGCATGGAATTGCGGTAAATTAAATTTTTGCCTGATTGGTGTATGCATTTTTTATGATAATTATCTATAAACCACACACGTTATATACGTACATATGTATATTATATATATATATATATATATTTATGGCGTTGTCTCTCTCTCTCTCTCTCTCTCTCTGCCTATCAGCATTAAATAATGAATTAATAAAATTAATGTTTATTACTTTTGTTTCATTTGCTGTGTGTGTGTGTGTGGCTAATACTAAACATGCGTGTGTGCGTGTAAGCGTTAACTGTTATTAGTTTAGACACACATAGCCCCCGTCAAACCCACGGCCTCTTACACACCGCCCCTCATCTGGGGCATCGACACGTAAATGAAAATGCCTTGTCATTTCGATAAAAAATTTTATGTTATAAGTATGGGGCACAAGCAGCAGCGAGGCGAAGTAGTCTCGACGTCACACTCCTCATGACAGACGACAGAAGAAAGGGTGGAATGCGTATAAAAATTAAGGCCTCTACAGCCCAGTTGGCCCTTCTTCCCTTCACCCTCCCACCCCGTTCTGGACAGACCAGAAGGTCGCGGCCTGCCTTGGCCCATAATTTTTCTATTAGACAAATACGCAAAGACAGAAGGCGGGGGCAGGGGACGGGGTGTGATGTGTATATATATATATATATGTTTCTCATGTGAGAGTGTAATAAATTTTATTAAATACACATACAAACAAACAAACAAACAAACGACACTGAGAACTGTGGACTGAGGACGGAGGACTGAGGACTGAGAACTGAGAACTAAGAACTGACTGGCAGAACGCTGAAGGAGGTGCCGCACATTTGGGTCATCATACGTGACCAGCAGTGGAATGTGCCCCAAACACCCGCCACCACACCACTGTCACCCCCTCCCAACTGGCCTCCCCACTAGAAGTTGGCTGGGGCAAATGTCCAGCTGAGCCAACATACATAAAAAGAAAATAAACAAAAACAAAAACACCAAAAAAAAAAAAGAAAAAAGCTAAAAACAAGAAAAGTGCAACAAGCGCAGCTAAAGCCAAGGCAATGTGGGGGGCCTTGAGGGGCAATGGGTGCTGTTGTGGCACTTGAAGTGAAGTGTGTCCAAATTAATGGACGTTGAATGAAGTTGACCGGCTGTCAGAAGACCATAAGGCGCCATAATTACTTTTCACACCAGTCGGCAATCGACAGAAGAACAACAAAAAAAAAAAAGAAGAAATTACCAAAGATTTAATACCCTTGCAGGCAAATGGAAATGTGGCAAAATAGTACAGTAACACCTCGATTAACAAACTCAACAATAAGTTCGTTTTTCATATATATCAGTATAGAATTTATATATTTTACAAACAATCAGTAAACATAAACTTTAACTTTAAGCTGCAATAACTTGAACCAATCTTTATGGCTAGAACTGTGACATGTGAGTGGAACACGACACTAATAATATTACGAAAGATATATACAAATTGTGTGTGGCACAATTTGAATACACTCACCAAGCGACAATCATATAGATAAAGGTGAGGCAAGAGCAACAGCCATCGATGGTCGAAGCCCAGCCCAGCCCATGTTGACTCAAAACCGCTTAAGGGCGATTGCTAAATGAGTCGCAAAGTCTTATTCAAAATATTATATATATATATATATGTATATATATATATATGTATGGTATATATAAAAATAGTTGTTAATGGGCGGTCATTAAATCAGTTCAAATCGAATTTAATAAAACCGCTTGTTTGCCCCATGTGGATGGCTAGGGGCGGAGTGTTAAGGGGTGGGGCACGTATGCATGTGTGAGTGCCTCAGGGAATTGCACAATTATTTGCTTACATCAACATAGCAAGCCATATTTATTAACTTTGTTACAAATTAATTAATTTCGACTTTTTGTGGCAATGCAAATACCAAAAAGGACAAAAAACAAGAATAAAGAAAACGAAAAATCATGCAACAAAAAAAAACATGGTTGAAACTCGGCAAAAATGCGCAGAGATTTTTTCATTATGCGTTTCCCATAGCAAATAAAATGGTTAAGCCGAGGTTCGATTGTTGGCATATGTTTGCCGTTATCAGTATTTACTACCATATACATTGTATGTATATTAAACTATTATTTACCACACAAAGTGAAAAGAGCTTCATTCACAAAATGCGTGCGCTTCAAGTTTTTCAAAAGTATATGGTAAATATGTATATATATATATATATATATTTATATATATATATGGGCAGGTGAATAAAGCATTTGTAAATTTAATCCCAGATATTTGATGTGGCAACTGTTGGAGCAAGCCTCGCGCTTTGTTAACACGTCATAAAACGGCCGCCGCTGGCACAATGCAAATTGACAGAGTTATTAAAGGATTTGTAAGTGTGTGTGTTGTGCAAGTGTGTGTGTGTGTGTGTGTGTGTGTTGTGTGTCTGTGTGTGTGCAATTGAAATGCAAAATATTTTGCATATTTAAAAGTCAAAATGCAATCATTGAGAAAAGGTGCAGCCAACACAATATGAGCAGACACCCGCTGGCAATATTATGCTGAGCTCAGGGGGAGGGGTCGACGAGGGGGGGGGGGGGGGGGGCTGAGGTGTTGAGGGTTTTTGGATCGGCGGAACGTTTACCGACAACATCAAATAATTGTTAAAATCCAAATAGCAATCACCAAAATGCATGACTCAACACTACCTGGTCAGCGGGAGACCAGGGCGTGGCTAGAGGGGGGCGGAGGGATGGGGGGTAGCCAACGAGCAGAGACGGGAAACAAATGGGGGCAGCTGGGGAGCTGTTGCTGGTCAAATGCAATTTATAGTGCGTGTAAATGAACTACTGACCAAAAGTGGCCCAAACTGAACGCATTCAGGTCTATTGGGGAAAATGTCCATGCATGTGAAACTATCCAGCGCACGTCTGTGTGTGTGTGTGTGTAAGTGTGTGTGTGCGTCTGTGTGTGTATGTGTAAGTGTGTGTTTGAAATTTATTGATTTCCATATATTTATTTGTGTAAAATGCCATCAATTACAATTATTTAACAGGAGGCCGGACGGATGGGAACGTAGCAGCAACCACAGGCGAAAGGAGACGCAGAGACGCAGAGGAGGAGACTGAGGCAGGGATATCCGTAAGGATACCGGACCTAAAGTTGGGTCAGTAGTGCTGCATTTTGTTATTGCCGTTGCTGCTCTCTATGTGTGTGTGTGTGTGTGTGTGTGAGTGTGGATGTGTAGTTGTGTGTAGTTGTTGGCTTGTTGCTGTTGCATAATTTGTTAGCCAAATTGCAACTCAACAAGCTACGAACGATGAGCTCGAAAACCCCTGCAACGGACACAAACGCGGACACAGGTGAACACACACGGACGGACGGACACACACACACACACACACACACACACACACACACTAAAGCAATGGCTGATATTGTGCCATATAGTATATTGCTCATCAAATATGCAAAAGTTGCCAGTTTCAGCTGAAGCACCAAAGCAATCCAGCTGAAAAGTGCAAGCAGTGACTTTCCCACAGACTGTGAAGTGGAAACAGTGATTGACGGTGATTTATCATAGGGTAGCGGAGAAGCTCTACTCTATTTACAGAGTCTTCTAAATTCAATAGTATTTTATTTTATAATTTGCTCAATAGCGAACTTGAAACTAATTTCTATGTGTGTGTAAGAACATCAGAAATAAATTACAAAACAGACTTCAAGTTTTCGAAAATTAAGCAATAGCAAATATTCCAACGCAAGCAAGATGATTTCCTTGTATTGGTTGCTTATCAGAAATGTTTTATAAGAGTAAATATATATATTCATATATATATATATATACGAGTATAGTTATTATTAGATATATGAATATTACATGTCATTTTATTAAGCATTTACCTCAACATCAGGTAATTAGATGTGTTGGAAAATGTCATTAAGAATTCTCTCTCTCTCTCTCTCTCTCTCCCACTGTCTCTCTCTCTCTCTCATTCTCTCTCTCTTTCTCACTCTGTCTTTGTCATTTATTATATTTGTCATCATTTGTCTAATCGTTTTTCACTTTGATATATTGCTCATCTCTAACAGAATTTAATAGCAACATTGCCCTTTGCTTATCGTCCATAGCCCATCGCACATCGTCCTTCGTCCTTCGTCCTTTTATCCTTCAGCCACAACAACAGTTAGTTCAATCGCTTGGCGATTTGTTGGCTTTGCAGTTTTCTAGTATTATATCTGGGGCTTATTAGCTGCGGACTCCATTGCCTGCTGCTCTCCATATCCATATGCATTGCAAATAGGCAATTGGGCAAATTTTGCAATCAAAGTAATGATTTTCATATTTAAGATCTCAAGTATCAGGCATTTAAGTACACACACACACACACACACACACACACACATTGGCAGGCATGCACTTTATTTGGCAATTGTCTAAGAGACAGGCAACAACAACAAGCAACAGAAGACACAACATTGTACAGATATATATCTAGTTAGGTGTACATGTGTGTGGTGTGTGTGTGTGTGTGTGTGTGTGTGTGTGTGTGATTGTGATTGTGTCTTGGCCAGCCGGAGTCATTAATATTAATTTCGTCTTTAATTTATTGTAATTTACGTGCATTTGATAAATCGTATTATTATTATAAGCAGTTGTCTGCTAAGCTCGAATGAAGCGGGGGCGGGCAATTGTGGCACATAGCGAATGGAAAGGGAAGAGGGTGGCAGTTAAGCGGGGGATAGGGGAGTTGTGAGAAATATGTATTTATGTTGGGTGCCAATGACAGAACCTTTAGTTAACCAAACTCAGAACTCACCTTTTGCTCTGGCGCCTTGAAAGTCAATTGATTAACACACGAATTAAAGCTGCAAATAAAATTGAGATAAACAATTGATTAGAAAGTGATATATATAGATATATATATATATGTATGTGTATGTATTACTAATTGGTCTATTGCATTTCACTTTTTTGCACTCACAGATGGCTAATTGTATTGTATTCTTCATTTCATCAGTACTTGAATATTTTAATTAGAGTGGCAATAAATTTAATGGGTTTATGACTTACAGAACGTTGCTTCAATTACTCAAGTAATTAAAATAATAATTAAAGCATTATTCATGTATTTGGAGCAAGTTTTGGCATTTACAGCAAGAGTCTGTGCTAAATACGACTATTTTATTATATTTAATGTATATTTTCTGACACACAACAGACATGTGGCGGAGCGAACAAAAGTTGAGCCAAACAAAGCATCAGCCCCAGTGAAAAGAAATAGCTTTACCCAGATATTTATTTATATATATGAATGTAGAGTACATTAAAATGAAGTTTGTTGCATGTTCGACGGAGCGATGTTTAAGGCGCTTATGGGAAAGTTGAAAAATCTCATTAAATACAAGAGCAACCACCACAATAACAACAACAACAACAACAACAACAACAAGAACAAGAACAACAAGAACAACAACGAAAACAATAATAATAGAAAATGCAATATACTAAATATTTATGCCTTGTTCTAAAGTTCTTTTTTTGTATCGCATTTGGCTTTCATATAAAAATTGTGTAAAATAATAAAAATAATTTCGCCCATGTTCACACACACACACACACACACACACACATACACACACGCAGACGCACACGCATTATGTCGCCAGACGCCATTTTCTTTTGCTATTATTATTGGTGTTGTTGTTGTTGTTGTTGCGTATAATGGCAGCCGTTATGTGCATTGGCATTGGCATTTGCTTTGGCGTTGGCCATCGCATCGATGTCACTAGCAATGCACGACTGCTGGCGGGGGTGGGGATGGTGCAGGGTGCAAGTGGGTTACTCACCTCCTTGCATTACGTTAACTTGAATACGTTTTGCAATGGCGCGCCACAACCAACCAAAGCCACCCAAACTCACCCAAACCCAACCCAAACCCAACCCAACCCAACGCAACGCGTTTATAAACGACATAAATATAATTAAATCGTTATAAAAATGCATTCGACAAATCAACATCAGCAACAACAACAACAACAACAAACACACACACACACACACACACAGCTATTGGTTGTGCGGCAGGCGGCGCCTTTGTGTTGCACACTTGTCCATTGAGCATTGCAAGTTTATTCAGCGTACGCTTTTGGTTGCGGCAAATGTGAGTGTACTCGAAAGTGCACTTCAGTGCACTCGTATCGTATGCATTTGCTTTAGCTCTTGCGTCTGCCCCACTGCCCACTACAAATACAAATACAAATACAAATATAAGTTATCTAAGCCTGGCTATTTCAGTTCCGAGCGCCTCTCTCTCTCTGTCTCCCTCTCTCTCTCTCTCAGTGTTTCTGTTGCATGCTTTTGTGGACTCTGCAAAGTCAGCGCTTGATGCACCATTATTATAATTATAGTTTGTTGTTTGCGCATTACACAACACTCAGCTCAGCTCTGCTCTGTTGTGCTCTGTTGTGCTCTGTTCTGCTCACAGCATTGCCAAGCTGCTTAATACAGTAGATACAGTAGCGCTTCTTCAACATTAACTCAGATTTCAGTTATTCAATACACATTTCAATTGAAAGTGTGTGTTTTTCTGTTACGAATTCGTGTTAAAGTAGTTCTACTGTAGTTCTACTGTATGCAGTGGTTTTGTTCTGCCAATCTCAGCTGAGGCATTAAGCTTTTTAGCGGCATTTACAACCTATGCCATACAGGTGGGTCTATTTATATTCATATTGCCCTCCTCATCGATTGTGTAAACGTAAACCTAAACGCAAACGTTCAACAAACAGCGCATTCTATTATCAATAAAGTTGATTGCCTTTTTCGCTGCCGCCCACACGAGCAGCAGTCGAGTCGAGTCGAGTCGAGTCGAGTTGAACCGTGTCGAGTTGAGTTGAGTTGAGTCGTGTCGAGTTGAAGTGGCATGAATTGGATGGACAGTGGAGCTCTTATCGGCATTTTACATGGTCGCGCCTCATTTGCGGCTCATTTGTGTGCTTAAAAGCTAAAAGATTAACCTGAACAACAACAAAAAAAAAAATGAAAAGGGAAGCGTTGGGTCAGGTTCAATCAAGAAATGAACTCGCGCCTTGGGTGGGGCCTGATGGGGACCGGGACCACCCACGACTACAAATTATTGCAAATCAAATATATGCATATATATGCATATATCTATACTTGTCTATATCTGTAAGATATCGCATGCCATCATTATTAATAGAGTTCATTAGCTGCAGACAACGACGAGCTGCTGCTGAGTGGACAACATTGACATATCGAATGAACTGAGCCCCCGCATGCTTAAATTGTTGTTATTGTTGAAACCAGTTCCTCCCCCCTCAGTCGCCATCAACTGTGGTGCCTTGTCGCGGTTTCAGCCCGAAATTCCAGAGTGTTAGTTATGGTTTCGATGGAAAAAAAAGGCTTTGTTTATAAATGCGTTTATCATTGGGCACATACGATTTGTGTTCATCTCTTTCTTTAATGAGAACTAATGAACGCGTTCGCCTCGCGATCGTCATCGTCATCAACATCATCATCAACAGCAACATCACCATCAGCAACATCATCATCAGCAACATCATCAACAGCAACATCATCATCAGCAACATCATCATCAGCAACATCATCAACAGCAACATCATCATTACTGCTGCTGGTTTTTAAATTTTGGGCATTGTTGAAAGTTTTTCTTTTTATTTTTTGATATAGTTGCTTTTATAGTTTACACAACAGCAATAAAACGTAACAATAATAATATTAAAGAAATAAAAAAGGGGGCCAAAATCCACACACACACACGCATATGTAGAAAACGATCTGATTGGATCTGATTGAAAGACATCGATCGAGAAATGTTTATGGCAACAATTCGATTCCCGGCTCTACTCACTTCATCTAACACACAATCCAATTCATTATTATATGAATTTTATTTTGTACAACGCTGAATGTTCATCAACCATCAAATATGATTCAACGATTATTTTAATAGCGTTATAAACATATCATTATCATAAGATATCCATGCATATTCCGAAAAGTTTATTTTAAACCACAGCAAAAAAGAATGCAAATGCATAATTTCCGTTAAACAACACAAAAATAACAAACAAAAAAACATGTAAAAGCCAGCAACAACAACAACAACAACAAAAAGTTGATAAAAATTGCCAAAGTTTTGTTTGCTTTGCTTATTTCCGGCCAAAAAAGAAATAAATAAAAAAAACACCTAAACAACAACCAAAACCGACCAAAATGACAAAAACCAAAATAACTAAAAATACAGCAAATATATATATATATATATAAATAAATATAAATATATATATATATATATATATATATAAATATATATAAAATTATGTCAGCAGTGCCAGCAACAATAATAACAACAACAACAACAACAAACACTGGCAAATGGCAAGTGTGCTTGCGGCCAGGCGTGTAAATTATTTATGTGCCAACTGTCCTTCTTCTGCATGTGTGTGTGTGTGTGTGTGTGTGTATGTATATGTAACCGGCTCCATCCCCAACACCCCACCCCTTCCAGCCGCTGTGCAACTACTCACATAATCCCAATGTGGCACGCATGGGTCCTGTATCGCTTGCCTGCCTCCTCCTACGGCTTCCTGGCTCTGTTCGTCCTGCGCCGCCAGTTTATAAATAAAAATCATTATTACTGCTGGCTGCTAGTGCTGTGGCATTTGCTTTTTTCTTCTTCTTCGTCTTCTTGTTCTTCTTGTTCTCCTCTTTTTTTTTAAGGTGGTGGTGGTGGCGGTTGGGTGGCTGGGTGGCACGGTGTTTAGGTGGGTTTTTCAGTTGCGACGTCGGAGTTTTCGTTTGAAATTAGCACGCATTGTCCTTAATTGTTGGGGCGTTTGGGTTTTCGTTTTGGGGCTTGGGCATTTTTTTTTTTTTACAGCTTTATTGGGGTAAGGGATACGTTTTTCTTTTTGTTGGTGAAGGGTGGGGTGGGGTGGTGCGAGGTGAGGTGAGGTGAGCTGGTGGTGGTGGTTGTACTTAGGGTTTATCAGGCCAATGAGTTTGCCTCATTCGTTTGGCTGGCTGCGTGTTTATTTATTTGACTTGTGCATGTCGCTTTTGGGTGTTAACTTTAATAATTAACGGCATTAATTGCCGCATATGTCACATGTTTGCTTTCGGCTTTTCAACCCCTCATACCACTGCCCCACCACCTCTGTTCCCCCTTGGCCACTGCATTCCCTCGTCGCTTGTCTGTGCATTTTTAATTCCTCCTTTTTTATTTTTATATTTTTATGTATTTTAATTATTTTTGTTTTTTTTTTTGGTTTCTTTTTTTTTTGTATTATTTAAACGCTTATGTCATGAAAACAAAGAAGCAATCCACTACAAAACCCCAACCCCAATCCAATCCAACCCCCCCCATCCCCTTGGGCTACATAATGTAACACCCACAACAGTTGACCCACTGCCCTTCGCTTACATTATTCATTAACGGTAAGCGTTAATTATGCACATGGTTTGGGATCTTTGGTTTTTGGTTTTTGGTTTTTAGCTTTCAGTTTTCACTTTTCACTTTTCGGCTATCGTTTTCCATAGCGCTCTCAAATTGTTCAGTTTGTCTCATTGTTTGGATTTTGATTTTCAAATTATCAAAGCACAAAGCGCAGATATGAAATGGAAAATAATCTCGTTTTTAGTAATCTATTTGAAATTTATAGATGAAATCAAAGGATGCCAATGTTTTTCTTTGTATTTTAGATATCAATAATTGAAACAGCAGATATTATTTTATTATTGTCGAAAGCAGTTTCACAAATCAATGATATGTATCTGAATTGAAATATATTTATATAAGTTATAGCCCCATTTAAATAAATACGAATTTAAGCACTTATTTTCAAGTTTTAAGTAACATTTGTTAATATGAATTTAAGTTGAGGACAAAGCATACAATTAATATTTATATATTTGCATCGAAGCAGTCTACAAAAGTCTCATCTTTGAGTTGCTTCAAGTTGAGTTTATTGAAGTCAGTGCTAATATTTATATACGATTCTTGCTTTTATGGTGTGCATTTAGCATATCAACATTATTGCTTTTAAAATCTTTATGGTCCTCTTTCGTAACCGATTGTCAGTCACCATAAACTTGACCAAGTCAATTAAACAAACGTTTTCGCACTTAACAAGCCCCCAAGACGATTACGAGTCCGACAATGAGAATTGCGTATGGGGAATTGGGGATGAGCCTGGTGTGTGTATACATATATATATATATATATATATATATATATATATATATATATATATATATATATATATATATATGTATGTGTGTGTGTGTGTGTGGCATATGATTATCAATTTATGCCACAAATCCAATGGCCCAGACAGACGCCGTCAACGCTTTTTTTTGTTGTTTTCCTTTGCTGTTTTTTTTTGTCACAATCTGGCGGCGACTCAACGCCTACATCGATACATTTAAAGTTGAGGGCAGGGATAAGGTGGGGTGAAGGGCGTGGCACTGCGAGTGGCATTCGAATCGAGTCCAAAGTGGCAATGGGGTCGTCACTAACAGCAACAGCAGCAGCAACTTTTGTCGTAGTCCTCCTTCAGTTTGGCGGCCGTTGAGCGCCATTAGGCGGACTGTGCAGACATTAAAAACAGCTGCCATCTTCCTTGTTGTTGTTGTTGTTGTTGCTGTTGCTGCTGCTACTTTTGTTGCTGCTGTGGCATTTTTTGGAGCGTCGCACAAAAATTGCCTGTTTATATTCGCAGCGACAGCAAGTTTTATTATTATTTTTGTTCTTGACAACGACAACAGCCAACAGGAGGAGCACAACCAGCAGAGGGAGCCGTGTGGGGGGAGCAGCAAACGGCAACAGTTAAGGCTGCAGATGGAGGAGCAGCAGGAGGAGAAGTAAGCGTATTCGTTAGTTGGCGCATTTTTTATGCCCTTGCAAAGATCACATAAAATATAATTGAAGAATGTGATTTGCCAGCAAAAACTTTTCATTTGAGGTGAAATGCATTATAAAAAAAAGAAAAACCGAGTAAAAACTGCTGTATTTATTATTTGATTATATTTTTTAAAACAAAATTAAGTTAAGTGTTTTGTTTTAAATTATATTTAACGTCTTAAATCTTCCAAGCATCGTTTTACTATAGCATATATGTTCACTATCATCGGAACAATCGATGAAAAAAAAATGGTCTAGCTGAGACTTCAAATATTATATAGAAAATGGGACAAGGGTATTCAGACTTCGGCAGATAGTTGTACATTTTGGTTTTGGTTTTGGTTTCATTTTAGTCTAATTTTTTTTGCAAATTTTGCATTTATACAAAAATATTTGTAGAGCAGCCGTCGCAGGCGGCAGGCAGCAAATCAAAGTTGTTGTTACTGTTGTTGGGTGGGAGGGGAAAGGGGGTGGTGGAGTGCTGGAGTGTCTGCCAGCTAGCCAGAAGGGGGCATTTTCGGGGCCAGTGGGGGTGTCCTATGGTGAGGGACCTATGTCACCTTTGGCGCAGGCGCATGCCGCTTAAGCGTCGCGCAACCAATTAAAGAATAATTCATTTCAATTGAAGTCAATCAAAAGAAATTATTTCACGCTTAATCAATGAAGCCCCAGCCACAGCGAAGAATGCAGCAAACAAACAAAGAAACAAAATGTGCTTCACAGATTTTTCGGCAAAAACAACAACAACTTAAAGATGAATAAGAAAAAGAAGAAGCAACACGAGAATATTGCTTAATCAAAGGCGCGCAGATTGAAGAGGCAGCAAATCTACACATCAAGAAGATACACACAGCGAGAGCGAGAGCGAGAAAGAGAATTGATATTTTTTTGGATACTTAATGTTTATCATGATGATATATGGCGAGCATATCTGAGACACTTGAGCTTTGCTTTGAACCCAACAAATTGATTTGACTGTGGTGTTGAAATGCCAGCAAGTGCCACTTGAATAACCCAACTTTATGACTATGTGCTCCATATAAAAGCACACATATATAAATAGATATACATATACACATATGCTACTTAGTAGCCGGATTGTGTGATTAATTTATATACAACTACTGAAGCAGCACTAAAGTGCGGGCAATCAAAAGAAGCACACTCGACTAAGCTGGAATTTCAGTAACAAATTAATGTCATCGCACTAAATGCAATTGTCGAACTGAAGTATGCATTAAAGGCGGGCGAAAGGAGAACTCCGCCTTGAGAAACAATTACAACATATTAAAAATAATAATGAGAGGTGCAAAGGAGGTGCATTAAAAACTTGAAATTATTTGATAATAATGTATGAAACGTACGCAAACTGAAGCTGAAGTTTATAAGTTATATAGAAATATATATATATATATATATAGTGTGTGCATGTGTTTCTTTTTTTATAGTCTCACACACATTGCCATAAATATTTGCACGCTTATGCAATGGCCACCCAGAACATCTTGCCTGCAGCAGACTGGGGAACATTTCTGAAACGCAATGCAACGCAACGCAACGCAACGAGATGACAAGAACAACAACAGCAACAGCAACAACAACAACAGCATAAAATAAAAACAACAACAAAGCCAAAGTGTCGCATTAATTTGTCATTTCGCTTGTATGGCGACGACGGCAAATGGGGCGAAATGATGAGAGGCAGAGTGGTACATGGCCAGGGGTAAGGGTAGCGCTGTTTAGGAGGGGGTGTGAAGGGGGCGGATGTAAAATGGTGTGCCACAGTGGCAACTACACCAAACATGCACACACTGAAAACTTTTTTTTTTTATGTTTTGCTGACGCGCTCTAAAAAGTTGCAGTTTTTTCCTATTAAAATTCTTTTTTTTTCACTTATTTTTTTAAGTTTTGTTGTTGTTGTTGTTGTTGTTGACACCCGCAGCCTTTTTGGCTTCTCATTGTGCTGTCACACACACACACACACACACACACACACAGGCGCGCAATTTGACTTTGAAAAGTGAAATGTAAAAAGAGGAAGAAAGCAAAGAAAGGCGAGCCAAAAACTGTCACAAAACTTTTATGGAGACGCAGGGAGCAATGCACAAAAGTTGCTCAGTGGTAGAATAGTGGTTGAGGAGGGGAGTGGGGGGGGGGGAGGTGGGGTGTTGGGTTGTTAGAGCACGATGGGGTGTCGAGCAAACATTGGTGGCCATGTCGCAAAAACTGACTTGGTGTGCCACTGCTGCTGTTGGTGCTGGTACTGGTACTGGTACTGGTGCAGCAATTGCGGTGGCAGCCACTTCATTTGCTTGCTCATTAAAAGTTGCGACTCACACAGAATTGCAGAAGGAACAAACGGAGTCAACACGTTTGCCTGCATGTCAAGTGGCAGTCAGTTGACATGGACCCACCATGCCACCACACACACACACACACACACACACACATACACACACAATGAATGTCAAAAACGAGTGCAAATTTGCGCTTAAATGCAACACAAAAACTACGACGAGGCCAGCGAACCAATGCAACCCAAACCAAAACAACTCGACTCGACCCCCGACCCCCGACCCCGACCCGTCCACTTTTCTGCACTCTTCTCGCGTTGGCACACTTCATAAAATAAAAAAAAAAAAAACTAAATAAAAAAAATAAGAAGACGAAAAACATAAACACAACTTGCTGAAAATGTACGACAAATTTGTCACTATTTTATTTTTTCTTGACGACACGCGGCAGAGTTGCACACACATTTCCTGCACCCTGTGTCTGGTCATTATTATAATTTTTCATTTCTTGACTTTGCATTTCAACAGCAATCAGCACACACACACACACACAAACACACACACACATAGACACATAGACACGAGTTGAGGCTTAACGGCTTACTGGAGCGTGTTGGCCCGTGCGGAGGGTTGCAGTTTGGAGTACAGCGCACAGGTGTTTACACACACACACACACACACACACAGTCATTTGGCAGCCAACTGTCAAATGTACACAAAAATGCAGTCGCACTCGAAAATCGGTTTCAGCTTTAGATTTAGAATAAGGAGCTTTGCTTGGCTGGCCACAATCGTCACTTGGCCATTTTTGGAGCAGAGCAAATTCCAGCAGAGTCTAAAAAAATGCTCGTGTGTTTTATGTAAACATGCAATACATACATACATACTTACATACCTACATACATACAATAATATATACATATATAAGCCCACACTTATCAGTTAGAAGCGATTAAAGCTTGCTTAGTTTTGGTTCCTTGCATTTATCAACAGAATAACTCTATTAAATACACTATTAATAAATAAATAAAGCAAGAGCAATTTAACTTGAGTTAAAAACTTCATAAAATAGCACCACGATTGCCACAAATTATCATGAAAGTTGTTGCTGATTTCTTGAAGTGTATTTTGCGTTGCGATATCTTTCTTATTTTCGCTGTAATTATCAGGTTTATTCGATAACTTCTAATCTTAATTGGTCGCATTTTGTTGAAATTTGATCTTGTATAAAGGAAGTGTATTTTTTCAAATTGATTTTTTGGGAATTTTGGGAATTATTTACATATATAAGTATATGACAAGTTTATAGTTTAACTTACAAGATCGCAAGCTGTTAGCTTTTGGAAATAGACAAATTCTTATTCACCTCCAGTCGAGTTATTCATTTTAATATTATTCAAAATTCATTCAATTCAGGCAAATCAAAAGCATATGTTAAGCTTTCAAATGCAATAAGTGAATAGCTTATGAATTACTTAATTAATTACTTAATGCAATTTGCAAATATATGCAGAATAATGGTTAAATAACGATGCACACTGAATGCCTTTGAATTCATGTGGAGGAGCTTTAATTGTTGGAAGACGTGTCCAGCATTTGTGACCCTTCTGTTTGTTTAGATAACTTAGCTAATCAAATTGCATTAAGCAATTTTCCATTTTCCAAACAACACATACCCCTCTTCCCCCCACGCCTTTAATTCTCTCCCTCTGTTGGGTTGTCGCCCGTCTGAATGCCGCCGACGCCGCTGACCCTATAAATACGTATGGAGGGTTGAATGGGCATTAGTGAAGCAACCCCTGGCTTGTTTGGTTGTTTGGTAGTTGGGAGGCTCTATCTTAATGCTCGCCGGTCGGTCGTCATCAGGAATTGTGCAACTCCATAGCTCCGTGGCTCCATAGCTACAAGTCGCGACATTTTGCTAATTAAGCTGTGCGGGTCACGTTAAAATTGTTGCAGGCACCGCACCGCACCACACCGCACCACACCACACCACACCGCCAACTATTAGCATTTTTATGCTAGTTGAGAACAGGCACTTGAGGTTTATCTGGTCGCAGTTTATGTCTGGCAGCGGTCACTACTTAGTCTGATTATTGTTATTATGGCGTCGCAGTTTTCATAAATTCCCAGCAAGTTATTTTCCCATAAATTCAACGGCGCAGACACAGTCCAGGACAGGACAGGACAGGACAGGAGAGAACGGGACGCGGACAGGACAAAGTAGAGGATATGCCGACAGCGCCACAGGTAGACAACGACAGCGATGACGACACAGACGGACATATATAGATATATATATATATATATAGAGGAGAGCGAGGTGGGGGGAAGTCTCGAATGGGGCTCAGGTTGTCCTGTCAAGATGCAGACGCGACGCTGAGGCAACAACAAGCGGCGACCATAAAATGTTTTCCATGTTGGCAAGAAATCTTCAGCATGGGACGGTGGCAGCTGGCTGGGGTGGCAAGGGTGAGTGGGGGAGGGCGGTCAGGAGCGGTAAGAGACGAATGCACATCATGAAGCATGCACCTGTCCCAGACGGCTTGTCCTTTGGGACACAATTTAAATTGGCATTCCACATGATGGCCAAACCAGTGCGACAGCAACTCGATGAGTGTGAGTTCGAGTGTGAATGTGAATGTGAGTGCAAAAGGTGAGCGCGACTATTCACATGTACAAGGACACTCGTTGCATTGAACTGAACCGAACTGAACCGAACCGAACCGATCCCAACAAACGCGAATTACTTGAAACAAACTTTAACCGAATCGAAGCTAAAGTGGACAAACAATTTGCGCAAGTTGTGCTTGCAGGGGGAAGTTGTTGTATATATATAAGTTATATATTCTCAAATCTCTATACAGTATACCCATAAAACCGGATTGCCTAAGCAATAGAAAGAAATGCATTCTTTGCACACTCAAATTGAAGTTCAAATAGATTTTGAAAGTAATTATTGTTTGTGCAAAAATATGATACATTTTATTAGATTTGTATTTTGTTCCAGTCTAAAATTTGTAATATATTGGAAACATTGATCAACTGTACAAATGTCATTCAGTTCGCTTCGATTTGCACATAATTTTGCTGACCAAACTCGCAGCAAGTCTTCCATTTAACAGTTGGGTTCAGGGTATCTGCTAGTCGAGCTGTCTCGCCTGTTTGCTGTTTAGCGTTGGTCCAGGGTATCTGCCAGTCTTTATCTTTCCTTGTGTTTCACTAAACATCTGCTTCTTCTACATTTTCATGTGCATTCCCCGTTTTACCCGCTGTTTATTATGAAATGTGGCTGTGCTATTGTTGCCCTCGCTGTTGTCATTATATATATTATATATATATGTATATATACATATTCTTTTTTGCAGAAATCATCAGAGCGACCTGCTTCAGCTGAAGCAGTGAATTCGAGTCCGAGTTCTCCTTCTCGTGCACCTCCCCGTTCCCACTTCGCCCTTTTTCGCATTCGTCGTGAGTTGCATTTGCTATCTGGTTGCGCCCCATAGTCATCATCGCCCTCAAATAGTCGCTCGCATAGTTCTCAGCCACTGGGCAGCCGTTAACGCTAAGGTAAACAACAACAAGCTGCAACAACAAGCTGCAACAACAACAACAACAACAATTTAGTGTTGGTTCCGCTGTCTGCTGCATGTTTTTGCTTGGCCCGTTTCAGCTGTTGATGTTGCAGTTGCTGCTTGTATTGGTCATCATCATTAAAGTCATTGCTCCTTGCTCCTTGCCTCTTGCCTCTTGCCTCTTGATACTTGCCACTTGCCACTTGCCATTGCCCGTCCAGTTCACAACTCTTATCTTGCTCATGTTGCAACACGAATGCTTTGCTATGCTATGCTATGCCATGTCTGTGCACCATCTGGAGGCACCTATCAATTGGATATCATCGCGAAAGGTGCTGCCCAGATCGGTTAGGATAGCGTTCATCCTAGTGTCGCATATCTCAAGCTGAATAGCTGCGACAGCCAATAAACACAAACACCCGCTGCCACTAGCAACCTGCCACTTGTCCTGTTGCACAAGCGATGAACAAAGCATGGCATATCGAATCACATCTCTCAACGTGCACTGCACAAATCCAATTATCACTTGCTTTGCGCAATTACTTGCAAGTAATTAAAATATTTAATTACTTACAGTAATTACGTATACAGAACTATGTAGTTAATTACACTACAAGCACAAGCTACTCAGAAATTTTATTCATTTATTTCGCATACACTTATAATTAACTGCATAGTGATTCTTTTTAGATTTTTGATTACTTCATTTTTTATGGTTTTCCAGTTTTTTTTTTATTATTTTCTATCAACCCAAGGATTTCTATCCGGCAACAGTTTAACCAGTTTCAAAATGCTATCGCATCGTTTATTTTGTTATTAGGCATTTGTTTTTTGTTGTGTGGCCCAATTGAATTGTGACTCAATTGACTCCTGGCGCTCATCTGAACATAACTCAGACACAATCAGGCCACACTGTTCTGGTTGCCCACGTTGCTATCTGTGCTCTGTTATCGCAAAAACAGAAACTGGCTGACTCGTTTCGGTTGGTTTGCTTTTGCCCCAAGCCAAATGCCAATTCCGATTCCCATGTGCAACATAATTTGTACTTTAATCGTGTGGCAGCAAGGACGACAACAGGAATCAGACAATGAGCACGCAGTAACCAGTAAACCTTTGGCTCTCTAGGTAGCCGGCTGTTGGCATCGGGTGGTGGGAAGTGGGGAATTGTGAGGCAGGCAACCACACCACAATGGGACTCATCTACTACCACTATCTAGTTCATTTTCATAAATGCCACATTAAAGTTGTTGCTGATGCTGCTGCTGTTGCTACTATTCTTGTGCCACAGATCGGTTCCAGAACAAGACATAGCCGTGGCATCAAGTGACATTAGCCTGGACACATATAAAAATAAATAAATAAATAAAACAAGAAGAAACGAGCATGCCGCATCCAAAATACCCTTGCCGACTTGCAGTACAAATAGAAACTGAGAAAGGGACATGACTCCAAAGGTTCGTTTGGGTGATCAAGAACTGATCAAGAACATATGTATACGCCCCACTTATACACACTGAATGCCAAATTTGACGACAAAACGTGTAATACCCAAATGCAAGTGTATACAAACACGTACTCAGTGCAGTTTTTACGGTCGCCTTGCCACAACAGCAACAGCAACAACAACAACTTGGCAACGCTGGGCGAGGCATCTTCTATGAATGCCTTTAGTCCGTTTTGCCAATTTATACAAAACGTTGATCACTTTATAAGTAAGTATATCATCATTTATACATGCGCTCGCCACGAATCCCAAACCGGGTAAAAAGGCCTATTTAAGGCGCACACACAAACACAGAGAGAGAGAGAGAGAGAGAGAGAGAGAGAGAGAGAGAGAGAGAGAGAGAGAGAGAGAGAGAGAGAGGGCCAAGGCTGGCTAAAACTGTGACTGTGACTGCGACTGCGACTGTGGCAACGGCTACTTAGCCATGTCGTTTTTACCGTTTATGGGCGCATGGGGCATGCCAAAAATGTTGCTGCGAGCCTTGTCGGTTTCAGCGTTTTGTACAGTTTTGTTGCTGCTGTTTTTTTTATTTTATTTATTATTGTTGTTGTTGTTGTTCGTTGTTCGTTCTGGTCATTTATATTGCGCTCTCAGTGTGTGTGTGTGTGTGTGTGTGTGCATGTGTCAAGTGGACTTGTTTAATAATTTATGATGAGGCCAAAAACGTAGATCGTGCGTTGCGCATTGCCAGCTATTAATCATGCCGCCAGTCGAGCCAGCCAACAGCAGCAGCAACTCCTCAGAGAGAGCGAACGAGATAGCGATAGAGGCAGAGGCAGAGGTAGAGGAAGAGGAAGAGAGAGAAGCTGAGGAATTGCAGCACAACTCTGCTCGCAACGCTACTGCTGCTGCTGTAGTAAAAGTTCAATTACCCGCCAAATCAAAATTCAATCTGCTGGCAAAAAAAAAAAACAGAAAATAAATAAATAAATAAAAAAAAAGGAAGGCAAACAGACAAACAAACAAACAGGCAGACACAAGCTGCTGCTGCTGTTGCTGTTGCTGCTGCTGTTGCTGCTGCTGGCCAGGCCAGCACAGTAGTCGCAAAGCGGTTGCAGCAGCTTATGGTATGCCTTATGAGCGATGTGGTGGGAGAGGGCGGGATGGGTGGGGGCAACAAGGAACCACTGCATATTGACTGCAGTCTGTGGCAATGTGGCAAAATCAAAAATTCCAAACGCATACGACAGACAACCATGACGACTACAACGACGACGACGACGACGAGGCACAGCAGAAGAAGCTGAAGAAGAAGCAGAAGATGCCAAACAGCCAAAGCGAGTCATGTCATGGCGGGCGTGTGCTCAGAGAGGGGGCGAGGGGGGAGGGCACTTAGCTATACCGGAGATCAGATGACAGCAAAAAGTCAGACAGCGCCGACGAGACAGGATAACATTCAAACAGAAAACAAAAAAAACAAAAACAAAACCAAAAGAACGCTCCAAAAAAAAACTGTCAAAGTAATTGAGCGGCAGCTGAATACCCTAACTGCATTTAATATGCGCAGCATAATAAGTAATAAGAAAGAGAAAGATAGAGTAATGACACTCTGATTGGCATGCCAATTTGCAACACTTTTTTTTTTTTTTTTTTTTTTTTTTTTTTTTGGAACTACTCAGCTACCGAGCAGAGCACGCAGAAACTATATATATATATATATATATAAAGATTTGATGGGGGTAACACAAATCCAGTTGTGCCCGCAGCTTAGCATGCTCAATTATTTAAACTGTGCTTTGGCTAAGAGGCTTCAGCATATAAATTTGATTACAGCCTAATATGAAATCGGCTTGTGTAAACCAACAAAATAATCGACGTTGACTGCAAATGCAACATTGCATCGAAAATAGGAAGACTCTAAGCCGGTTCTCAGTTAAATGTAGCAGTGAAAAATTGTACACCACAAACGAAAACCAGCTTAAACACAATATGTTAATGAGTTTTTGTGCAGAAAGTTGTCAAGCCTTGACATCATCTTATACATATCCCTCAATATATATAGTATGCAAAATAAGCTCAACAACATTTGAGAATTATAAACAAAATGATAGCATGTCAAGCAGAGCAGTTGTTAACAATATTTATATATATATATCGATATAAAATACAATTTGTAAAACGAAATCCTTGCGCAGGGTATACGCCAAAGTTATGGGCCTGACCTCGCTCGGGCTCCCAGCTGCCAGCTATAGTCATGTGTGTGTGTGTGTGAGTGTGAGTGTGTGTGTGTTGGCCACGTAGTAGGTGCAAGCATAAGCGCTACTAATCTGCTACTCAGTGGCGTATCAAGCTAAGCAGCATGCTAGCGAGCAAACAAACAGACAGTCAGACAGACGGGCAAAAAGACAAAGAGAGTGAAAGAGAGAGAGAGATTGAGAGAGAGACAGAGAGAGAGAGAGAGAGAGAGAGAGAATTAATGCGAGTGAGATGGAGAGCTTGACGAATGCAGGCAGCTGCTGTTGATGCTGAAGCTGATGCTGATGCTGATGCTTCTGCTGTGTGAGTGATCAGACAGCCGCAGATTACGTATACGCCGCGTTGTGTGCTTAACTTTTTGACTTTGGCTGTGGCTTCTGTGGCAACAGTAACAACAACAGCAACAACAACAACAACAGCAAAACAACAAAAAAAAAACACAAATCTACCTCTGGCTGCTTAAAAAGTCCGCACAGGTCTCACAGATGCCGCATTCGCAGCCTTCATTTGTTATTCAAAAGTTTTTTGGCTGCGTTTCTGCTTTTTTATTATATTTTTTTGTTTCTGTTTTTGTTTTTGTTTTTCAGTCTCACGTACTCAGCTTGTTTCGCTTAGAGGCAGAGAGAGAGAAGGGAGGAGGGAACTAGTCTTAGCCACGACATTTGTCCAGCAGCAGCAGCAGCAGCAGCAGCAGCAGTAGCCAGTTGGCTCAAAATAAAGCAAGTTCGTCCAGCACAAAGACTTGAACTTTAATGGCACACTTGCCAAAGATTTGTTCAATGTTCACATTCATGTCTACATTTCAAAGGCTTGTCCAGCTTGACTGCAATAATATCACATACTTGATTTAACTACAAACAAAATGAAACAGTTTACATTCAATTGTTGATAAGTTTTTGGCAAAAGTCTTACGTTGCTGATACAAGTTCGTAATTTGCAAGTCTAAAAGTAGATCAAAAATAAGAAAACAGTCATCTAGCCAAACAATTTCAGATTACACCTTCCTGGAAAATTCCGCAAAATGTATTTGCTGCAAGAATACAAACAACAAAAGCATCTTAAATTTCAAAGTGGTCCAGTTGCCACAGCTGCCATATTTCACAGTTGCAAGATAGCCACGAACTTGATACACACAATGTAGCTGGGCAATTTAATACTAGCACACACTGATTGAATCAGGTGCCTGTTTAAAACATTTATTCCGCGAATCATTTATTGTTTACACACATTATCAATGTTTTTATGTTTGTATCAAGATTTTTTCATTTTTTTTTTTCTTGGCTTATTATTTTTACATTTCCTTTCTATATATGTATGTACATATATTCAATACAGATGTGTAATCGTATCTGTGCAACATGCGCAGGAAGCAAATAAACAACAACAACAACAACAAAAACATCCCGAAAACTTACATAAAAAATGTTTTGGGCAGGAAAAATGTTGCACAAAATTTATGGCAGCATTCCGTGGTATTTATATAAAAATAGTTATTGGATTTATTTCCTATCAGCATATATCCTACTACTGCTGCTGCTGCTGCTGTTGCTGCTGCTGCTGCTGCAATAATAATGCCTAAGCTGATGTGTGCAACATAAACAAAATAAGCACATTAAATACCAATATTTATGCAAACTTCTGTATCTCATCTGTATACTAACTAGTATTTTTACGAAAATAAACAAAATATAGCCAAAGATAACTATTCCATGGAATTTAGTTAACGTCCTTTTTTTTGTTGCTAATAACATAGAATGTAGTTGAATGTATTAAATTCACTTTGACTAACAAAAATACAAATTTTTCAAATAAATTAAACAGCTTTTATGACTGGCTTTGTTTTGCATCCAAACAACCAAATTTGAAACACTAAGCAGAGGTGTTCAGAAATATAAGAAAAAATAATGTTATTCACAATTTTGTATTTTTAATTTCGCAAAGTCGACCAGAATTTAAAAGCCACCAACTCTGACAATCGCTGGGATCCAGACTGCATTAAGCGCTTCAATTTATTGGTGATATTGATATATATATATATATATATATACATGTAGTAAATCGAAAGAGCTGCAACTGTTCGTTAACAATATAAACAGTTGGCTTATATATGCATTTAGCGTTTTCCTACAAATGACCGCATTTATGAAAGTCCATTGACACAAGCACGAACAAAAAAAAAAAACAATAAATAAATAAAGAGTGCTTTAGTCGACTTGGAAATGCCCTGCACCGATGCACAAGTATTAAACTATCAAAAGTCGAACACGAACGACGACGAATGCTGATCAATAAGATTTGAATCGCAAATAGATTCATTTGTTTATTATTTTATTTTAATTGCTAAAGAGTATTCAAAAAAGAAAAAAAAAATCAACAAAAAAAAACAGTTAATAAAAAGTTGAATAAACTCTAGCAAAACTGGATAAGTTTGTGTAAATACAAATTATGTTAATTATACTTTTTGGGTGTGTTGACGCCTTTTTTTTGCTTTTTTTTTGGTGTTGTTGTTGATTTTTTGTTGCTGCTGGTTGTGGGCTGCAATTATGCTAATTGTATATTCAATTATAATATGTTTATTTATTATTATTTCACTGGCCATTGGCAACGATGTCTGCCGCCTCACATTGTTGATGTTAATGATTAAAATTATACAACAGCCGTCGATTTATGATAAACGTTGCATGAATTTTAAGATGATTTCATTTCCATCAAAATTAAATTGATTTTCTCATTTTTATACATTCACCATTTGTTTTCTTTCCTTCTTGTTGTGTTTTTTTTTTTATATTATTATTGTACTCAACCTCGCCAATTTACTGCGCCCAGAGCATATAATAATACACCCACAAATACATACACACACACATATATATATATGTATATTTATGTATATGAGTGTGTGCACATACGTGTTCATTAAATAATTATTGCCATAATTAAAAACCAAGTGGACAGCTGCCTGAACAGGCTTTGCTGCCTGACTCTGGCTATGGGTCTGACTTTGCGTGTAGTGTCATAATTATATACCCTGGAATTCATGAGATAATCGTATTAAATGCTCTCTGTACCCTTCCTCCTCTCCTCGCCAACCGACTCTCTCCCTTTGAGCTGTGAAGCTGACAAAAGCCAGCTTTAGCTTCAGCTTCAGCTTAATAATCTGTTGGACAGTATCCCACCAAATGTGAGTTCTTCGCCCCCTCAAATTTCCAAATAGTTCAAAATGTTCCATCTGGAAATCTATAATTAAGAATTGTCAGCTCAATTAATTAAGATTTTCACTCTCAAAATAAGAGTGTGTTAAGAAGACAACGAAATATAGCTGAAGCTTCTTCATTCATTGACTAAAACGGACTCAAATCCAAGAAAGTATTCCAGTCTGTTCACTTTTGAATATTTTACTGATTTTAAGATGCTTTTATTTTACTCAAAATAGTTGGCTTAAAAAACAAAAACAAATTGTTTATTTTAGTGCGATACATAGTGAAAAGAACTGTTTTACAACAATTAAATTTGAAAAAGGCATAAATATATTCGCATAAGAGCCAAAATTTAAGTATGATCGTGTTTTAAGCTTAACCCAGAGCTATAAGCAGATTCTCATAACGGTCAAACTTGCAATAAACTTTTAACCCAATTTCGCAGAGGCCTTTCCAGTTCCTTTGAGAACTGATAATGCTCGTCGTTGTCCAGTTAATCTCTGCTCCAGCGCCACTGATTATGCAATTGGCTTTCAACCAAAAGAAGTTGAATGAAAAAAAAAGGCGCCACAGCAGCTGCATAAACGGTTCATAATTATTGTTCCATTTGCCCGGTTTCCTCGTTCCCCAATTATGCATATTGCTTTCCATGACGCCTTCGCTTGGCATTTGTTTAATTAAAGTGATGCGCAATCCGAGTATTGGATTGGCAAAATCCCCCGCGCACCCGCCCTCTCCGCACTCCCCTTGTTGCCGTGCCACCAGCACCCAGCAATCCCCCGTGTCTTTCGGGGGATGCACACAATGCATCGCATGCAAAGTGCGCTGGCAATGCGAGCCACAAAATTGTTCGCAAAGCCGTTGGCATTATTTAAAATGCAACGCAATGCGGCGCTCGAAATGCAATCAATGCGAATTAAATTCTCGGCTTGCAGCCAAAGAAATTGCAGTCGACATTCGGCATCCAGCAGCAACAGCAACTACATCAGCAGTAGCAGCAACAACAACGTGGAGCCGCAACTGAGGAGGGCGGGCCAAGGGCGGCAAGGGGACGCTGTCAAGTGTGGCAGGTCAGTTGCACGTTGAAGTCCTGGTCCATTTACGGTTCGCGGTTGCCACTCGCAGTCTCTCTTTTCCATTCTCTCTATCTCTCTCTCTCTTTCTCTCTCTCTCTCTCTCTCATTCGCTGTTGGTTTGCGTTGCATCCCGTTGCGGAGCTGGCCGCAAAAATGTTGCACAGAAAAACTTTGCAACTGGCCGGCAGTTTAATTGGGCGCGCAAAATATGCGCTTCCACCAACGCCCAACAGCAGCCAAACCTCAACTGATGGGCGTGGCACCAGGTGTGCAAGAGGTGCCGGTGCAAAAGCACTTACAACTCGCTGTGCAACACTGTTTTTGCAACGTAGTATGTGTATTCATATATATCATATTATATAACATATTACAGCAACTGTATTAATATCATTATAATTTATAATTGCAAGTTTATCATAATGTTTTCTCAATACATTCGACGATTATTACGAAGATCAGCAAAACATTGAAATAAATATTGTTATAGAACGCAATACTTGATCATTGACTATATCACAATAGTGATATCAACAATAATGTTGTTGTGTGAAACTGATCTATCTAATGCCGTCTAATTATTAGAGCTACATATGTCTTAGATATGTTTAGGCTATTTTCGTATAATATTGCGTTAATTACTCTGTTCCCCATTTTGTGTTTATCATCATGCCAAATGTTGTTGCTGTTGCTGTTGCTGTGATTATTGTATTTATGTTGTGAGCTGTTTGTGTTGCCACCTCGTTTATTTTCACGAGAAACGTGAGAACGCTGAACGGAGAACGGAGAACGGAGAACAACAAAATCGATCTTGATCTCGAAAGCGAACTGAAAATCGAAAAACTCTCATTTTACGGCAGGCGTTGCCCTTGGGGTTTAGTGTTACCGTTACACAATCCTTGGCAGCTGGTGCGTGTCTTGGCTAATTGATCGCGCTGCATGCGTTCGCAAAATCTCATCTGACACACACACACACACACTGGTTGTGTGTATGTCTCCTGTGTGCCTGCCTCTTCCTGCCCCCCCTTGCGTGTGTGTGTCCCTTTCATTTCATTTCATTTAGCCCTTGTGCCTGAAAACGTTTTCTTTTTTCTTCTTTTTTTTCGGGTTATTTATGCATGTTTATCTTGTTGTGTTTGTTGTTCTTGTTGTTGTTGTTACATTTAGCTGCTGAGGGCGCAGGTCACGCTGTTTTGGCTCTGGGCCTGTAAGTATGTGTATTTGTGTGTGTGTGTGTGTGTGTGTGTGTAGCTGAGGCAGCAACTGCATCCTGTGCCTGCTGGTTTTCCTTCTTTCCCTATCGTTGTTTTTTTTTTTTTTTGTATTTTGTATTTTTTAACTGATGCCGCACACATGTTTTCATCACACAACCAGTCAACCAGCCAGCCACCAGCCAGCCAGGCAGCCTGGAAGGCAGGCAGGCAGGCAAACAACGGCTGCTGTTGCTTCGGTTCAATTACTTGTAATTTTAGCCGCAACAACGAAAACAACAACCAAAATAACTTATACGCGTTCCCCTTTTTTGTGGCACCGTCGTGTACAAGGAACAGGTAAATCGACAGACCTTTAGAGATGGTAGCCCAAGCATGATCGTCAGCTAAATGACTAATTGCAAAACCAAGCACTTACAGCAATGGCCACACAACTAGCGCAAACACACTCAACAATTGCAACAGACTCTCTTCAAAATTAGCAACAATCAAAAGTAGAAAAATTTGTACTCTACTATTTATTATTATTTATAGATTTAAACTAAATAACAAAGCAAAAATATGTCGAATAACATAATGCTGTCTGAATGTATATTTAAGTATAATCCTTAACTGTTCGCATTACGACTTGCAATGGGCTTCTCATTAATTTGGGGCAATATGAAATTGCTTTGGTTAGTTGGGCAATTCTCTTGAGAGTGCTGCGGGAGCAGTCGTTATCATTTCCAACTCGACCTCGTGAGCTCATCTCTAACTATCGAACTATCGACTACAGTGTGCAGTACTTCAAACGCTGTCTGTCTGCCTATGTGTGCGTGTGTGCGAGGGTGTTTTTGTGTGCATGAGTTCACACCAAGCGCATTTGCTCTCAGTGTGTGTGTGTGTGTGTGAGTGTCTGTGTGTCGTCCTTTGGGTTCTGTTTTTGTTACCCCTGCCGGCTCCTGATTCGGCATCCTTTCGTCTTTGGTCTGCCGCTTTATTTAATTTCAATACATTATGCTACTGCTGATCAGCTTTTTTTTTACTATATTTGTTATATATATATATAGATATATATATATATATATGTATATATGCACATATATTTTGTTGCTGTTTCCTTTTCTTTTTCGTGTTTTTTTCTTGTGCTTTAAATGTAATTTCGATTGGGGCATGATTATCAATGCGGCTGCTGCTGCTGCTGCTGCTCCCGCTTATATCCTTTTTCATGTTATGCTCAAGTTGTAATTGGAGTGTAAATTTTTACATCTGTTTAATATGCATTAAGGACAGCCCAACATCAGACGACGTCGCAGCCCCCCTTTCCCCTGACAATAATAATATTAATCAATGAAATGATTAACGCCGCATGGAATCATCTTTTCGCCATCAATTATTATTCCACAATTTGGGCTCATTATTGAGAGTGGGGGGAGATGGGATTGGGGACTGGGAATTGGAGAAGCTCTTAACATGCTGTTGATTTTCCGCTGTTTTTCCAGCCATCACTTTTCTCACACCCATCCCCCATCCCCCATCCACCACCCAACCCCCACGACCAGCCGCGACCAAGGACAGGGGGACATGCATGTGTGGGCAGATTCCTTGGCTCTCTTAGCCTTCTTTCTTCTGCAATGCAATACTTCTCCAAGACTATCTCTCTCGTCCTCTCTCCCCATCTCTCGCTCTCTTTTGCTATCTGTTCAATTATAGTCTTTTCTATATTCCATTTAGTTTGTTTCTGTTTTGCATTCATCTGACAAACAAGTCACGTACCCCAAAACGATAAGGTTGGGGAGAGCGTCCTCGAAGGCGCAAGGGGAATGCTAGCATTTTGTAGGTAAAACACACACACACATACACATAGCAGCGACAGCAACAACAACAACATAAAGCAAAAGTACAAGAAAAATATGTGCATAAAACTTTTCTAATAATCAGGATAAGCAGCTGGCAATGGGCTCGTTTCATTTTGAGGGGGTAGTTACCTATACAAGGAGTTGGGCATAGGGGCGTGGCTGTGGATGGGGTTGATGGGTTAGGTTACATACATGCAATGCAGCTCAGCAGAGAGGCAACAACAACAAGAGTAGCGTGCAAAATTAATTGCGTGACTGACCAAAAAAAGAAAAGCGAAAGCCCAAAGTCGAAGACGAAACAACATTTGCGAAGGCCTGTCTATGTGTGTGTGTGTGTGGGGAGGAGGGGGTGCTCTGGTTGGATAAACACTTTTGCAGGCAATTGGCAACAATCGTCCCAAAGGACATGCAATTGAAGCCTAACCCTGACGGGCGGAACATATTCAGCACAAGTTGCTCATTTGTTCGCATTGCCAATCAATTCGGTAAGCGCTTTTATTGAAATCAATTTCGTTCACTCTCCCAACTCTTCTCTGCTCCTGCTCCTGCTCCTCATATATCCTTGTCTGTTTACAGCCCTGCCGAGTCGCCCTGGCACCCCTTTGCCAGAGCTCATTGTTGAGCCACAACAGACCCCCAAAAATATATATTTCGATATACATACATAAGTAATGTCAATCGAAAACTTTGTAGTCCAAGCAGTTTTCATAATTTATACTTGGAATTTTGTGATAATAAAATATTAAGAGTTGAATTTGTATATTTGTGGTTTCTTATTATCATTATTGTTGTTCGAGTCTCTCCGACGGGGAAAGATTGAGAGAGAGCTGCATTTCTCTAGCGATAAGTTGAAATCTAAAGAAATTTGCCACAATTTGGCGGCTGCATTATTCTACTTACTATCCAAAAAGAGTTTTTACTCGTATTTAGATAATTCTCAGTACGTCTCTTTCTGGTGTATCCCAGACATCCTTCCTGGCAACATCAGCAAATTGAGTTAATCTATTTTAAATGATATTCAAACATGTTCATTTAGCTCATAGCTGATAACTGATGACAAAAAGCTATTCCAATAAGTGTTAACTGTTAACTGCAACCAAGTTGTTAACTCGTTTTATGGTTACAGATTAAGATGCATTCAATTTGATTTAGTTGTTGAGTTGTTGTAATCTGTTTACTGCATGATATACCAAACATACCTATCGGCAGTTGGCAGCTGCTCGAAAAGCCAACTGAATATTATGCTTTGGGCCACACACACACACACACACACACACACACACACACACACACACACACACACATACACAAACACATAGTTAGATAATGCAAAGCAGGCTGACTTATTTGAGTCAGCGAAGCGAAATCAAGTCCCTTGGCATATGCTAAATAGCCTTGGACACACACCGAGCTAGAGAGGGAGATAGTGTGTGTATGTGAGAGAGAGAAAGAGAGAGAGAGAGAGAGAGAGCGAGCGAGAGAGAGGAAAATCAAAAACACATTTTTATAGTAAAATTGGGGGCGCCTTTGAAGTGCCTGCCACAAATTGACAATGTTGAAGCCGGAAATGGTAGACGACGAAACAGGCGACTGCCAACTGCCAACTGCCAACTGCCAACAGACAACAGACATAGCCAATAAATTGAAATTGTTGCTAATTTTCTACTCCTCTTCTGCTTCTGCTTCTACTTCTACTTCTCCTGCTGCTTCTGCTTCATCTTCTTCATTTTGATTTTTACGCAAATCTTAAAAGAGACGAGGAGCTAAGGCAAGCAACGAAAACTACGAAACTAAAATTATTTCTCACAGATTTCAATGTAAATATGCAAAATATTTCTTCGTAGCACATTAATGCATCACTTGCACACAGCCTGAAACTGGCTAAGGGAGGAGCGCCTGTGGGGGGGAGCATTGAGACTCGCTTGGCTGACTGGCTGACTGGCTGCCTGGGTGCCAGCTTGGGATAGGGGCCAAAGTCGTCATTCAGTTGTCGCCGGCAATGTGGGCGCTCAAGGAAGCAGCCACAACTACAAAAACATATACAGTTAAGTTTTAAGGCTTACCGACTATCTGATACCCCCGTAACTGTATATATATATATGTATATATACCATAATGTCATTTAAAATATAAAACAAAAAAACTTTAAAAAATTCATAATTCTTAGATTTTACAGTTTAACATTTATATTATATAGATTAAAGCTTTGGGTTTTAAATCAAAAGATCAGCTTGTGCTTAGCCAACTTCAAACAAACTGAATAGCTATACTTTTAACCGATCGTTTCTATAGATGGATATATATATGTATATATATATATGAATATACATAATGGCATAATGGATAATGTAACAACTGCATAGAATACACTTTGCTAGGGTATCAGCCGCAATCTTCACAGTGAAAGAGGTATGCACACAGAAACGTGCAACAAACTATGCGTTCGTCTCACTCTTGCCGCATGCCACTTGCACCACGCCTCTGGTGTCGGCTATGTGTGTGTGTGTGTGTGTGTGTGTGTGTCTGTGGGCCCGGGCTTAAATGTTGGCGGCATGTCATGGAAATAACATTAAAAACACATTAAAACCGCGAGTGTCTGGGCAGCAAGCACACAACAAAAGCTAAACGATGTGAGAAGCCAGATAGTGTGCGACAAAGATTGTCGCTGTCGCTGTTGTTGTTGTTGTTGCTGTTGCTGTTGTTTTTGTTTTAGTTGTTGTTGCTGTGCCTGATGATGATGATGGCCAGAGCCAAAAGCCCAAAAAAAAAAACCCGAAACCATTTAGAAAAAAAAAAAAAAAAGGAAAAAGGTGCCTTTGCCCAAGATGCATTACACACTGCCGTTAATTTGATACACACGCACACACACACACACACACACACATATATATATATATATATATATGGTATATATATAAATACTTATACTCACATGTAGCTCTTTGTTGCAAATGGGTAAAATTATTTGCCATAACATTGTTGCTTGGCCACATACCTGCAAAGAGAAGAGCAGAGAGAACAGATGGAGAGAGTTAGATCAGATACAGATACAAAGATACAGAGATGCAAAGATACAAAGATACACAATACAAATACACAGACCAGCAGGCAGGCAGGCAGGCAGCAAGGCAGAAAGGCAGACGGGCAGACAGCCTATCAAATGGCTTCCGTTCGACTGGCCACTAATTGTTGTTGGCCAGGTTTTAGATTTGCGCTTCGAGCTCGCAGCTTGGAGCTTTTCAGCGCAGACAGAAAGCAATTAGGGCCAAGAAGGAACTACGCAGCGAAGAGACCTCGATTGGATGGCAAATGGAATCGATACGCCAGATACCTGGTTACGCCTCATTAGATGGCTGTAAACTTACAGCTTGTTAGCAAATTGCCAATAATAAAAAACAACAAACAGAAAATTAATATCTATGTTTTCAAATTCACATAATAATAACAAAGAAAATAATGTCAAGCATGCACTTTATATAGCTGCTGGCCAGTACTATTATCTGATAAATAATTATACTTGTTTTCACTAACAAGTTTTTCTTAGCAAACATGTATAAATATTAACCATAAATTGAGCTAAAGGAAGCCAGATGTGGAATTATCTAAAATGAATTTAATTTATAATTAATTGTTAACTGTTCTGCAGCCCTAAGATTAATGTAAGTCAGCATTCTTTACTATTCTTAGATATAAGAAAATATTTCAACTAATTAAAGATTTTTCAAGCTTAATAATAATATTCAAAGTTGAAGTAGGAATTAATCGAAAGCAAAGGGTTGGTTTTATTCCTTTTTTTAATAGCAATAATTAAAATTGAGAATGATAAAAATCGAATCAAGCAATTGCCAGTTATTTTAGAATCAAATATTATAGTTCAAATATTACCGATATATGCGGATCTTAAGGCCTGTCTGTCTATCTGTCTGCCTGTCTGTTTGCAATGGACATTTCTGGCTGCAGTACACTTTAGCACCACTGCACCACATTGACTCACTCCACTGTTGAGCGACGCCTAATCAATTTGATCACTGACGACAGGGTGGGTTGTGAATGAGTGCTGTGGATGGGATGGATGGTGCAGATGGGGGTTGGACGGGGGCAAATGACTTGCGAGTAAAAGTTTTGCCACGCGGCACGCGCATAAACCATGAATGGATTTCACAAAAGTATATGTATATATATATAAGTATATATATCTATATATTGGCCATAATGGCTCATAAGTATACACATATATGCATATACATGTGTGTGTGTGTGTGTGTGTGTGTGTGTGCTTGGTTTATGATTGATGATGCCATTGATTGATGCATGACACGCTGCTTGTCGTTGACGTTGTTGCCGCCTTTTAATTGAATTTTCAAAGCTGCCTTCGAAAAACTTTTTCTTTTTTTTTTTTTTTACTGCATGCTTATCAGTGGCAAGACACACGCCCCGATAGCCACAACAGCAATACACCTCCCCCTCCACTGCCAAAATGATTTGACTAGCCTCCCCCAACTCCCGACTAACCAAAAAAAGAGAAAAAAAAACGAGAGTTGAAAATTTATGCGCTGGCATTTTATGAAAATGCGCCGCATAATCGTCGTCATCAACACATTTTATTGCAACATCATTGGCAGCGTTTTGGACAAACAACAGGAGAGTGCGATGGGGTGCTGAGAGTTGGTAGGGGGTGGAAAATGAAAAGGGGCGGGGCAGAGTGTGTGTGTGTGTGTGTGTTAAGCATATTTGTCATATTTTCTTTATGCTTTTTATGCCATTTCTTTGCACTGCTGGTGTTGTTACTGCTGTTATTGTTGTTGTGGCATCTTCAGTCAACGGCAGCTATTGTGGCCAAAATTGAAAAATGGCCAAAACTCGCCAGCAGAAGAAGAAGAAGAATAAGAGGCAGCAACAACATCAACAACAGCAGCAGCAGCAGCAGCACTTGATGTCTGCTTTTTATGATGCAGTAGAAATAGCAACGCTTGCCCCTCATTCTACACTTGTTGTTGATAAATGGCCAGGCCAATCAAAATTGTTTATAATTGTCATTATAGCTAGACTGCCCCCCCACCCCCCACCCCCCACTCACCACCCATCCCTCCCATTAGCAGTGCCTTGGCGTTGGGCCTGACGACTAATGCGGCACCTTGGAATGGTCATGGCGTGCGTTGGGCAATTTCAATTAAACACTGCTTGTTGCCTCTTTTTGTATTTCGTTGCTGTTTTTTTTTTTGTTGTTTTTGTTTTATTTTTTTTTTAGCTGTTTGCCGTCTGCCGTTTGGCGTTTGCTGTTGGCCATGGCCATAATCACAGCCACTTTGTCACCCACCCAGTTGGCGAGTTGACTTGAACTGCGGTGGGTCCAAAAATAAAGGCCATGCCCCGACGTTGGGACTCTCCTCGGCTTAATGCAGCTGCCGCACGCAAGTGGCGCATAAAAACAAAATGTTTTCGTTGGGGCGGGCATGGAGATCGGCGCGAGACGGGAGGAGAGGAGGGGTGTAGCCCTTTTTGGGCCAGACCGTAGGAAGTTGTCGGCCTCGAGCTGTTGCCGGAAATGAAGATGATGCAGCACAAAAAAAAAAAAAAAAAAAACTATTAAATAAATAAACTACATGCCACAAACACACACACACACACACAGCTAGCTAGACTCGGTCCCCGACTCCGATTATGACTCCGATTGCGACTCTGATTGTGACTGCGATTGCGGCTCTCTTCTCACCCACTCTCCATTCCCCATTTGCCGCCCACACCCACCAAATGCTGTACACAAGTAAGCATATTAATATACTTAAATATGCCAGATGCCAAGTAATGTTTGCATAATGCTTCATCAAAACCGAAGCCGTTTTTCAAAATTGCCTACAAAATACTTATACACACTAGCTCCCTCTCTCTCTCTCCCCCTCTTTCTCTCTCTCTCTCTCTCTCTCTCTCTCTACTTTTGCTACTCTCCCATCTATACATAGTACAGATGTTTTTTCCTCGGTTTACAGTACATTGACATTTTTGTTTGTGTAAAAATAAATGCGCTACAAAAAAAAAAGAGGAGAAAAAGTGCCAAAACAAGATGAGGGGGGGATGGGGGATGGGTGTTGGGTTGTAGCAAAAGGGTCAAGGGATTCACATGGGGGAATGGACATTGGAATTGTGGTTGGATCTACTATCCTATCAATTGGATCTTGCCGTTTGGGCGACAAGTGGCAATTAGCAAAGGGAATGAGAAACAAAATCGACACGAGAATGAGAATGGCAATGGCAATGGAAATGGAAATGGAAATGGGATTGTGAAATGGCATTGGGAATGAGTTCAGTTATTCGGAAAAGCGAATGCAAACGAATATCGAATGGAATCTATGATTGTCAATCGGTGCTGTTTTGTCATGCTTTATGCTTGCTCATTTCGCAATCTGTTGAATTCGAGTTTTGTACTATTTTCATTTTGTATTTTGTATTTTGTATTTTTCATTTTTCATTTTTCATTTTTTGATTTTTGTTTTTGTTTTCCTTTCATCTTTCTAACTTAGCAGTGGATGCTACACTAGTGTCGCATTGAAGGAGACACCTTCCCATAGATTCCTTATTTTACATATATCGGAGCCGGGCGTATCGGATCACTATATCAGATAGCTATCATAGGAACAATCGGTCGCATAATGACTGATTGCATGACAAACTTGTTTGTTTAACAAATTAGAATACTCTACTGAAGCAGGAGAGTTCAACTAGAAGAAAGTCTTGTTGACAGCAATTGAAGAACAATTGTGGAATCAAAAACTTATCTTAATGAAATCGATAAAGTGAAATAAAACTTATATGCGCTTGGTATGGGAGTACTAATATTTCTCTATCTCTTATAGTAATTATATATAAGATCTGGAATATATATCTTTATGGGATAGGATATGCTACCTGCTGCCTGCTGTCCAACTTCATTATACATATATATATTTCTATTTTCAGCAACATTTTCATTTTAAAATGTGCAAAATGGATCTGTGAGAGAAAAGCCTTTAGCTTTTACATACATATGTGCATGTTATTTTTTGTCCTTATGTTTTTTGTATTTGTATTTGGAGTTTTTCTTTATCTTTGGCCCATGCATAATTAATTTCATAAAGTAATGCATTTAATTGAAGTTCTGTATGACTTTTGACTATGCACAGCAGCCAACAGCAGCAGTAACAACAACCACAAAACTGCAGGATGCTGGCGTCAAGAGCAACTTGAGCTTTGGCACAGTGATTGAAATCTTTAAGTAAACACTTAGAGAGAGAGAGAGAAAGAGAGAGAGAGACAGAGGGAGTAGCAAGAAGCAAGACTTCTCATTGCAGGAATTTGAAATTCTTCTCACTACTGACAGAAGAGTATGTTTGAAATGTGTTCAGGGCATTCCTGAACCACTGTGCAGAATTACTGAAGCTGTTTGTCTTTTGTGCAATGCAAATGTTGCTGCTGTTGTTGCCGTTGTTGCTGCTTCTTTTTCAAAGAGAGAGAGAGAGAGAGAGAGAGAGAGAGAGAGAGAGAGAGAGAGCAAAAAAATGCCAGCTATGAAATGGAGTAAGTTTTATGCCATGCTGCCACTTTTAAGCTAATTAAGCCAAAAAGAAACCATTTCGTAAAATGTTTGTAATTCCACTGTAGGGCAACTCCATAGCCCCCCCCCCCTGCCCTTCCTCGTTCTGCATCTCTTCAACTCGTCGAAGAGTCTCCCGTTCAGCAATCCACCTGCAGAGGCAGTCAATCATAACGACAACGAGACAAAGCCATAAAAAAAAAACAAAAACAAAACAGACTCGAAATTGATTAGGTGTGGCAGCACTGACTGACTGACTGTCGCCTTATTCCCGTCAAACCCCCTCCCCCGTCACCCTCCCCACCTACTTGTGGCAGCACCTTTTCCGCCCCTTTCAGCCCATTTAAAAGAAAATTAATTAGCGCCTGGTCGCTTGGCCTACCACCAAAAGCCACCGAAAAAAGAAAAAAAAACAGAATGAAGACGGAAAAAGATGTTTGGGCACTGGGGCGTGGGGCATGGGGCATGGAGAATGAAGAATGATGCGAGGCATGGCCAATCGAGGGAGGACGCCAAGTGGTTAGGGAATGAGAGATGTGAGGCATGAGGCATGAGGCAAGCATTCAGTGGCAGGCGCTTCATTGCCAGTGGGCGTCGCCGACACTGCGACGCTGTGTCGCTTGTCGCTCGTCGATTGTCGCGTGTGTCTTCAACTCCGGCCGCGTTGCCTCATTTTTTCTTTGCGCTCGAAAGCCAAAAGTGTCATCCGAAATTAATTGCTAAACAAATGTCTAATCTTTGCCATTTAAAAAGCGCATAAATCAAGCACAAATCAAACACTACTAAAAAAACAACGCCAACAACAACAGCGACAAGGAGTACTTGAATATAGCATTCGGTATAAAAGAGTATATAGCGCTTTATATATATATAAATCTGCCCAATTCACTGGCCTCGTCCGAGTCCTATCCAATATGAATATTACTTTATCGTTTTCTTTATGAATATGTTAAAATATGTACAGATATATCTATATATATATATAAAAGCAACAAAAGAAAATAGACGAAAATTGTTGAGCTGGTAGTTATTACATGAATACATTGGGTCATAAACGTCAGGACACTCGACGCTTGTCCTTCTGCTGCGCTTTACTTACTAGTGCAATCCACCAACCCCCCTCACCTCCTACACCTCCCACAACTTGCTGTTTTTGCCCCTGGCTGTGCTTTTATGATTTACCTTTTGCTCTTTTGGCATACGCAAAAGCCATGCAACGCAACTCGGCAGCTCAGTTGCACACTTAATGCGAACTTTGTTCGCCGGCACTCTCTGTCTCTGTCTCTGTCTCACTCACTCTCACTCACTCTCTCCCCCTCTCTCTCTCTCTCTTTCTCTCTACAGATGGCACACAGACGACAACACTGTGCACATCCTAGCCCCTTTAGCCACATATCCAGCAACTTGATTCCTACCTGGTTCGCTTGATTTTGCAGCTTTTCACATATTTTTGAATACGAGTATATATGGTGTTCGCATGCATACCCCAGATATATATAGTGCTTGCAAACATACCCCAAACATACCCTATTCAAATATATCTCAGAAATCGAAGCGATCGGCTTACTATATGTAAGTATTATTTTATTGCCATCAACTAAGACGAAAACATAATTTTCCCAAGAAATCGAGTAAATAGATGGTATTTATATAGTATATAGATAGTATATATATATATAGATAGTATAAGTCGGCAAGTGTATTTCAGATTCGATATTCTTGTTTGCCTTTTTAATCTTGGAGTTTATATGTAAATTTTCCAGTAACTCGAATTTTTTGGCCGCATAGGCATTGATGGAAAACTTTGGCCACCGGGCTGCAACTTGTCTTTTTTCCTTCTATTCTTCGGTTGCACATTCCCTTGCACCGTTGCCCCGCTGCCCCATTGCGCTGACGTCTGCCACCTTTGGTCTATAGCGAAAATATTTATTTGACAATTTTCATTGCATTGAATCATCGCACAAAAGTCCTTCGGCGTGCAAACTACAATCGTGCCCCCTCGCACCCCAACCCAACACCCCTGCTCGTGCCTCACCTGCGCTGCGGTGTGCCACTTCCCTTCCCTTGGCTAAAAGTTGCATGCGTCTTGTGCACTATTTTAACACTTCTTGTGCAAATTTTATGCACGTTCTTTGCCAGTTTTTTTCGTTCTTCATTTTTGCATTTTTTATTATTATTATTTTTTCTTTTCGTTTTTCTTTTTGTTGTTTCGTTACTACTCTTTTCTGCTGTTTGTTCTTTTCGCACTTCGTGTTTGTAAAATTTGCATTTTCTTTATTTTTTGTATTATTTTGTTGTTGTTGTATTTTTTGTCGCTACTTTCACGTCTGCGTGGCCACAATTAAACTTTACGACTGCAATTTTCATGGCGTGCTTGCTTTATTTATTTTTATTATTATTTTCATAACATTTTCTTCTTTATTTTTCATTTCGGTTCTTCTTCATCTTCTCTGTGGGCGTGAAAAGTTTTGTAAAATTTAAAGCACTTCAGTTTAGCTCAGATTCGGTCGAAAGCGTCTCCATTTTTTGGTGAGCGCCTCCAGAAACCTTGAAAACCGATATGATGAACGAACTTGCCACATTTTCAACGAGTTAAGCTCACAAACAAGAATATATTGCAGAAAGCTGCGGCAAAACTGATTCGTTCAGCAGGTATCGCCTTACTAGACGAAGTTTCCTGATATTGCCATATTTACGATCCTCCCAAGGAGGGGAAGATTAATGATATGGATGAGCGAGTAGCAAGGGGAACACAGAAGGTATCAAGTAGAACACGATTTGCACCTGTAAAAGCTCGAAAAAGAAATCGTAATCAAATAATTCTTATATTCATACTATAGTCATATAGATTTAATCAATATAAATTGAGAATTGTGTTGAAAACTATCGCAAAATGTATATTGAATATTTGACAATTGTAAATTGACTTACGCTTCCGCACACACTCACACACACACTCACACACACACACACACACACACACACACACACACACACGCACACACACAGCTGACCCTAAAATCAAAGCTGCGGCTGCGGCAACTTTTTGGGTTGCTGGCTTTTGCTTTTTGAACGCAACTGCGCCGCTCAGCTCGAGGCCTAATTACCCTCAAACGCTGACGATGCAAGTTCAACTTGGAATAGGGGGTGAGTTGTGGCTTGAGGTGGGTTGAGGGTTTGGGAGGTAGAAATGGGCCCTTTCATTGATATTTGATTACGGGGCCGCCGTATGGCAAAACAATGAGACTTTTGTCAAAGACGCGACACGGTTAATGTTGTTGTCTTTGCTTTTGCCGGTTTTTGTTTCTTTCTATTTTTGGTAAGAAGAAAAAAAAAACTTTTCTTTTTCTCTCTTTCTTTTTTGGGAAGAGGAATAAGATGAAAAGGGCCTTTAGGCGTCTGTCGCTTGACATTTGATGTCGCGCTTTGCCTCAAATTTCAATGAGTGCCACACTGACACAATGAGTTTATGCCCCTCAGCCTCAGATGTTTAGCCACTTGAGCAGCCCAAAAACGCAGAGCCAAACCTAAAAGCCAGTTTACCCAAAACCAGAGGGAGATCGCTAGAGTGAGAAAGAAAGAGAGAGGGAGAGAGGGAGAGAGGGAGGGAGTTAGAGAGACTCTGTCGATTCGCTTATGGCAATAGTTAACTGCCATTTGATATGCTGGCAGGCAGCAGGGCAGGTAGTCAGCGATGCGTGGGAGAGAAATGAGCGCACACACACAGAAACACACACACACAGAGACAAATTGTTAATGAAGCATTAAGCAGAGTGTTGTGGCACAAGGATATAGCGGATACAGCAACAGATACGCACAACAACAGGCAATAATAACACAGCTACAGATACATCTACAGCTACAGATACAGATACATCTACAGCTACAGATACAGATACAGATACAGATACACTTACAAAAGACTCTCGAGAAATGTGAACGGAAATTGCGCTAAGTGCCCTGGCACGCAAAATAAACATTGGACTCTTGGACGGTTGCCTTTAATATGAGTCCTGCTCTAGCTTCTGCTTCTGCTTCTGGTTCTGGTTCTGTTTCTGCTCCTGGTTACAGCAACTGCTACTGGTGCTGCTGCTGCTACTGCTTTAGTTTTTTGGGGGACGCTGCTGCCTTTTTGGGTGCAACACACTTTCGAGTACTCAAAGTGAGTCAGTGCGGTTTGTATATAATTCTACTTATTCTGCTTCTTTTTCTTTCCCCCTGTGTGTGTGTGTGTGTGTGAGTGTGTGTTTTTTTCGTAGGGTGCCAGTGCATTAACCCCACTGGGGTTGCGGGGGTTAAAAAGCGACCACATTGGCTGCACTGAGCTCAGTTGCAAGCCGACGAGCTGATGTGCTGATATATACATATATACCAAATATATATGAATGAACTTGCTTGATAACTCAACTATCGCTATTCTGACGAGTTGTTTCAAAAATAGCTATAAGTGATGTATATATCTAATATATAAGTTATTAATTAGTTTGATATATAAGTATTTGTGTGACTTTTAACCATCGACCATCAGTTTAGAACGACATTTGCTACACATGCTGTGTATGTTGATGCTCTTCCTGAAATCAAAACTGTTTTTGCCTTGTGTGCAATTTTTTGCAGCTGCCTGACACCGTCATAATACCCACCCAGGGGCTATAAAAAGGGCCAACAACCGCACTTGCTTGCCGGTATTCCTTTTATATTTCGGTTTTTGTTGCCCTCTCTGTCTCGCTCCCTCTCTCTTTTTTTGTTGTTTCACTTGGGGGAGCCCAAAGTCGTGGCTTTGATTGAGAGGCACCAGCAGCCAGCCAGCCAGCCAGGCAGCCAGTGAGTCAAACTCCAGCACAAAAGCGGCGCCGAGGACCTCTGTTTAGTTGGGGCGAGTGTGGAGATGGGGGTTGGGGTAGGGGTGTACTTCTGTGTCGCAAGGATTGGGGGAACAGGCAAACCTGTGACTCTGATACAACTGTCGACTGCCTGACTCGAGGCTCAAGTCATTAGGCTCGGGCTATGTAGTCCTAGTTGTCCTTTGTTTGACAATTTTCTGCCCAAAAAGAACGAACCGTGAACAGTTATTGTGTGTGTATGTGTCTTAGCCAGGCCAAAAGCCATACCCTTCCCAGCCAGCCACACATAACAAGTAAGGTAAGGGCTAGTTGTGGGCGTGACTTCAACCAGGAAGCGAATGTCAGCGCGCTTAATTTTTTGCTCATGCGAGAACGCCCGCAAGGAAGGAGCCCAATTCAAGCTCCAAACTCCTAGCTGGGGGAATTACTCGTACATAAAAAATATATTATAATAAATTCTGGAAAGAAAAAAAACCAAAAACAAAAGGAGGGCACAAAATATACTTGTAGCAAAAGGGCGCGGTCCCCCGAAACACACATCCGTAGAAATAAATACACACGAATATTTCGTAGAAAGCCTTCACAAGCTTCTAGCTTGACTTCAGTATCATAACTCTTTACTTAACGAAGTATAATGAATTATTTCATTAAAAAAAATATATATATAGAACTAAATTCTAGATTAGAAAATGCATTTTATGACGTGTTGCATTTCTACATATACAAATGACACATAACTTTTTTTTTAGTTTTCCATTAGTTTTCAAAAATTGCCAAAAAAAAAAAAATTGTTCGCCATGTCATAAAATGCACTTCTTAATCTAGAATTTTGTTTAATATTTGCTATATATATATATATATATATTTTTATTTATTATAAAGTTTGTGCGATTTAAAAAAATCAAGAAGTGATTTTTCTGAGTGTGCACACACACACACACACACACACACACCCACACAATATTACGTAATAAACTGTGTGTGGTTGCAAAAGTTGCAAGTCGCCTGCATGTGCCACACGAAACGCTGATGACAAGCGTTGCAGGGTTTCTTACTGGGTGGTTTTGGTCGAAAAACCGGGCAGTTGGGCGGTGAGGGTTAGGGGTAGGGGTAGGGGGCGGATGGCTTGGGATTGGGGCGCTACTGTTTAGCCAACTTGTCTACTTAATCCAGCGTGGGGGAGTTAACACCAAGGCACAAACTTAAAGGGTCATTCATTTTAATATGCCACACGTTGCAGCACGCATGGCCGGCAACTAACGTGCCACCAATTGGCCAGCAAACCCCTACATCCACAGCGCCGCCAACATGGTAGAACAAAGCGGGCAACCCACTCCATAGGATTATTTGCATAAATTAATTACAAAACGCTGCCACGTTCGTGGCGCGTCCAAATCCAAAATGTGCGTAAGGGGAAATTGGATATTGGCTAAGGGTCGAATGAGTAGGAGAGCAGGCGAGGTTGGGCCAGGGTGTAGGGGTGTTGTGTGTGTGTGTCTGTGTGTGTGTGTGTGGGTGGGTGGATTAAGCCAGGGCCACAGCGTGCAAAAGGGGTTGTCAAGGTAAACTTTTTTAATTATGAAAATTAAGTGCAGCGATGACTGCAATAGAAGCGAAACTTTGTCAACGTGTTGTGTGTGTTTTGTGTGTGTGTGTGTGTTGCGGTGTTTGCTGATTGTGTCGTACCTGGCCCCAAAATTGAAAGCTTTTTTTTTTCTAAATTGCCAACAACAGATGTTGACATTAATTGGAGTCCATTGTTAATGAATGTGAATGAATGCGTGTGAATGAATGGAAATGAATGTGCGTTTACCACACACACACACACACTAAATTGGAGCAAAAAGAGCAAGAGCCAGTTTTCGATAACAACTATTTAATATGCCCAATGAATAATTGAATAAAATAGTTTCGATTAAATATTTAGATATGTGAATCGATATACAAGTGTCTGAATAAAATGGTATAAATAGCGTATTCAGCTTTAAATCCCACGGATAATTTGAATATTTGAATCGATATAGTGAATTAATTCAATCAAATGCATAACTAAACAGATCAAGTTCGATTTGTCAAACATTTATTTCGAGTTCATTTAGTTCGAATTTTGTGAACTGTGATTCACTTTGGCAACTACTTACAGCAACGAGTGCTATTCGCTTGAATTGTACCCGCATTACTCAAAAAGCATTCACTTCACGAGCCAACCAACTACTACTTGGTCCGTCCGTCTACCTTTGCCTGGCTGAGTCACTTGCCTGGCTACTTTCTCGCCAAATGGACCCAGATAAATAAATATATATATATATATATAGAGAGAGAGAAAGAAGAGGAGAAGAGAGATGGGCGGAGAGAGGGGAAGAGTGCAAGAACTAAGAGAATAACGTGCACGCCTCCGCCTTAACAATTCCAGAGTAAATCACGCCAATCACTCCACAAAACTTTTGCATAACAACCGAAACAACAAGCAACAAAACCAAAACGACAGATAAATACCAACAATAACAACAACAGCAGCAACAACAACAGCCAGGAAAAAACAATGGCCAATAAGTAAGGCTAACAGACATAGAGATTGGGGGGGGAGTGAAGAATAGGTTAACTGAGGCAATGTTAATGAGTCTTTGTCATTGTTTTTGAAGCAAATCGCTTTCCATTCATAATTCGATACAGATGGCACAAAAGGAGCAGGAGCAGGATAAGGACCAAGATAAGGAGCAGGATGAGGAGCAGGAGTAGACGTAGACCGAGACAGAGTTTTGAAACTGGGGCATAAATAGTTGTTGGCTTCTTACTACTATCCTTTCTCCTGCCCCCCAACAGGCCCGCTCTCTCTCTCTCTCTCGCTCTCTGTCTATCTCTATCTCTCTCTGTAACAGTGTAAAAAGTATTTTCAACTTTTGGCCACATGCTTCATTTATCACAAATTCATTTATCATTTGTCGTCAAGCGCACAAACACACACAGACAGGCAGCGGCAAAGCGAATGCTAAAAATGCGAATCTGAATCTAAATCGAGATGTGAGTGTGTGTGTGTGTGTGTGTGTGTGTGAGTGTGAATGTGAATGCCAGTGTGAGTGTGAGTGTCCCAAGCAATAGCAGCGGCGCAACGGAAGTCGCCACGAACTAAGCCCCGAAAAAACTGAAGGCAGACGAAGAAAAATGATAAAGCAACAGCCAGGAGCCAAATAGTATACCAGAGCAAAAGAGACAGAGACAGAGAGAGAGACAGGGAAGAGAGTTAGCGAGCAGAGAAGGACATGGAGGCAATTCGCATAGAGCTCGATAAAAATGTTGGCGGAAAAGCAAAGCTCCCAAGCCAAATAAAAAAAATACTGCAAATATATGAAAGATAGAAAAAAAGCAAGTAGCAGTTCAACTAGAGAAAATAGACCGATAATTAAATACTCTTGCATGATATTAGATATTGTGGGTTTGCTGAGGCAGACATATTTATCATATTCAACATAGATGAACAGCAACAGCAATACAAATATAAACTGCGAGCAACACAAACCATCAAAAAATGAACCAAACAAATCTCTAATCATTTCTCAGAAATATTCTTTAGTCCCAAATTAATTATGATCGATTTGAACTAACCAACTGACGAACTATACTCACTAAATGATTAATTCTTATTCGAAATTCATCGCATCATACGTGTTAAATTACATCCATACAATTATCCGCATGATTAATTACGATGATAGTTCAAATATGTAATTACCAGAAATCATCAATTGGAATTTAATTGCATATGCATAACATTTGCAGTTGTTGCAACAAACAAACACACTAACAAAGTTATTGTACCCTTTTCTTTTTGTGATCGCATCTATTGCCAAAAAAAAAAAAAAAGAGAAGAAAAAATTAAATAAAAAAGGTCAGGAAAAGCTACGAAAATACAGTCGAAAAGAAAAATACAACGTTTCGTATATCCCAACGAAACGAAGCGAAAATAAAATTTCCAGCTAATGACAAAAATTTCCGGTTTCAGCTATAGGCAACAACAACACAAAATGGCAATTTTCATTGGCGTTGGGCGCAGGAAGAGCCAAGCGTATCCAAAGCTGACAACAAAAAAAAAAACAAGAAAAACAACAACAAAACTCCTCTAGTCGAGAAAGCACAACTGGAAGATACCCTAAATATATGGAGAGTAGTTTCTTCAATATGGGCATGTTTTAAATCAATTGAAAGCATATCGATTTGTTTCGCTAAAATGATATAAACTTGATCTTACAGAAGCTTATACTTCAAATTTGAAGTTTATAGCTCTTAGAGTCTCGAAGATGGGCTTGTTCATACAGACAGACAGACAGACAGACAGACAGACAGACAGAACATGGACCATGGATAAATCAAGAATATAAATAAACTTAATGTGTCGCAGATGCTTCCTTCTGGCTGCCACCTATCTGTGCACAGCATCGTTATACCCTTTTAAAACATTTTTAATGGGTTCAGTTTGGGACATAAAAAAAAGCTGCAAAACGAGCGTAAAACGCGAGCGAAACGCGCGCGTTTAATGATAACCGTCGCATACGGGACAACAACAACAACAACAGCAACAACAACAACGACAACAGCAACAACAACAACAGCAACAACAATAGCAACAGCAAGAGTGAAAGTGCGCAATTTATGGCCTGACAAGGAACTGCAAAGGGTGACAGAGAGCGACGGGGCACGCTTCGACTGGCACACAAATCACACAGTGACACACTCGCGCTCGCACTCGCACTCGCACTCGCACTCGCACTCACACTCGCACTCGCACTCACACTCACACTCAGATGAGTGCACCCACCCACACCGTTAAATATTTTACAGTTAATTAAAGTGGACACAAAATGAATAAGTGCATTTGAATTGCTTTGGCGATGATCTTAGCTCAGTTTTCTTTTCTTCTTCTTTTTTTTTTTTTGGGGGGGGGGGGGGGGGGATTATGGCACTCATACATACACTCATACGTTCATAAATACACATTCAAACGAGTATTCGCAACAGTTTGCAGCAATTTGGTGCGCGTGCGTTGCACGTTCGACGCCGCATTTGTGGCAGATTGGAATGTTAAGTGCTTCGACCACTTCGACGACGGCAGCTTTTGCTGCTGGCCAAAAAAGGTGTTGCCAAAAGGTGTTTGCTGGCACCACACCCCTCATCCTACACCACCCTTCATCTCGCAAAAGGAGTAAGCATAACAAAACCGAACGAAATTTGATGTGGGACAAAACCGCATCAGACCCCGCCCCCGCCACCGCCAGAGAGTGGAACTGGAACTGAAGCGTGCAACGCCTAAATCCCCGTTGTAGGTAATAAGGTAATGGCAAAGCTAATGGCAAAGCTAATGGCTAATGGTTAACAGTCAACAGTTAATGGCTAATAGGTAATGGGCAATGGATAATGGGTAATGGTAATCCAAGCCGAGTCATGCGTCTGCAATTTTTTAAGTGTTTTTTTTTTTTGTGTGTTCAAAAATGTATTGTTTTTTGTGGTGTTTTTTGGTATTGTTTTTTGTGCCTTGTGGTCACATTCCGAGAATCACATTCGCGAGCAGCTTGACAGTATTTTAAGGTGAGTGCGTTTTTAATGTCCGTCTATTGAGTACACTCACGAATACACCCATTGTACATTTTCTATTCATAAATTTACTCACTTATCTTATACAATTAAGTGGATAAATATGAAATAGGTGTTGAGCAAGCCGTGAATACATTCATTAGCAAGTGAATACACTTATGAGTATGCACACTTAACCACAAATACATTTGCTAATGTAATAATATTAATCAATTTGAATTTATTTTAATGTTTAATGTTATGTGTGTATATATGTGGTTCAATCAATCATATGTAATACCAATTTATTATAGGCTGCAGTCTGAATCTATTCACTATTATTCAATGTATATGGAGAGCTAGTTGTGGCTCAAAATAAAATCAGTGCAAATATTCATCTGCTACGCACATTTCGGGCTATTCACGAGATTCGATTCAAATTAATCGATTTGCGATTGCCAATTGAGAGTTGTGCTTTTTTGCGGCTCCAGGTCTAGACTGAAGAGGTTCTCAAGAAGCCCACTCGTTTGAGTGTTTTGTGTGTTGTGTGTTTCGAGTGTGTAGTTTGAGTCTATGGGTATTTGTTTATGTACTCGTATGTACTCATATGTATGTATGTATGTACTCATATGTATGTATGTATGTGTTTACGTCTGTACATAGGATATGTAAATGAACGCACATTTTCCCACGTCGTTTCAACAATAAAGCCAAAACTCATTTATCAGCGGCATTTCAACAACAAAAGCAGCCCACATACTACAACAACAACAACAATAATAGCAACAACAACAACAACAACAACAACTCAAACTACGCGTCAATGCACAAGAAATGAGCAGCATCATCATTTATAGAGAGCATAGGCTCAACCTCAACCTCAGCATCAACAGCAGCAGCAGCAGCAGCATCACACACACACACACACACACATAAAAATTGATATATGTATATATATATATATATATTATATAGTATACACAGTATATAGATGATTATATAGTGCGTGTTTTTGGCCATGGGCGACATGCTTATTATCGACTCTGGTTTTTTATACACTGAACCCACTGCAAATGGTTGGAAAGGGTATAATGAAGTGGTGCAAGGTTATGTAACGGGCAGAAGTTAGCATCTCCGATTCCATAAGCTATATACAGTTATAAATATATATGTGCTTGATCAGCACAAACAGTCGATCTCAGAGACTATAAGAGCTAGAAACCTCGGATTTACACATGAAGTTTATTTGCTGTTTCACGAATATCGATACAAATCGATTTCCGATAGCCATAAAAATCAGAATTGTAAAGATAAAGCCAGCCAATTGTATATATAATATAGTATCTATAAATAATATAGTATATGCGGACACATTATTAATCAAGTAGGAAACTACTCTCAGCAGGCTGGGTTCAAGGTATCTCCCAGTCGAGCTCCCTCGACTGGAGCGCTCTTGCGTGTTTTGTTTGAAGTTGTTCCTCACTCTCTATGTGTTATTTTTTTTTCTGTCTTTCTTGTTTTTATTATTACTTCTCGCTGTTGGCCCAGACGCCATTTAATTTATGGCCGACATTTAATTGCAAATTTGTCCTTTGAAAGAATTGGCACAGATGCGTATTTCCGAGTAAATGTATGTGACTATATATATATATATATATATATGTAAGTGGTTCGAGTATGCTTAGAGTATTCGATGAATACACAAATATTTATGAGTGTGCACACACACACACACACACAGACACACACACACACACACACACAGACACACACACACACACACATAGTTCTACGATACTACAAATAATGACTATAAAATTGTCATTAGATACGGAATGAGAGTAAACAGAGCGCATAGTTCAGTTCTCTTTTATGTGAACTTTGTTGAGTGTTATTTATTTAGTTTTTAATATTCCATAATTTGTACAGCACTTGTGCCGTACAAGCGCCAAGCCAGGAAAGGAGCAGCGTCGATTTATGGTGGCCTGCATTCAATTGAATTTACAACTCGAACTCTCGGACATTTGTGTTTGAAATTCAAATCATGAAAGTGTTAAGAAAGCGAGCAGTCGTCAGTCAGGCAACCAGGCAGGCAAATACAAATATATATATATATATACATATGTGTGTGTGTGTGTGTGTGTGTGTGTAAGACCCTAGAGAACCGGACTACAAACAGGTTCTGTCAGCGAACTGTGAAGAATTTGTGAACCTGCCCTGCGTCGATCTCAAGTCCGACTTCGACTTCGACTCCGTGTAAAAAGAGGCACCCAGAGAAACCAGTTCCTCAATAATAAAAACTAATTTATTTACTAGTTGTAGTAGGTACAAAACACACACAAGCACACACACAGGGAATGAGAAAGAACAATATATATATATATATATATATATATATATATGTACAAATTCTCAAGCATGGGCGACAACAGTTCGAGAGAGAGAAACTGCGTGTGTGGCTAATCAGAATCAAATTGATTTAAATTTGAATGGTTCGACGGGTAAGGTGTGTGTGTGGCAGTGGCACTGGCAGTGGCAGATGGGGGAGGGGAAGTTGAAGGTAGAGTGCGCACAAAAGGCGGAAAAGTGAGAAAAACGATAAGCAGGGGCAACCAATTGTTGTTGTTGTTGTTTGGACTATTTGGTTGTTATCTTGCGGCTGCTGAGGCCCTTTGAAAAATCTTGGCTTCTTTTCGTCTAAAGCATTGCCCCGCAAAAGGGTGCTAGAAAAAAGAATTAAGGTATATTGATACTATATCTGGAGTATGACGCATATTTGCATAACATTTGACAAAAATCCAAAGCGAGTCGCGAAGGCAAATAGAAATATACCCAAAAAAAGACTGATACATACAAATGTTTGAAGTTGGGTGTAACCGACTGCGCAATACTCTGAAAACCATTCCAATAATAACTAAAAACATGTAATAAAATAAACTACTTCTGGCAGGGGACGAAAGTCTGCTAAATTATCGATTTGCATTCATCGATTGTATCGATTTCGTAGTCTACCTTTTAACTATGGTTTCAGGGCATACAAGAAATATCTGTTAAAATTCGAAAAGTAAGAATAAATATTTGAAAATGCAATTCACGTACACAAAAATACAAAGCGCAATTTACAAATAGACCCAACATTTTACAGAGTAAAAACTGTAATCAGAAATTTCCATTTAAGCTGAAAAATGTCAGAGATATCTTTGAATAGCATCGGCATGCTAATTTCTTTTGTCAATTTACGGTTTATGCTCTGGTCAAATGATTGAACTAATGTCAATTGAAATTTTTGGAAATTCGAAATGAGTAATAAATATCAAGCTACTCTGCAATTGAGATATTGTCATTTCAATTTAAATGAAATTTAAAAACAAAAATAACCATTTCAATTTCAGACAATTTCAACTTGTACAAAAGACAATAGTGACACATTTTTTTTATTTATTTTTTTGTTTTTGCTTTGATGATCTTTTGCTCTAGACTAATTTGAAAGCAGAAATCACAGAGTAATGGAGACGACTCCCAGTGCTCGCATGGCAACAAAGTTGAACCATTGAGGCTGAGGCACAAAGTCGTCTTTTGGTATTCCCCGATTGCACTCAGCTGCACTCAGATGCATTTGCATTTGCATTTGCTGACCCCTTGATGTCCCTGCTCGAAGGTACAAAAGGTCAACATGTACTGACCATCAAATGAACAACAACATCAACAACAACGATAACAACAACAATAACAGCAACAAAAAAATGCTGAGCTGAGTGTTATGCAAATGTGTGGCAAGCAAGTAGAAAGACAAAGAAAAACAGGAAAAGATTCCCAGGAATGATGGAAGCTGCAAATATGGTCAAACGGCAGCAAAACTGAAACTCTTCAACTAAGTCGCCAAAGCAAAATAGTAAAGTAGAATTTGCTTCTTTTTTTTTGCACGTATTTAAAGTGAAATCCAAATAAATAATTAATGATCACGTTGCGGTTGAAATCAAATATCTTTATTTTTTTTTATCTATTTCTATTCTCTTTTTTTTTTGACTGCGTTTCCGATTTCATTCTGTAGAAAAGAACAAACAAAAGGTAACAAAATTATATAGATGCAAGGTTGTGATAGATGTTGTAGTAACGACAAAAAAAAAACCAGAGGCAAGCAAATCGAGCATGCACGACTAGTGTATATATATATATATAGTGTATGTATATATATATCGTGTATAACAAAATCTAATTTTCTTGTCCGATCGTAATGCAATTTGTACAGTTGACCAACAATATGTCTGCGTATATTGTATATCAATTGAGAGGCTAAGGAATAAAAATAACTTGAGATCGAATTATTCTTAAAGAGCGAAAACTCGGCTATTAATCAAGATTGATAAAGATTGATCAAGAATATATATAGACTTTATGTTTTGCGTTCTGCCTGTTACATACCTCTGCACAACCTCAGTAAACCCTATTTGGCAATTTTAATGGGTTCAGGTTCGGGGTATAAACAGCTGGCAAAAGTTGAACTAAATGCAGCACCAAGGTAACAACTGGCCGCAAAACTAACTCAAAGATACAACAAACACACACACACACATATATAACAAAAGAGACAAGCGAACGGATGTTGGCAGCGGTCCATTTAACAACAACCACAACAACGAAGAGTCAGAAGAAGGAGAAGAGCAACAACATAGGCAACATTAGCAGCAACAACAACAGCAACAATAACAACAACAACTGCAAAAAGAACAAACTTTTGCGCTCACTTTTGACGTGTGCTCGGTTGGCCCCTGCTATTATAGATGGATATAGATGGGAAGCATGCTGCAAACAAAGCGGCGCCAAAGATACTCCAAGTGGAGATAAGCACACAGCGCCAACTAACCAACCTAACCAACAACAACTGGCTAACTATCCAGCTGGCCAACTGGCCAACTGGCTAACTGGCAACAACAGGTGGCAATGCGAAGCGAACTCAACTTATCTCAGCAACTTGCCTCACACCCCCTCTACCCTCTTCACCGTTGCAACTATCAACTGTCGACTTACCTTGGGCGTCTCCCGCTGCTGCTGCCAAATGAGAGTTTCAGTTTTGCTTTCTAGCTGATATATATATATATATATATATGTATATGTATGTATATGTATATAATATATAGATAGATATATATATATGCATATGGACTTGCTTAAATTACCTGCAAAACGAAAGAAAAATGCGCATTAATTGATTTCGCGTTCAGATGACAAACAGTATATACAAATAGTAATGAGATTTAAGATATATTTTTGCCAAGATTTGCATAGAGTACACAAAATAGAGTAATAACTCTACTAATTGCCAGAATAATCATAGCAAAAGATTGAGAAACGTACTGAGACTTAGCTGAAAATGAGTAAAAACTATCTTTGGATATTACGACGCTTCCTCATGGGAAAGTTGCAACCTCAAAAGACCCCAAAACTTATTTTTGCAGAATTATAATCATATTAAAAGTGTTAGCAAGATCAGTTACATATTGAGATCGGTTGATTAGAGCACATATAAATATAGCTATATATATATATATATATATAAATCGAGATCGTGCTAGGGAGTGCTAAAAATACAGTGTGAATCTCTCTTGTTGTATTTTTGCCGACAACCAGCAAGAAGCACTCTTTTATTTAGCTGATATCTCAAATTCTTCGCTTTTTTTTTTTTGGTTGCAACAAGAATTCAAAAGTTTTCCGAAAGACTAATGGAAGAACTTTTGAGCGAAATTGTTGCATACTGTTGCACTGTTGCACAGTTTTCTGTCTCCCACTGAGAGCAATTGCTGCTGTTGCTACTACTTTCAACACCAGCATTTGGCCCCTGACTTTTGTGACCACCAAAAAAAAAAAAGAAAAGAAAACGGCAAAAAAAAATAAACTTGCTCAAGTTCAATTTCTTTGTTCGTGTTTTAATCCATTAAAAAAAATATATAAAAAAACAACTTCATAATAAAGTTGCAACTTTTGCTAGCCTTGCAAAAATTTCCAAGCTCTTAGCGCTAAAAAAAGACAGAAAAACCTAAAAAATTTAAAAAATATATATATATTTGTGCTTTTGACCGAAGTTTATATACCCTTGCAGATATAGAACAAATAAAAAATACTCGAACTAATTAGGTTTATGAATAAATATGTTAATGGTGTGCCAGCTATATAAATGATCAAAATATCTACTCAATTATTAATGCTGAACAATAATGTAATTTATAATAATAATACTACATCTAATCCTTGAAGTATTTAAAATGTCAAATTGACATCTCCCCGGCAAAGAATTGAAGACTATGCAAGATTTATAAGATTTAACTTCTCAATAATCGATGACTCAGAAATAATCCAATTGGTCATCTTCAACATTTAAATTTATCTTAATTAAAAATAAAACGCACTCAAAATTAAGTAATCAATGGGTTGATTAAACTGGTCACACTTAAACCATAACCATTTAATATGAATGATTATTATTTGGAGAGAAACAACCAATATACTCTACTCAGCCTACTCAAAAGAGTATCCAAAAATAAAAATAAAACAAAAAATATAAAAAAAAGAAGAAGCCGCAGAAAGGCGGCACAGAAAGCTGCTCAAATACTCAATCGAATTAAAATGCATTCGAGGAGCAATGCCAGTAAAAAAAGAAACACAAAAAAAGCAGCAAAAATGGCAAGAAGCAAAAGAAATTTGGGTTTTTTTTCGGATAGCCAGTGTAAGAGACTGGAACGGGAGAGGTGTGGGGGGTGGCAAGGAATGAGGAGCGTAGATGGGCAAGGGGCGGCTTAAACTGTGGCAAAAGTTATTGTGACTTTGTGCCCGGGGGTAGTGCTGGTGCTGGGGCTGGGGCTGGGGGTAGAGCTAGGACTAGAGCTGGCGCTGGGGGATTGGAGTTGGGGGAGATGGGGGCTGGGTTCGCACGACACACAACACACAACACACGACACACGACAGACGACGCGCCTATTGCGACGCATTTGCCTTCGCTGACCTCAAATCGCTGGCAGCTTCCTTTTTTTTTTTTTTGCTTCCTCTCTCCCTGTCTGCCCCTATCTTTCCCCACCCAATAACAAATCGAGCACACTTTCTTTGTTGTTAAAACCGAAACCCCCCAAACCCACCCCCCCTCACACACCCCGCTACAATTCCACTGCCCTTTCCGTGTTTAAGCATTGCTTCTGCTGCTGCTGCTGCTGCTGCTGCTGCTGCTGCTGGTTTTTTGTCTTCATTTTTTTCTTCTTGTCTTATTTTGTTTGAGATCAAGACGCAGCTTTTTGGCCACTTGTTTTTGAACGTTCATTCGTCGCGTTTTGTTTTCTATATTTACTTTTTTCTTTTTTTTGCTTTGGTTTCTTTTTTTTTGCCTCTTGGCTTACAAAGATGCTTTTAAATGATTAAACGCTGTGATTTCTTGTGTTGTTGCCGGGGTCGGGACTTTATATATGTACATACAGATATATATATATATATATATATATATATGTGTGTCTTCAGCATCTTCTTCTTTTTATTACATTTTTGCTATTGTTGTTGTTGTTGCTGCTTTTTTTATTTATTTTTTGTTGTTCTTTTGCCGAGATATTTCACATGGATGACATTTTAAGCCCGCGTGCGGCGCTGATTCATTTTTTCCACATGATTATCAGCATCAGCAGCATCATCATCATCAACATCATCATCATCATCATTATCATTGTGATCATCATTGTGTTAATAAGCACGTCTGCATATTTTGATATGGCCATTTAGCTAATCGATAGATTTGCTTTTGAATGCCAATCACTTTTTGTTATTATTAATATTATTTTTTTGTTTAAATAACAAATAAACAAAACACACAAAGGCATTTATAAAAGATTCATGCAAAATTTGTCAACGAAATTAATTTAAAAGCTAATTTAATGAGACTTGCCCACAAAAGCGTAACGAAACTTTAAAATACACTCAGCGAAGTCGACTTTAAGATACCCTAAAATGCCAGCGAACGTTTTCTCGCTCTCCCTATCTCTCTCTCTCTCTCTCTCTCTAGACAATAAAAAGAGTTACTAAAATTAAATTAAATCCCAAGTCAGCATTCATCTGGCTAGTTTTTAATCGATTCGCCTCAATTTCCCAATTGTGCTGAATTCCATTCTATTCCTCAATTCGTCAGATTGATTTCACTTTAATTTAATAGTTGAGTTGTAATTTGTAATAATGCATGGATTCATTCATTCGATTCATTTGTGAGTCTAAGTCGGTTTGCTGTAAAACGTTTTGTTCATACATTTAAATGACTGAAGCTCAGTTTGTTTGTTTTTTTATTTTTTACTTTATTTTGCTGGGAAGAATTTAAAGTCGAATCTATTAATTTCTGTGCAGTTCGTATAAATTAGAATTCTTTTCATTCAAAGTGTTAAACGGAGCGAAAATCTCATAATTTGAACTAGTCATTATAATATTATTAATTAATTCATCAGTAGATCTAAGATGTTATTCAATTTGTTTTCGTGTCACAATTTCGACGCAACTTGAAAACTGAGTCTTGACTTGCATTTTGAAGAAAATCGTAACTTAATTTAAGTTAAGTTAGACTTAGCTAATTGCGCAGCGGAAACAGATGCGATTTGTTTTCAATTCAATGACAAAACTTATTATGTCATCAAAATGAGAGAGCACAATACACAACAAATAAATATATATAATATAAGAGTGCGTTGGTCAAGTGTCTGGCGATGAATTGGCACAATCAGATAGAGATAGAGACACAGAGAGAGAGAGAGACAGAGAGAGGGAGAGTGGGTGTGGGAGTGGGAGTGGGAGAAAGAGACAATTGTTAAACGAAGCAGATGCGTTGAAGATGACGAAACTCTTCCTTTTTTTTTGTCGTTCTTTTGTGGAGCATACAAAAACAACAATTTGTCGACCCTTTCGCCCCCGTTCAGATTTGATCAGCAATCTCTCTCCTGCTCTCCATCTCTGTATCTATTCCCTCTCTTTCTATCTGTGTAGGGTGTTCTTGTCTCGTTTTGGGTTCCCAATCGCATTGATTAAGAAATCATTCTGAACATGCAAAGGATAAACTCAAGGTCAAACTGACACACACACACACACACACACATATACAAAAGGCAAACAACAAACAGTAGATATTCAGTTTGCTTCCTCTTATTGCACCTCCTTCACTCCTCCTCTCCATAACTGTTGACTCGCATTTCATCAAATTGCTCAACAGAAGTGAGGCAAAGGATACAGTTTGTTTCAGGTATCTCTCCTTCTCTCTCTCTCTCTCAACTATTTCAGTTACTACTTGCATATCTAATCACATTTAGTTTTTAGATTCGTTTATGAGAATATTAAGGAAGCAAATTTAAAACAATTGAGTTTTTGTCAAAGATCTTTTAAACTATTACAAGCAATATTTCATATTTTTCATATATTTGAACGATATTTTGAATGGAGGAGTTTTTTGAACTTTGGGAACTAATTTGATCTAACGCAAATATATCTGCAATTATTTTAGCGATTTTATCGAGAACAGCTGATTTCGGCAGCAGTCGCATATACCCCATTTGCTTTCAATGCCAATATCAAATGGCATAAGTGGAGCAATTTTTAGTTGCTAATAAAAGTTGGATAAAGAGTCTTTAGTCGCTAAGCGCCAGCAAAGAAGAGAAAAGCGAACAAAAAAAGAAACAAACAAAACACAGTTGAAATTGAGCTAAGGTGGGGAGGGAGAGGGGGGGATGATGGGCAGCTGAACATAAGTATCTAATAAGAAGGAGAGAGAGGGAGAACAAAAAACATAACGGAACATATGCAAAGCTGATGTTTTTTGTATTCGTTTTTTGCTTTCAATTTGGACTTATTTTTTTTGTATTATTGCGTTTTGTCATATCTCTATAAATGGATAGCTGAAGTAACGGTAATTTGCAGATGCAAATGTTGCAACATTTTGTGAATGACAGAGAGCAAATTATAATTGATAAGCGAGAGCAAAAGATGAGAAGAAACCAACCAACCAACTACAAAGACAATCGTGAAAAATGGAAAAATTAAACAATTTGAAGCAATCCCAATGGAAAAACTTCAGCATCAGCTATGAAAGAAGAACTACAAAAAGACCCTAGCAAAAGGCAACATTAAAAAAGTGTCTAAATTTAATTTTAGAACAAATACTGAGCTGTAGGCAAAGTTTCCACGCAACATTCCGAAATGTTCAACAATTCAATTTGCTCAAATTATGCATTTCACAAATCGTTTTTATTCGACTCAATTAAGGGAATTCCACCAGTAAAAGTAGAAATAACAATAATAATAATAATTAATATGTAAATGTTGGACAAATGTATAAAATGTATCCAGAGAAGCAAAACACTAAGAACTGCATGTTTTTTTGTTCATGTAGCTCATTAAATTTAATCTCCTCCCACCCAACTACCCCGTGCTAAACATTCCCTATAAAACTCACACACACACACAGACACACAAAGACAGAGGCTGGCAGGCATTTAACAATGTCAAACGTTTGCCACCTCTCCCTCTCTCTCTCTCTCTCTCACTCTGTTTCACTCGTGACCATTAAAATGTCATGCACTTGGCTCAGCTAAAACTGCAAAAAAGAAGTTAGCGAGAAGGGGAAGGGGGATTGCGCATAATTGGCCTGACGTTCTATTACAACACACACACACACACAACATATACAAAACTTGCAGTTGTGGTTGTGTTGTATTTTAAAGGGTGCAGCAAAAACCACACACAAAAAAAGAACAACAACAGCAGCAGTGGCAGCATTGATATATTCTAATGAGTAAATGATAATAACACACACAGAGAGAGAGACGTGATCGAGAGCGAGATACAAGTTGAGTTGCGAGCAGAAGTGAATGCAAAGAGCACAGGTAGACTGCATTTTAGTGTAGAATTTGACCAGCCAACAACAGTTAGAAATTGCATTTCATTGCTTACCTTTTATGTTCGCTGTTCGTTGCGTTGCCCTGCTTTGTGGTTGTCAGTAACTGCTTCTTCTTCTTTTCAATATTTCTTAGATTTTGGTTATTTCGCAGCTTCTTCTGTTTGTGTGTGTTTGTTTTGTTTTGTTTCTTATTTCTTGTATTTTTATTTAGATTTTTGCTTGTAACTCACAGCTTTTCTTGATTCTTGATTTTTGCTATTTATTTTTAAATTTCTTTTTTTTTCTTCCTTTTTTACATTATATATTTTTGTTGCACTTTTGCTTTTCTTCAGCAGGGAGAAGCACTTCAGAATTTCATTTGTGGCACACACACACCCGAAAAAAAATTTGTGCAACGGGGCAATATTTGATTGATGGATTTGCAGGCTAATTGAACGCGTACCGCTTCCGCTTCCGCTTGCGCTACCGCTCCAACGCTCCCGTTTCCGATCTACCCGATGGATCCTGTGATAAGTGCGAAGTTTTTCTTAATAATTTCTCTATTTTATTTTCTTCTTTTTTCGCATGGGAGTCAACACACACACAAACGCACACACAGGCACACACTTTAAATCGGTGTAAATAAATAAATAATGTGTTGGGTTCGAAATATATAAATATGCATTCACATAAATATATATCAAACAAACCAACAAGCAATAAAAAAAATTAAAAAAAAAAAATAGGCGAGTGGCAGAAAATAACCGGTTTACATTTACATTTACATTTAGATTTACAAGCGTGGAGCGTTTTGGGCGACCGGCATTTAGAAATGCATCGAGTGAATTCGTTTTCGTTTCGTTCAAAAGCAACAAACAACGTTGTTCAGAATCACAATGGAATTCAATTGAATTTCAACCGCACCGTCCGTTGCACGACCGCCTTCTTCGGCTTTGTTTTTGCTTCTGTTCGTATTCAGTTAACAGCTCGTGTTGCTGCGCCTCGTTCGCTCTGTTGTTTAGCATGACTCGAACTCGCTCTGTCTGTTAGCACACTGTTGTGCTGTTAGCGCGCAACAGCGCTCGAGTTCGAGTTCGATGTGGAACGCATGTATGCGTGTGGATCTCGAACCTGCCATGACACCCTGATAAACGCCTAAAAATCAAATACTTTTTGCACAAAATCCATAACAAATAATTCAATAAAAAAAATGTATAAATATTTTTGGTGGAGGGGAAGCAAAAAAAAACAGAAGAATATATCGATAAATATGCTAGCGCTGCCAATAGTTGGTGCATGGGAGCGTGTTCGCCTTGAATGTGGGCGCCGCTTGACCCTCAACCGGTTCGACAGGATGCAACCAGCTGAAGAGAGCAACAGAGAGAGAGAGAGAGCGAAAGAGAGAGAGAGAGAGAGAGAGAGAGAGAGAGAGAGAGAGAGAGAGTCGGAGTCTGCAAAAACTGCTACCAAAACAAAAGACGAAAATGTTGCAAGAAGAAGAAGAAGAAGAAGAAGAAGCGCTTTGAGGAGTTCTGCTGAAATTTTGTTATTCGGGTTTCTCGATGTGAAATAACCGGACAACATTTTTTTCTTTTTTTTCTGCGTTTTTTTTTTGCTCTGCTCTAGCAGCGAAAATGGCAACGCTGCTGGAAAAACCGGTTCGCAGCCGAAAGGAATGCACAAAATACCAAAAGCAACAACAACAACAAGCAACAGGAAAAATACAGCGCAAAATGCATTTGCAATGAACCAAACCAAAAACGGGCAACAAACAAAATAAATAACAAAACCAAAATAAAAAACAAAAAACAAACAAACAAAAAACACAAACTGAAAACAAACAAAATTCAAACTGCAAGTTGCGCCTGGAAGGAAGAGTGCATCCAGTAGGAGGATGAGAGTGGAAACTGCAAACTGGAAGCTGAATGCAATTGTTGCTGTTGCTGTTGTTGTTGCTGTTGTTGTTGCTGTTGTTGTTGCTGTTGTTGTTGTTGACAAAAGTCTGCTTGGCAAACAAAAGACTTAAGCAACGAACGTGGCGCAACATATTTGCTAGCCTGCAAGTAGATTACTGTTACACGGCAAAGGTAAAATCAACGACAATAACGGCACAATTCCAATGGGAATAAATACACACACATATATATATATATATATATATATATATATATATAAATTTATATATATATAAATATTTAAACTGTTTATAACTCAAAATGATGCCAAATATTTGAACGAAAAATTGCATTTTATGCAAAAATTCATTTGCAATTTTTTATGTATTTTCTTTTATTTAAATGTATTTAAATGACTAACAAGACAACCTAACTGATAACAACAGAAACTAGCCAACATCCAAAAATTCTATTTTCAATCATTTTTGATGATAAAACAACAATAATGTTTTTAATAATATTAATTATATGTAAATATCGATTTATGTTTTGATTAAATATAAATGTAAATGACAAATGCAAATGATTTGTATTTGGAAATGACAATAAACAATATCAACAAGCAATAAATCTGTTGAGATTGTCTGATTTAAAACAGCTTGAAGTAAAAATAAAAGAAATACAAATAGTTTAAATATAATTAATACAAATATTACACATAGTTTAACGATAATTTAGCTCATGGAGCATATCGGCCAATCGGCCATGAATATTGCTCTTTGCTATTCAAGCAATTTATGCCCAACGAGCTTTGTAATAGTTTTTTGTTTCCATCGAACTCTGAACTTTTTTGTCTTTTGCCTAAAGATTGGGTTGTCCATTGTTATGGTTGCTGCTTAGATAAAACAGCAACAACAACAACAACAACAAAAACACTCGACCAGCAAAAATCTGACCCAAAAAACAAAACGACACAAAAAAAAGAACATGTAAAATAAAACTGGAAAAAAAATCCAAATAAATAAATAATTTTCTTGGGTGCTGCGGAAATAATGCAAAGCGCAGACAAATGCGCAAATTTGAAAAATGCCACCAGCAACAATAACAGCAACAATAACAGCAACAACAACAACAATTACAACAGCTGCACTAAAGCCTCCACTTCCCTCCTCCCCCTCACCCCCTGCCAAAAAGTGCGGGTGTTACGTGAAACTTTGCCACAAATCAACTGGCGTCCAAAAGTCATTGAAAACAAAACGAAACTAAACAAAAAAAAATTGTTTATGCATTTTATTAGACTGGCAAATACCCTAATCGATAAATAAGCAAGAAAGTGTGCTCGAATAAATAATTAAAAAAATTATAAAATTAAGAAATCGTTTGCTAAACTTAAATCAAAAATGGAAAATATCGGAAATTATGAGTTGTAAGCTGAAACAAGTATACAAAGAGAGAGAGAGAGAGAGAGGGAAAGAGAGTGAGAGAAAGGGAAAGAGAGAAAAAGAGAGAGAGAGAGAGAGAAAACGAGTGCTTTCTTAAACGTTTTAGATCGCTTAACTTTGAATGATCCCCATCGAAACTGGCATTATCAACTAACTTGTGCTTCAAGAATTGCTCTCTACTCTTTTACTTCTATTCACTCTCTCTCTCTCTCTCTCTCTCTCTCTCTCTCTCTGTCTCTCTTTCTGTCTCTTTCGAGAGGGTATTCAGTATTCCTTATGGCAGCATTCTTAAACGTTTGGTTCGATTGAAAAGCTGAAGTGTTTTTCTTTGCCGTCAATTCACCGATTTGTGCTCAAGGCCCTCATTCATTGTGATTTGTGACGAGTGTCACACGGATTGGCTAATAGCCGATATGCCTGAGCCAGCACCCTTTTCTTTATGAACTCAGCTCGAGAACGCAAATGAAATATATAAAATATACGAGTAAACAAAAAAAAACTTGCGGCCGTAAACAAATCGAAATGCGGCCGGCGCTGAAAACTTGCTAATGGGCTAACTCGGTGCGGGCGGCCCGACAAAAAAGGGCGTTGCTATTGTTGTTCTTTTTGTTGTTGTTGTTGTTGTTGCTCTTGCTGTTGTTGTTGTTGTTAAACAAATATTACTCATGGCTTGGACCTGGCCTCGGTTCTGCTGCGGCCTGGCCTGTCCCGGCCTGTCCCGGCCTGGCCTGACTTGGGCTGGCCTGGTCATGTTCAACAGCATTGCTAACACCCAAGTACAACAACGTGACGACGTCCAAAACGAAACCAAACCAAAACCAAAACCAAATGAAACCAAACGAAACGAAACGAAACGAACCGAACCGAAAAACCGAAGGCAGCCGCTCAAAAAACGCGTCGAAAACGCAGCCGTTGACTGATTGTCACGGCACGATAATGAAATAACTTCTCTCTGTTTTTCATACACTGACAAAAAAAATGCAAGAAGTGGGGTATGCTGCAGTTGTGCCTAGGCATATAATAGTATATGCAAGCATATATATTCCAGATCAACATTTGTCTATCTCCAACTCAAATACTTTTCAAATTTGCAAACGTTTATCGATAAATGCGCTCGTTTAGCGAATATATCGATACAAATCGATTACCAATAATAATACAAAATGTTTAAGGATATATCTGCCTAATTGGCGCTCTATATTCGTTGACATTATGCAAATTAGCTGTAGAAAATGTCATCAAGATCGGTTTACAATTATCTATTTATTTTTATTGCACTTTTATGTGTAACGATATTTTCTACACACACACACACACACACACACACACACAAACTTTGATACTGAGGGTATCTACGCGTCGAGCTCTGTCTCTCTCTCTCTCTCTCTTCGACTTGAGCCTTCATATCTGTTTCTACTTGCAACAAGAGCCCGAAAAAAATGAGCTATTAAGGCCTGCTTGCCAGCTGTATTGTAGAAGGTGCATAAGCGGCTAGTATGTGCAATGTGGCATAGTTTTTGCTGTTGCTGTTGCTGCTGTTGCTGTTGCTGCTGTTGCTGTTAGTGAAACGTGCAACAGCGCGGCGCATTCCTTTTGTCAAGCGACTCCGACTCTGACTTGCGCTCGGCGATCTTTAGAATGTCAGCAACGTAGCTTTTTATATACAGATATATATACATACATATATATGTATATATATATATATATATATTTATGTCTTTATATTTTACTTATTATTCCTGCCTCAGTTGCGCACGCGCAAAATGCTTCAACTTTAGCCACAATCAACATCAACACCATCATCATCAACATTATCATCATCAACATTATCATCATCAACATTATCATCATCATCATCGTCGTCGTCGCTAAAAATGTATCATAATCATTTTTATTTATGATTGTATTTGTTGCCAGACGTGGAGACAGACACATTGCCACGTCTCGACGTTATTGCTGCCGCTGCCACTGCTGCTGCTGTTGTTTGGGGCATCTCTGCGTCGTGCTGCATTTACCACACTTCAACACACAACAGCAGAAGCAGCAGCAGCAGCAGCAGCAGCAACAACAACAACAATAAGAGCAGCATGTGTTTTTGCCATTTTCAAGGGCACTTTGCTCAACTGCCACAGGCGATGCCACAGTTGTGCCACAGTGTGGCAAGTCACTCAAAACTCTCATCAATCTCGAATTTGCTGATTTTTAATCGAGTTTTTCAAAACAAATAAATAAGTTGTGCAAAAGCAAGCATCGATCCCATAATTTATATATATACTTTTAATATTAACAATAAAAGATTAAATATTAATTTATATTCTTATATAATTATACTTCAATTATAACAAAATAATATTTAATTTATAGTCTTATTGTCTTCAATTAAATAATTACTTTACTTACAAATTATTTCTACAAATATGTGAAATTTATTTGTTCCATTTTAAAAATAACAGAAAATAAAATAAAAAATGAAAACAGTTTTTTTTAATACTTTTATTATTTTATTTTATTATTATTCTTCCAAATTTGCACTTCATCAAAATACATTTATTTAAAACCCGCCAGAGCTGAAAACCTGCCAAAGGTTTTCAAGCTTTGAACACGCTTTGAACTTAAAAAAGAAAAGTTAAATAACTAATAAATTTTTCGATTTTATTTTAGTTAAAACTATTTAGTTGCTTATTTGAATTTGATATGAATTAAAGTGGAAAAGAAACCAGTGTGCGACTTTGAAGCGATGATTTTGAATGCTGAATCACTTATCGGCAGTGCCATGATTCATTTGCCAGCTGCTTTGACTTTGAGTGTTTTGACTTGGCAACAATGGCAATTGGCCCAAATCACAATCACAATCACAGTCACCATCACAGTCACCATCACAGTCACCATCACAATCACAGTCACCATCACAGTCACAGTCACCATCACAATCACAGTCACAATCACAGCAATGCAAATAGCAACAAATCGAGTCAGAGACGCATTCATTTTGAGCTGAGTTGCACTTTCAAAACTATGAATATGAATACTGAATGTAAATGTCTGTGGAAGTGAATATATATATACAAATATATATATAACTATATATATATATATAGTTATATTTCTTTTTTCTATTTGATGTAATACAAATGTATCTACAGCTAAGTTTAGCTAAGTAACGCGGCCGACTTCAAAAAAGGGCAAACGTGGCATGGAATGCGGCAGCAACAAACGGGAATGCTGCAATCAGTGGCTGGCGGGGGGCGGGGCGGGGCGGTTGCTGGTTCTTGATATGTGGAGAGGGATAACAGTTATTGTTATGCAAATATTTGTGAGCGATAACGAACGTTGCGCATTCCACCGCCGGTCGACTGATGAGCAAGGCCAGTCTGCGATCGAGGAGGTGCCCAGATAGATCGGTGGCAACACAAGGTGGCAAACAACCAGCTGCAAATAGATGGCAAGCGGGGGCACATACACACACACAGATATGTGTGTAAATGGGAGAAACAAATAGGAATGTGCTCTAGACGAAAGAGCTCGACCAACAGATACCCTTTAGTCTTAGATACTCAAAGTAAAACACGGCAAAATGTGAATAAACTCATTAGTAAGCATGTATATTTCTATAGAAAATACCTGCGATTGCTGATATGCCATTTTGTAAACATGAATTTATAATTTTCTTCCGTTTTTCTCAACCGATCAGAAAGAAATGCAATTTAAGAGAACAACAAATCTGGAAATTTGGGACTTAAAGAAAAAATGTAATTTTTTATGAATACTATGAGAACATATTTGAGTTGTGGCTCTATGACTGTGAGGCCATGATTGGCAATGATGAATAATCATGATTCATTTGCCAAACTGCTTTGACTTTTTGAGTGTTTCGATGCGGTACTCATTTTGATGGCTGATTTAATGAATACCATGGAAAACCGAAACAAACTTTTTATTATTATTTAAGAAGCTGTTAATCGGCTCCAATTAGGCAGTATTATTTCTGTACGATTTAATAATGATCAAACATATATTCACTAATTGCATTTGACATGATTTTAAAGCTGATTCAAATACCTCATCAAAAAATATAAGTTTGTCAAAGAAGAAGTAAATAAAAGTCGTAGAAAAATAAAAGTCGTAGAAAGTATTATTTACTACTACTACTATTATTATTATTATTATTATTATTATTACTATTAGCGGGCTGGATTGTAGTAAATTGTACAGGGTATAAATGATGTTCAAGCCCAGTATGCCTTAAGTAGAAATAAATCCGATTTAGACTACTATTATGTAGTTCAGCTTTGAAATAAATATGCTTAAATCAATTATTTTGGTATTCGTTTTTCTGATCGATATATATATATATATATATATGTATATATTTTGTTGTTGTTGCTTTTCTTCAGTGTATAGACTACATAGGTATTAAAGTTGGGCAATTGCCTTCGCTTTGTGCACAATTCATTTCATAGCCGGATAGATTGAAGGCCAGAGCCAATGCACAGATAACGCTCCATACTCCAAACACCAAACTCCAAACTCCAAACTCCAACACTGGCCTCGTCTCCAGTTTCGACTGGCAACTCGAAACTGGCAACTGGGAATTTGCTGGCCAACTCGGCAACTCGGCAACTGGCTGCTCTTTGGCCATGGTCAAATCTTGCTGATGGCATCACGCTGTTCACAGCAGCGCATTGCTCAGCCAACAAATACATATACATCGACAAATACTTATCCGTCTAAAGAAAAAAAAAAACAAAACAAAAAACAAGAAAAAAAAACACAATAAGTTCGAAAAGCGTTTGAAGCCAGCGACAACTTTTGTAATATGTATTTGAATTTGCCCCAAGTCGCAGTTGAACTCGAATGCGACTAATAATGAATGCAACAATTTCCACTTCATCGACACAATCCAAGAGTGAATGAATCCATGACACTCAATGAGTCTTAACTTGGCTTAATATTTCTTTCCTTTCATTTTGAGAACTATTTAAACATTGTTCTTTTCTAAGCCGAAGTTTGTTTTCTACTCAAGCATCTTTCATCTACTGAATTTTCTTGATCTTAATACTCAGTACTATTTTACATATTATTTATCAATTTCTCAATTGTTAACTATATATTTAATATGAGAATAATTATTTTTACATTATTTTATCTAGATCTTTATTTTATGTACCATTACAGAGCTGAGATCTATTTGCTCATCCCAAACACATTATACTCCTTATTGATATTGATTGATGTGCTCCACATTTGTCTTAAACTTTGTTCCTATACTATAACAATTGAATATTATATATATATTGAATATTATATATATATTATGAAGAATAATTCTTAAATGTTTGGAGAACTGAAACAAACCTCTAAACAATCTGAAAAACAAAAAGAAACAAATTTAAATACTTTCTTATAATTTTTAGCACTATTTTCTGATGAAATAAATCTTTCTCAGGATTGTAATGGATACAAACTGGAGTAAATACTGAGCAGGCAGAAGTAACCAAAATATATATATTCTTGATATTCTAGGAGCTGGGGAACAGATGCTTGTCATGCTGCAGATCATGTTTATTTCATACAAAGATAAAGCTTGTCCATTGATAAATAATATTAATTAAATACTGCTCCCAACATTTAACATCTTGAGCTCTCTTTGTAACTTGTTTAAGCTGATTATTCTATAAAAACAATGGTTGTTTTCGTGCTGAGGCATGTGAAATTTGTGCAGGACACATTTGTTGCATCTGCCATATTTTGAATGCGTTTTATTGGTTTGTTTGTGCATTATTTGCCTGTGGCTGCTGTGTCTGTTTTGGCTGAAAGGCAGATTGCTTTGTGATTGCTGATTGTGCTGCGATCTTGGCCACATCAGTCAGTCAGCTACCTGTTGATTAGCTGCTGCTGCTGCTGCCACATGTGTGAGTTTGAGGCTGAGGCTGAGACTGTGGCACATACATCACACCACAGCAGAGCACAGACACATCACTCGCATCTGAGGTGGTGTTGCACTTGTGCTGCCCATTTCCGTTGCACTGACAGACTAAACGATCTGTGAATGTGGCAGCAACAAACCGAAGCAGCAAGCGGCCAACGCCCAGTCATTCACTGAATGTGTGAGTGTGAGTGTGAGTGCGTGTGAGTATACTCACTTATTCACGTTCCAGTCCAAGCAGGCATGTACAAGCATAATAATTATTTATAAATTCAAATTTCGTTCTCAACTTGAGCACTGACTCTTGTATTTGACTTCGTCGTGTGCTGCAGACACGTTCACACCAACAACAACAGAAACAACAACAACAAATACAACAACAACAACAACACTAGTTTGTTGTTTCAATTACCCGACTGCCTTTTAGTGTTCCTCTGAGTTACATTTAAGTACACACATTCATACACACACTCATTGCTTTGACTCACTTTGGTTTTTTAGTGCCATTCACCAACTTTGAGTCACAGCCATTTTGGTGGCACTTGTTTCAGCCATATTCGCTCAAAACATTCCACACACACACACACACCTCACTCTGCCCCCTGTGCCCCACCTCCACTGAGCTGTTTAAATGTTTAACGATACTCGCACAATTATCCAACAATCAAATGAGTTACATGAATAAACCGATTGTCGGCAAGTAAAGGAATAAACACTACTTGTGATATGTACTTATATAAATGCTGACTAGCACATACCCTGTACCCAAGTTCCTTATCGTCATCAAGTGAAAGTCAGCTAAATATATAAAAGAATATACTTACAGAGTTCAACTTGTTCAGATGTGCTTCTAATAAAATAAGGCAACAAAAATGCTTACAAAAATGCTTACAAAAATGCATTAAAATAAGTGATGGATATATAATAAAAAGAATATAAAATATATAAAAAATTGCCTGATAAAAAGACAAACAAAGGAAACTTGTTACTCATATTAAATACAACTTGGATTAACAAAAGAAACAATTAACATTTTGCAAAGCTTTTGCGGCAATATGAAAACGAATAGTAAAAATAATATAACAATTTATTAATTTAAACAATTCAAATACTAGAAAGTTATCAGCATTTACTCGTACAACATATTTATGATTATTTACTAATAAAATATTCATTTATTCAGCCAACACTCAATTTTGTTAATGCTTCTTAATTTAAGTGCAACTTTCTGTGAATTGTTTATTAAAGAAAAGTCTAAAATTTCTAAAGAAGAAAATTGAGTATTAATAAACTATATATTCGAGTCAAAGGTAGTTTTCGGGGCTTAGGATGCCAAGGGTTTAATAACTGATATATCTATGTATATGTGCAACATGCAACATGTATGTTTGTTGTGGGGCAGCCCACGCAGCTGGCCCTGCCCCTAAATTGGCGATATGTATGCGTGTGTGTGAGTGTGTGTGTTTGTGATTAGGCCGCGCCCACAGACGCCCTAGTAACCGCCTCCAGGTTGGCTGAGAGTCCATGGCTGCGGCTGTAGCTGTGGCATGTCTCTGGTGGCAGTTTGTCGTGGCTGCCGCTGTCAATTAAGTCAAATATGATCGAGTGTGCGGCGTCATAAATCTCATACAACTGTCAAATTTAGACAACTGCAGCAACTGCAACTGCAACTGCAACAACGGCAAACTGCAACTACGATACCCAACTATGGGCACAATCGCTTGCCACGACGTGTTGCACGGCCATTGGGGTGGCGAGGTGAGGCATGTAAGTGCAACAGCATAAGCAACTGCCGCATTTGGCTGCAATTAAGCGGCGCTCGGGCAATCGGGCATAATCAGCCAGCTGGCTGGAAAGTGGCAGGTAACCAGATACATGACTCCATATCCATATCTAATGGGTGAGAGGAACGAGTCTCGCTCAAACCCATTTGGCATCCAATTGATTTTCGGCTCACATCAACAGTTCTCTTCACAAATAAACATTTATCACACATTATATATATTATACATATATACATCTAAGATCCTGGAATACTAAATGCATTTTATATAGTGTAAAAAAAAAAATAAAAAATTAAAATCATTTATTCTCAGTCAACTTTAGACTTAACTCTTAAATAAAGTTCTCAACTTTAGTCAGACAAAATCAATTTTCATATGATTAAGGCTTACTTTGGCATCTACAAATAACAGTAAATATATAATAATAAATATTTATACTTGACTAGAACTAGAAATAAAATAATATCAGTTTCGATGCTTACAAATTATTGAGTTTTGTTTAATCAATGTTAATCAATGCTTCGATTCTTATTTAACAGCTTTTTCTCATGCGAATTGCTCTTGAATTAAGAATATGATTTTTTCTTTACTTTAATATTTCTTGTTTTGTTTCAGTCTTTAGCTGGATTACTATAAAAAAAAAACTATTGTCAAGTTTTTAGACTGCCATTAAAAATGATGACAAACAAATGTTGACACGCAAAGTTGCCCTTTTATATATATTACTAAACTGTACTATAGAATTTATATACATATGCATAAGAAATATGTAATACATACTTATACATAGATTATAAGGACTAACTAACATTGCCATATTTGAAGGTTTCCGCATTTCGATAGAAATTGCTGCAATTCATGTTGAAGCTGCTGGAAATAATGTGCGGCAAAGTCTAGCGAGTATTCTTATCTAGTCTCCGATATGGAAAGCCCTTTGCCAAATAGCATAGTAGTTATGCCAACAGATTAAGATGACTGACTAACTAAAGGCGGCTGCCTGCCTAACTGCCCAAGTTGAATACTCTTCTAACGAAGTCTTCGACTGTTAGAGAGAGACTCGCAGAATTCAAATATGTATGCAATGGTTAGCAAATCGATAACATCGATAATTGCCAATCGATAAAGGTGAGCATACTTTAAAGACAGTTTGCCGTTGTCATGCTTCGAGTAGCAAACTAAATTGTAAACTCTGTCTTTCATTTCTTCACCTAAATTCAGCAAATCTTAAAGTTCTTTAAGTTGAAAGGGTATTCTAAAAATGTTGCAATGCTGCTGCAGAGAGGGTTCTGGCATCAGAGTATTGAACAGGGTTCTGGCATCAGAGTATTGAACAGTCGGCTATTCCCGACGCTCTCCTTTTTTGTTGTTTTTATTTTTTTGTTTTTTGTCAACGCTCAATTACCCAGCAGTCGCGTCACTCTCTCTCTCTCTCTCTCTCTCTCTCTCTCAATGTGCCACCCTCTAGCTCTTTGTCTCTGTCTCTGTCTGTGACTGTGTCTTTGGCAGCCGACTAAAAAGACAGACGTCGCATTAGTCTATGGAGTCTGGATGCGATTCTGTTGCGTCTGCTTTGCTCAGTTTGTGTCACAATTCGATGTGTGTGTGTAAGTGTGTATGTGTGTGTGTGTGTGTGTGTGTATCATTTGAACAGCATTTATGCGCCACATTCAACATTATCAGCATTTATTTTTCTTGGTTTTTATTTCGCTATTTTCCAGTGTCATTTCATAGCCGACACAGCCACAGTTAAACGGAGAGTAGGAGTCAGCGTCGCAGTCAGCGTCGCAGTCAACGTACACATTGGAGTCGCATTTAGAGTCGTCAATGTTGCCGTTGTTGTTGTTGTTGTTGCTGTTGTTGTTGCTGTTGTTGTTGCAGTTGTTGTTGCTGTTGTCGCCGTCAACGCTGATAACAATGTTGATGATGAAAGCCATTGATGTGAGCTTTGAGCTGTGATGATGACGCTGAAGCTGTTGTCGCCGTCCACGCATTCCATACATCTCTCTCTATATATGTGTGTGTGCGAGTGTGTGTGAATTCCACACACATGAACAGCTTCATATAAAACATATAAAGTTGCGCTTTATCAACAATGTGTCCAATTTATGGGACGCTGGTCTACGGCTACGTCTCTGCCTTTAGCTGGCTGCCACTTTGCAGGCAGCGTATTTATTTTTTTTTTCCCGTTTTTTTTTTTTACACGCTTTTTTTTATTATTTTTATTGCTTGCCGCGGACGCACTTAGGCAAAGTGCAGTCAACCCGCTCTGCCCCACACCATTATAAGCCCCCATGCCCCGGCCAACGTTTCTCCCAAGCCCACCATGCCACAACATAACCATCATCACCGCTTCATTTGTCACGTGCACGCTGCGACCCAAAAAGATAACAACAACAACAGCAACAGCAACAACTGAAACAAATGAAACAGCAACAGCAACGGCAACAGCAACAGCAACAAAGATTTCATCGTAATTGATTTCAATGCACCCCAGCTGACAAGCACTTCACACCTTTCAGTTGTGTTGCATGCGAATGCGGCACTTGCAATCGTCATTTGTACAACGCTACAATGATGCAACAATGAATCATCCACACACACACACACACACACACACACACACATACACCCATACATCTGTACTTGCATAGATATCATTGAATGTTATTTGCCATTGAGTAATAGCTTAACTAAGCCAAAGCGCTTACAGACAAATATTAATTTGTCTAAAATAGAGTTGAGAAAAACACACAAATTTTTTCATATTTTAACTGAAATAATATATTTTTTCTGTATTTAGAAAGGGTTATTTTTAAGGCAAAAAAAAAAAACATTATTACAAAAGTATTTGAATACTATTTTCATGGGGAAAACCCCTTTTTAAGCTTGCAGAAGTTTATTACATCAAATATTCAATTGGCTACTGAAAATCAGCTATGATTAGTAAGGAAATATTTGTATTTCATTTTAGTAATATTACAAAAATATATATGTTTTGGTTATGTTGTCCTACTTCATATCACAACTCGATCTGTATTTGAACTTATGTTTCAAATGACCCTTAACCATTTATTTTTTATAATTTTATAAAAATCGTGGCAGAAATATATATTTTCATATGTGCTGCGCATCACAACTCGTTCTGTATTTGAACTTTAGTTTCAAATTTAAGCTCCGTCAAATGTTTATATATATATTTTTTTAATAAAAATCGAGGCAACTTTAAACCCATTTCATACTCGGTAATAATCAATTTTTAAGCCATTCTCACAAAGCGAACGCGTGTGAAAGCCGTCATTAAACTTGTGTATTCAATGTTAATGCATTTATTTTTTTGAACACAGCATTCATTTTTTATATGCGTATTTCATGTTTCATTCACATATTGACAGAGTTTTCAAACAGCTGCGAGTGGCTTAAAGCGATTGTAATTAATCATCATCATTTTGAACATGTTTTTGGATGTTGTTCGTATGACAATTGTACATTATTCATATTTCATATTTCTTATTTGGCTCAATAATGGTCAGCTTATTCTTTAGGCATTAATCCCTTTATTTTTGGCATTTATTTAATTGGTAAATTTGTTACACACACACACACAAACACCATTGTAATTGTCGGTTTTTTTTTTTATTATTAATATATACATAAATCCATTTATCTGCCACAGTTTTAAATACACTAAACAAAAAAGAAGGAAATATAGGGAATTACATTTGTGAGTTTTTCACATCATTTTACAAGTTGCTGCCCGCTTGATTGGGTATATCTCTGTGATTGCCATATTTCTAAAATATTTTTGTAAATATTTTGATATTTTCCATTTTTAGTTTCAAATAAAAAATGAAGAAAATATGCAATTTTTTTTTAAATAAATTTAAATATAATATATTGTGTACAGGGTATGTGCTCGTCGAGCATATATATTTTTTTCTTTGTTGAAATTTTCTCTAAATTTTTTCGCTGTGCCTTTTTTGTTTGCATCTGTTAAGTGTTTCACGCGTATTTTTTTTGGGGGGGGCTGTGACGCTACCCCCATTTGCCAAAGCAGCTCGCCCTGTTGCAGGGATACCCCTGACCCCTGCCTCCTACCTCGTGCCCCCCTGCCTCTTCCTTTGTTTGTCCTATCATTCAGTCCAGTCCACAGTCTGTGTGGTGCTCTGCGGTGCATGTTGCTGTTGCTTCCTTCTGGTTTGCCTGCAGGCGTTTCGCCGCTTGATAGATTGCAGCTGGTCTCTGCTATCTCTCTCTCTCTCTCTATCTCTCTCTCTCTCTCTCTGTCTCTCTCTCTTTCTCTCTCTCTCTCTCTCTGTCTGTCTCTCTGTCTATCTCTCTATGGGATCGCTTCGCGTCTGCATGCAAAAACATTCAACGAGCTCTTTTTTGTATATATTTATGTAAGCGCTTCTCAACAATATTTCATGTGTGTGTGGTGTGTGTGTGTATGGTGTGTGTGTGATGTGTGTTGTGCAAAAATTGCCCAGCTAATGGCTATTAAGGCAGCAAACCAACATCGACTCCAGAGTCCGTGTCCAACTCGTCGTAAGTCGCATTGCATCGAAATGCCTTCTTTTTTTTCTGGTCTTTTTTTGTTTTTTTGTTTTTTTGTTTTTGATATTCTTTCCCAGCCAAATTGCATTTTGTCGCTTTGCTCGCTTGCATTTACAGTTTTTGGGCTAATTTATTATTGGATTGTGTGAGGGTTGGGGTTGAGGGGGTGTCGCTGCTCGCTACTTGTTCTCCACGCAATATATTGCAGGCGGGCTCATCTGTCAAACGAGCTGTCAAATTATTAAGCGCTGCCAGACATGTGAAATATGTTCGGTAAGGAGCCGGGCTTAGCCACACACACACACACACACACATGCAGACAGACATACTTATGTATATAGAAAAATGCAAGCTCTCAAGATTGATCACCATTAGCGTCTTTGTGTTCCAAACCACTTCCTTCACCCACCACCAACGACCCTTGCACTCTTTTCTCTCTTTCTTTCATTTGGCTGCACTTCACTTTTCAGGGGCAGCACAGCAATTCGTCACTCTTTTTGTTGGGGAGGGGAGGGGGGAGGGGGGTGTGGGGTGTTGTAGGTGTTTGCGGTGTTTGCTGCCATGCTGAACGTTAAATGTTGAATATTTGCTGCCGCTTGCCCACTTGACCAAGTTGCTTTTGCTGCATTTTTTTGTTTT
>NW_025063692.1:9395000-9492500 GCF_018153295.1 Drosophila grimshawi | reverse complement strand
CACACACACACACACACAGAGAGAACACCACACAACACAACTGTCCACCGCACTGCATCCACTCGGCTCATGCAATGTTCAGCTGATTGTTGGTTGTACTTCAAAAATTACATTTGATATTTGCACTAAAACAACCGACATGTGTAAATGTGTAAGCCGTCAAAAACTTGGTCAAATTACAAGCTCATAACGCATTACAGTTCGAAAGAGAGAGAGAGAGAGATACAGAGAGAGAGAGAGAGAGAGAGAGAGAGAGAGAGAGAGAGCAACAATAAATATGTAATTCAGCAACACTTTCCCCATTAAGTCCCACGGCGCTTACAAATTTGTGCAAAAATCGAAACATGATTTCCCTCAGAGCCCAGAGACCCAATATTATTTGTGAGAATAGCCCCAAAACTCTGTCCTTGTATTCCATGCGTCATGATATCATTTATCCATTATAATATTGTATTTGGCTTGATCGATCATATTTCAAATAACTGATAACTGATAACCTATAAAAGACTATATAGCAACACAACCTGCCGGACGATAATATAAAATTAACTTTCAAATTTTAAAATCTATTTCCATAATCATTTCGAGTAGAAGGCCTGGGTTAGTGCCTCTTACTAAGGCATTATGTTTAGAGCTTTTTCCTAAGATAGCATTACGTAAATAAATAAATAAATATTTTCAATTAGGTAAGCGCTTTTTTTTTATAATTACAGCAGTTGTCTATCTATATAGCCAGTGAAATGTGACAGACACAGTTAAGATAGGAAATAAATGTCTGTTTCCCACAGTTAAGATAGGAAATAAATATCTGTTTCCCTTATAAGTTGATAGATCATGCTAAATGGATACCCTAAAATGGAGAACTTTTCCTGGTCAGCGTAGAGTATGTAATGCTTCTTTAGCTATACATAATTTGTCTAATAATCTGTAATCAATGGCGTAAGCAAAAAAACTTAATCTGCACTTGAGTTTAGAGAATTCTTCGAGTACGGGAACAATAACATTATTTATTTCATACACACAAATAAACATTTTATAACTATCATAAATTGTGGCAAGATGTCATCTCAATTTGTTTATTGAAGAGTTTGGCCAATACGCACTCGAGGCAGCAGCCAATGAAATGATTATTTATGCATATATACATATCTATATATATATATATATATATATATTTATATTTATCTGGCTTCCATCAGCTGTCTGAGTCAGCAGTTACACAGTTGGATCAACTGTAAATGTATGATGAAAATATACTTAATGAAATATTTCACCAAATATGAAATCATTTTCTACATAAATCTTCAGGCATTAACACCACACTGACAGCTGTTGTCATCTCCAGTTATTTCTATTTTCTGAACGTACATTTTACACACTCTCACACTCACAACAACAACAACAAAAAAGCCTCATCAAATGCATAATCATATCTTGTATACCCTAAAAATGTCTAGAAAGGGTATCATGAGTTGTGTGAATGTTGAATGCATATAAGAAAGCATCTCCAACGTTGTCAAATGTATATCATAACTGATGATATATTATCTAATTGTATTTGTTTAGGCTTCTTTTATATCGACCACTATATCTATCTATATATTCTATCCCTTATCTTCATCGTCTTACTACTTGAAACATCATTAATTTGTGGGCAGTCGTGTCGTGGAAACCTGTGAATCCCTTAGAGCTGGCTGGAGTTACATTTAAAATTGTAGGCGATATTGAATATGAAATTCAATTTAAGGAACCAGACTTTGAATGTATATATAAAAATATCTGCTTTGTCACTTAAAAATATACAAATATAGTGCATAAATTCTTAGAAAAAAGATTACTGAATAAGCAACGTTTAATTATTAATTTGTTTGTTTGTCTTCCAATCAGTTGGTTCTTTTGAGATATAGCCTTGCCAATTATGTCCAACAGTCCTGTTTGGTTGGTAATTTGACAATTTTGCAATATATTTAATATATATTAGTTAATATCGCTGTCCAACCATAGCCATTACTGGAAAATTCTCGAGGTTTGTCGTAATTCCTTATTCAAATAATATAATAAGCGTGTTTTAAGGAGTTTGGTTTTTTTTTACAAGGGATTAACTAAATAATAATAAATAAGAAATATCTGACAGATCTGACCTATTCTATGACATTCAAGATTTCTATGCTTTATTACCATTTTAAACTCTACATGTAAGTTTAAAAATATAAACTTAATTTTATATTTCATTTTATATCTTTTTAAAAGCTGACAGCAGCGAGAAGAACAAGAAGAAAAAGAAGCACAACTATTTTATGCTACTACTACAATTTATGTGTGTATATTTATATTTGCGCTGTCATTAACCTATCCGGCAGGAGCAACCCCGGAGAGTTTTGATGAACACAGCTGGTCCCTTTAACTATTTGTTGAGCTTAAGGACAATTCGAATTGGGCGCCACCCACTCTAAAGGGGTAGTTGCTGTCCCACATGTCAGTCTATGTGCATGTGTGTGTGTGTGTGTGTACATGTGTGTGTGTGTACATGTGTGTGTGTGTGTATGTGTACTTAATATTTAACTCTTTTTTGCATGCGCTACGGTTCTGGTTCTGTTTCTGTATCTGGTTCTGGTACGTTTTTTTGGCTCTGTTCCTGCTCTGTGTCCGTCTGCCTGCCTTTCTCTCTCCCTCCCCCCCATCCATTTTGGCGTAGATGAAGATTAATTACAGGGAAATTCGTAACATTTTTCATGCTTAATCTTGGCGCTCATCAACGCACCCAAAACGCAACACCCCATCCCCACCGCAACTCCCTCTCGCTCTCCCTATCCCGGTCTCTCTCTCTCTCTGCCATCACTTATTTGCCTGCTACAAAAGCGGGTCTAAAGCACGTGGAGTAAAACTAACTTATTAATAATAATAATTGTTTCATGTGCGTTTTGCTGTCGTCCCATCCCATTCAACCCCCGCCTCTGCCCAGTTATGCCGGCACTATTTGCCAGCCGGAGCATGTGTCACAGTTGGGGGATCACTCCGAGACGACGGCGACCACTCGCAACGGGGCTCAAATGTGTGTATTTGAAAAATGATTCTTAGCCGCTTAGCCCAAGAGAAGTGCAATGCAGTTAGCAGTAAGCTGGAGCGTGGACTGAAACTGGAACTGAAACTGGAACTGAAACTGGAACTGAAACTGAAACTGGGACTGAAACTGGGACTGAGGCTTGGTCTGTGACTCGGTCTGCGACTCGGACTGGGACTGGGACTCGGACTGAGACTGGGACAAATCGACACTGGCACCGACATGGAAATTCCAACCCCAAAACCAAAAAAAAAAAGTAGAAAACCGAAAAACTAGTGTACGCTGCTGGACGCCTTTGCCTTATGACAAGGTCCAATAAAAACTAAGTACAAATAATTACTCTATATATTGTATGGAGTCGATTAGCTGCATCCAACAGAGAAAATCCTCAAATACAAAAATCTGATTAAGATTTTTCTGGTATTGCCCAATCCTTGCTATGTTTACTAATCATATTTTATTTATTTTTTCTTTACATAATTATATAAAATATATTTGCCAATATCAAGTGGCATTCAAATTGTAAAAATGTCCAAGATTTGTGGCAATGGATTGGCCAAGAAAAACAGAAAATATCATATCAAGCAGGAGTCAGTTTAAAGGATAGGCAATTTGGTTAGAAAAATACTTATGACTATCGCATCTAAAATAATAATTAATAACTTCATTGTTGCATTCATTTTTTTAATTTAAATTTATTAAGTCGGGTTTTTTTTGCAGAGGCTGGGAAAAATAAATACGTATATTGATTCAAGATTTTTGTAATGAAAAATCTTAACTTCAGTTCTACAATATGGTACTGAACTAGTATGAAAATGCAGACGAATCTCGACGGGATTCGAAATATATTAAATATATATATATATATATATATTGGTTTATGGTTTGTTCTTTTCTACAGATAGAATTCCTAAACAGTGTCTGCTGGAAATTTTCAGCTGCAAACGTTAAACCAAATTTCTAAACACAAAATATAAATATTGTTCTTCATCTCTTTTGCCACATACAACATACAACAAATATATTAATACTCAAATAGGGTATACCAAGGGCAGCAACTGAGCGACTGACTAACTGACTAACTGACTGACTGACTGACTGACTTACTGTCTGTCTGTCCGCCTGACTGTTTGTTGTTGCTTAACGACTTTTACGACTGCTACCTGTTCGGACGGTGTTTGCTGGTTGCTCTTAAGTGGCCTGCTGGTCAACTAAAGCCGCCAGAGACATTAATTTTACTGTTTGGACTGCGTGCGCGAGATGGAAATCTTTAATCTTGAGTGTTCTTGTGGCGCAGTTATTGATAGTTTTAAATTAGGGTCAACTATGGCGGTGTCCAGCAGTTCAGTTTGCCCAGTTGCCCGGTTGCCCAGTTGCCCAGTTGCCCAGTTGCCCACCAGCACTCGCCATGCTCCAGGTAGCAATTTCTTTTAATTACAAGCTCGGCTTTTAGCCAAAACACTCGCCCCGATAAAACAGTCGACGCCGCTGCAGGTGTTGCCAGCCAGTTAGCAGGCGCAACTAATGTCTAGATAATGGTCCCACTGGCTCTACTCCTCCCCCCTCCCATCGCCCTTAGCCCTTCTAGAACCCGAGGCCCGCTGACACTCTGACACAACGATGAGAGTCTCAGAACATACATATGTTAACCTCATCCAGAAGCAATTGGATTTACAGTGGCTACTTCTAAGTATGAGCCACAAAATTAAATTTTAAACGTTTTCTCAGCTGGTGGCGGAAATACACTTATTTATGGTATTATATAAGCAAACACATACTTACACATAGCAAAAGAGCCCGACTCTGAGATATCCTCTATAAAAATGTAACTGTTGGTTAATATAAATATACGATTCACTCACTGCCCAACTATAGGGCTATATCCTAAAATCGGTCATCGATTCAATTCGATTTTATCAACTTGAACTTATATTATAAACTTCCTCGAATAGTCTTGAGCTCAATGGAATCAATGATTGATATGATGACGAAAACCAACATTATCTCAAAAAAAGAACAACAATCTTAGACATGAAGTTGGTAATCCCTTACAGTCTACCTGCTTACATCCAAATTTCATCATTAATTTTAAGAATCAACCTTTTCTTGGGAAGCTACATATGTTAATGATATTAATGGTCCAAGGCTGAAACGTTATAACACATTTTTACCAAATAAAACCAAATTTGACGCAATCACCAACTTAATATCGAAATCTTTGGGAAGCTGAGTGTAAAAGTATTGATTTTTCAAGAAATAAAATAATATCATAAGAAAGGACAATCTACAAGTAAGCTTAACACAGAACAACTAAGGGAAATGAAATCTATTTGATATGCTTAAAACATTTTGCTCATTTCGAAGCTGTCTTAATTCTAAGTAAACTAAATTTAATGTTTTTGGATTCAATTCTAATTGAAACATTTCCAAAAAAAGTTGTTTCTCCCTCAAAGAACTGTAAGCAGTACTATATGAATTCTGAATAATTCACAAATGCATTTGGATATTGTAAAACAAATACTTTTTTTAATCAATTATAGTTTTTTTTTTTGCTTGTTTGTTTTTTGTTTGTTTTATTAATCACTTCTTAAGGACTAGTTTAGTTTTTAGTTGTTTTTTTTTTTGTTTTGTTTCATTCCTTGGATTTTCGCTCATACATGTTCTAGAAAATATGACTTTGGAAGTTTTTTATTTAAGTTTTTTTTTTTTGCTCGGCTTTTACCCGATTTTTTTGTTGATTTTTTTTTGCATATAATCTCATGGTATTATGTTGTTGTCGTTTTTCGTTAGCTTTGCTATTTCATTGTACAATAGTTGAATATACGCATACATATATGTACAAACATCCATACATATACATATGTTTGCTTGTATATAGAAGTATAATATATATATATATATATAGATATATATATATAGGGTGTATATAACGCATCTTATTATACAATACACAGTTGTTTATATCAGTTTTTTTTTCTTCTTTTATATGCATCTTGTGTTCTATACATTGTTTCATTGTGTTGTTTTCTTTTTGTTTTTGTTTTTATTCTCCAGCTCTCCTTATATGCCTAAGTGCATATATGCTTAAGTATATATATGCATATATATATATATGCATATATATGCCTGTATGTGGGCTATATATGCAGGTAGGAGGACATGAACCGTAAATCAAGTTTTGGATAACAAAGAGTTGCATACAAAAAATATTATAGGAATACATGTATATAAATGTGTATGTGTATGTAAGGTATATCTGTATATATATATATATATATGTGTATATATATTTAGTTTTGTTTTCAACATAGATATATATATATATATATACATATACACATATATATGTATATATCAATATAGAAGTACACAGATCATGGTATTCAAATGTTAGCTCGATTCTTGAATTTTTATTGTTTCAGAGTTGTGTTGAAGATCGTGGATCTCGTATAGCACTTGTCTACTGTACAAGTAGGTCTCTATGTGTCTGTGTGTGTGTGTGTGTGTGTGTGTGTGTGGGAGGTGAAGGCGGGGCATTTTGTTTACATATGTTGCAAGTAACTTGATACCCACTAAATGGAAGTATGGCCGATTATAAACCTACATGCCACGATTATACAATTGATTTGAACAGTTTTGTTTTTGATATCAGAAGACCAAGTTACCATTAAGTCGTTAGCTTTTATCTTTAGAAATAGTTTAGAACAACGCTTCGTATGTGTGTGTGTGTGTGTGTGTGTGTGTGTGTGTTGGGTATATAACTGTTAAGCGTTCACGTTCAACCGATTCAACCAATATCGTGATATTATAAATATAATCTCAAATATATAATATATATGAAAAAGCAACGTAGTTTTATTTTTTATCACGATTGCCACATATCATGAATTGGCTTTCTCGTATAAACGTAGAACACTTGTGTATGTATGTATATATATATATATATATATATATATATATATATACATATGTGTGTGTGTGTGTGTTTGTGTTTATAAATCTCTTAGCAATACAACAATTGGTTTTTTTTTTTATTCAGCCAATAATCAACATCCTTAAATTTTTGCCTTAACTAAGATAATATATGTGAGTGTGTGTGTGTATATATATATATATATATATATATATATCTTTGGTTGTGTCGGGATTTTGGTATTGCCTTAGTAGGGATAAAGGTTCTTGCGTTTCAGCTCCATATCGAGATCGGCAAGCTGCTGCAGGAAGCCATCATTTGGTCGAATTTCACGTCGCATGCGCACTGTGCGTATCGAGTCTACGGCGGACATTTTACGGCAGATCATCAGATATGCCAGGACGCAGGTCGCCGAGCGCGACATGCCCACCAAGCAGTGCACCAGAATCTTGCCTACAACATAGATACAGACAGAGAGTAAGTATGTTATATAATTTACGATATCGGTAAAGCTTATGCCCAAAAATGTATAAAAAACTAATCAGATTTTTTAAGAACAGAATATTCAAAATATAAATTGCGTAAAGGAAATATCATTTTCTGCATAAATGTAGAAAAGAATTTTTATATAAGGAAAGTTTATATTGTTGTCAGTTTAAGAGTCAAAATTACTTTATTTAAATTGCAAGTACTTTAAATATATTTCTTGCTAGCTCTATATGAATTGTGTTTTATATATATACTTCTTAAGTATATATTAGAATGTATTCAAGTTATAAAAATATATATAAATTAAGATCTCCATCTCCATCATATACTTAAGAAGTATATATTAGAATGTATTCAAATTATAAAAAGATATATATAAATTAAGATCTCCATCAGGTGGAGATTGTGTACATATTTTGAAACGTTCATTTTCCAATTATAATAAAATAATCAATATTTTCTTTTTCCATAATTAAATAAATGGATATTTTTAAAGTTATTGAATAAATTTTTTGATTGGAATAACAGCAGAAACTTTAATTTAATTAGAATAAATATAAAATTAAATTTCACCAATACTGTATTTAAAATTAAACTAGGGCATATTATGTTCTGAGTGTAGTTTTTGAATATTTCTTTTTTTTTTTACTTACCGCCGCTGCTAATGGCGCTGTCAATGAATTTGGATGCCACATAGAAGTAACGGGATATATCTGTTGTTGGCGCATCGATCATGGGGAAGCCCATATATCTAAAAAAGCAATCCTTATGTTGGCGTCTAAACAAACACACACACAGACAGACACACACACACACACACAACAAAACAAAACCAAACCAAGCACAACAAAAATGGCCCACAGTGAAATGTGAGTGAGATGTGAGATATGTATTTATGTATGTATGTATGTATGTATGTATGTATGTATTTATGTGCGTGTGAGATAGTGTGTATGAACATATATACAGAGAGCGAGAGAGAGAGAGAGAGAGTGCGGTGGAGTAAATAAAAAGAAACAGAAATTTTGTTGTTCATCAAAGTTTTTGAAGTGCGATTTTTGCGTTAAAACCAAATTGTTCGAAATATGTAAATCGATAAATCAATAAAATGTGTGTGCGCTTCATGAGTGAGGTTGCGCCTCCCCCTGTGGCATGATCATTGCATTGCTCACCTAACACTGGGCATATCCCGATAATAGCTGTGTCCAGTGTCCACCTGGCCATAGCGACAGCCCTCCGCTGCATTCAACACGTGTGTGATGCCCATCAATCTCAAATACGTTTTGTTCTTAGCCGCCGCACTGAGAGAGAAACGCGTTAATAGATAGAGCAAAGAGAGCAAAGATCTCCACTTACGCATCGCCAATATAAATGCCCGGATAGACCTCATCACAGTCGACGTCGTGGATGGCACACTCAGCACGTCTCAGGCCCGGCAGATTTCGGGATGGAGCCATCGAATAATGCAGGACACGTTGCAGCTGGCGTCCTGTGGTCTGTTCGGAGGTTTCCAGCCGGCTGGGCGACTGCAAGCAAACAGTTCAACATATTATATACATATACATATATATATATTTTATTATTATTTATCACAATCAAATCAAAATTTGAAAATCAGTTACAAAACTGCCATGCCTTGGTTAATAATTTTACCATTTATTTGTTTACCAAAATAAAGCCATAAAAAGTTGTTGTTGCTTATCATATTATTAAACATTTAAAAGCGCCTTTTACCGATGATTTAAAGCTGGCAATTTATATATATTTTATAAATGTAATAAAAAAAAAAGCATTTAAAACAGCTTCGCAACTAATTTTGGGCAATCGATTGAGCTTAAATAAAAATATTGAGAAAAAAGAGAAGTTCATGCAAATATTTTGGAAAATCTATAAAACAAAATCACAGATACAATTTATATCGCACTTCAATAACTGTGTAAGATTATGAAAAATCCAAGTTAAGGAAAGCAAATCATTCGGCTCTTTAAGATAAGATCATGCATATTCCTGAATCAAATATGACAATGGAAACAATAAAACTATCTTAAATGAGATAAATGTGAAAGGATGTTGTCATTTTTTTCTTTTTTCTTTTTTTGGCATAATTTGGCTCATAGAGAAATCCGGAAATTGGCACTGTGTGAGGAATTATAAAAATCGCGTTGCGAGAATGTAAATTTTGTTCTTGATTTTGATAGCTGAAAATATTTATGGGCATCCAGTTTCAGTTTCAGACCAGGCGACAATTGCGCTTGGGCCTTTTGTTGGCTTGTTGGGTTGTTGGCTTGCTGGCAAAAGCTTGGCCAGCGAAATTGATGGCAAAGGCGAAGGTCGAGCCTCCTAGCCTCGGAGCTGCCGCGAGAGGCCCCTTAGAGCCACGTCCTTGTTGTCTCTCTGTTTGTGTGTCAAATTCAAGGACAGCCGCCAAAGTCAATGGGAAAGTGAAACTTTCTCTGCTTAGCTTTTCCTATTTTCCTATTTTTCTCTTTTTTTTTGCTGTATTTTTTATTTTAGTTTTCGTTTTAGTTTTGCTTATCGGCTGTCTGCTTTTGTCATAACATATTCAAATAAAATTGGCGACAGCAAGGCGCCGAGGAGAACTGCGGAAAAACGGTGGAGGTAGACCGGCAGGAGCAGTGACAAAGAGACAGAGAGAGACAGAGAGAGAGACAGAGAGAGAGAGAGGAAGAGAGAGAGAAAGAGAGAGAGAATGGGGGCGCGTTTGCTTTCGATTTTGTTGTTTGTAGTTTGTTTGTCAAAAACTTTTGCTTTTTGTCGCGGCATTCGACCCTGAGCGGAACAGAAGCCAAATGCCAAAAACAAAAGCCAAATCATCTTTCACTTTTCTGTCGGATTTTGATCAATTGTGACTGATCTTTGGCATATTCACAGACAAACAAACATCTATACACACGACTAGATACGACACGACACGACACGATTATATGTATATATCTGTAGCCGTCTATTTGCATATGTCTAAAGCTTTATCTATACAAACATAATATTTTACTTTATCCATTCAGCCACAAGATTTATGGGCAACGTGCAGAAAACGTTGAGTCTGTGGAAAAACCATTAGCATTTATATTAAGTCAGATGCTTATTGGCCAAGGCCTATGCGAACTGTTTCTGCTTCTAAAAACAATTATTACTTATTTTTTTTTATTTTTGGATTGGCCAGATTTAGTTTCAAATAGCGATTATTATTAGTAAGCGACGAATCCCGAGGGGAGTTCCAAATTTAGTGGGCCAAAGCAAAGCTCGCTGCAACATTATGTTACACACACACTCACACACACACACACACTCACACACACACACACACTCACACATAGAGAACGAACAACATTACACAACACTGGACGCATGCCATGCGCAGAGCTCGTCGGATGAGCTTAAGTTGATCTGAGACAAACCTGATAATAGTGCAGACTATATCTATCGCCAATGCTGCTGCTGTATCTGTCGTTGGGTAGCTGCAAAAAGTGATGAATATTATGAATAAACCAATAATCAAGTTTATAGTTGCAAATAAACAATAATTACAAAGTATATTTGATGGTACAAAAAGCAAGCATTTGTGTGGAGCAAAGCAATTCTCAGATAATATTACTAAATCTTCTATTGAATATATCATTGTAATTTCGGAGTATTTATAAGTGATATGCAGCTAGAATTATTTAGAAATTAAATTACAAATATGTTTACATATTCTAAATGATATAGTTAGATTTTCAAAGCATTTTTTCTCAATATTAATTGAGCAAAGCGGATTCGATTTGTCAAATCCATCAACATTAACACATTAGTCAGTTGATAATATTATCTTGTATCTTAGCTAACAAATAACAATTTGAAATCAACAACATTTTTTCAGGTTGACCCAAGTTTTTAGCTGTCTCTGATTTCGAAAAGTCTAACACAACTCTTAAAATGATCTTATTACAATTTATATAGATAGATATTATACCTAAATATATTTGTGTATTTTATTGCTAAAGGTAAACGATTCCTAAGGTAAATGGCAATGGAAAGAGCAAAGTCTGATCAGAAAAGCTGCTTACGTAGTAATCGAGTAATCGTCAGCTATATTTAGATAATTTCAGTAAATATCTTATATAATATATGTGGCGGCTGGCAGCTAAAAGAGAAGGGGCACGTTCGGTGCAAATGAGGAAGATGAGACAAAACTGAAGCATTCGCGTTCAGGTGCACAAAAAGGCGTTGGCGTTGATGTTGTTGACGTTTGTTGGTTCTTTCTTTTTTTCTCTTTTTTTTCTTTTTTTTCTTTTTTTTCTTTTTTTTTCTTTTTTTTTTTTGGCCACTTTCGACGCCTTGACCTTGTTCCGCTAAACACGAACAACCAAACGTTGGTTCTAACTACACATATAACAAGTACATGTGTGTGGGTGTGGTGTGTGTGTGTGTGTGTGTGGTGTGTGTGTGTGTGTGTGTGTGTGTGTGTGTGTGTGTGGTGTATGTGGTGTGTGTGTGTGTGTGGTGTCTGTCTATAAATACACTGAACATGCAGAAAATACTGTGAAAAGCGCTGCAAATTGGATATCGCTCAGCAGGCAACGGTTTCGACACATTCCTCGAGACCGTTGGAAATATTTTCGAAAATGCCATAAATGAGCTTTGATGCTACTCATGAGTGGCGTTCGTGAGTGATAATGACTCACATCGAATGAGTCAGTAGCCCGCATTCGAAGGCTATTTTAACTGGATAATAACAATCACTTGTCTTAATTGCTGTTGCTGTCGCTGTTGCTGTAGTCTTTGACTAAAAATATTAATCAGTGACGAGCTCAATCATTAGCTTTCAGCTTGATCGAGTCACATATATATTTAGAATTCATTGTGAGCATTGTATGTATGTGTGTGTGTATGCATTTTATTTATTGGCACTTCGCCCCGGGCCAGTGTCTATGTCTATCGCAAGGTGTTGTCTCTCGCTTTTGACGGCTTTTAATAGACCACAGTGCTAGGCAGCATACGTATAGCAACAGTTTCCCACACACACACACACACACACACACACACACGCACACAAGCACGCTCACCTGCATGGTCAGATTGTTTCATGTATTAGTCAGTTGATTGCATGTTCGTCTCCATTTCGATGTGGGTCAGAGAGAGAGAGAGAGAGAAAGAGTGAGAGAGAGAGTGGGAGACTGCCACCATTTAACACTCAGGCACTTCCTGCACGAGACAGTTGCCCAACAGAAACTGTGTCAGTTCAGCTCGACTGAAGCTCAGGTCAGGTCAAGCGGTTGACCAATTGGCCAACACTGCAGTCGCAAACTGTTGCAGCCCACACGTGTTTGCACCCTGTTTGCCCACCCACTTGCCACATTTGCCACATTCGCCCCACTCGACATCAATTGGGGTGTTTGGCAATCCAGGTGCTCAGCCAGCGACTTCGCTGAGATCATCAACCCTTATGCAGCTCAATATTGTTATATATATATTGGCTTGGCTCAGTGCAGGCGCTGTTCTTAAATCTGGTTTTCCAACAAGGCTATTTCTTTTTAATTAATTCATTTTAATTGAACAAATATTGACATTTCCCATTTCATTTTTGAAATTGCTACCAGAAAATTTGAAGTCAATAAATTCAGGTCTCTATTAAAGTGTATTTGTCCTCAGAGAAAGAGCTTCTCGAAATTTGCCACACATTTATTTTCAGTCAAAATATATTAAAGACATTTATTTTGCGGTTGCATCGCGAATATTTTCTTGATTTTGGATTATATTTTCATTTTTCTCTGCCCATGTTTATTGCATTGGTTCGTATTATTTGCTGGCGACCTTGTTTTCAAATATGTATTTGTAAATGCTAATGGAAAATGGAAAACAAGTGTGAAAAATCGCGAGGCAAGCTACAAATTCTAGACACAACATGAGCAATATACCACATACATTCTCACATTCTCAATTAGATTGCCGATTTACATTGACCAAATAATTCACAAATAGGCCACAAATTGGGTCAATAACTTAAGTTGGAAATTTGGAAAAATGCGTGTTGGCAAATTTACTTTGACAACAGAAAGATTTCCAGCATTTGCCATGAGAATATTTTTCATCAGTCAGTTGGACTCACATTCGTTAAACTAGATAAATATAAGAATTCTTGTTTGTTTAAATATTCATTGCAGTCCGTACATTAAAAATAGGAATTACTAGTAATAAAGCAAAAGTTATGCTTAATGGATTTATTTTTTCTATATAATTATCATAATTTAGGCAAAGAAAACACTATGGGCCAAATTCAACATTTATGTTACCAAAAATTGTGTAGCAGTTTTTGGATATTTTTTTACTCCCAAATAAACCAATTTGTGGCAATGGTGCAGCGTCATAAAAAGGACAATCAAAGCGAATGCATTGACATGCAATGCTGCCAGACAAACTTATTGATTAAACAGTCTACCAAAATAAAAAAAATAAAATAAAATAATAAATAAAAACAGCAAATAAATAAATATAAAACAAGAATTGTTAAACAGTGGCGGAGATTGTTAATGCGCCTCACAGTCGTCATCACGTGCCAAGGGAACCACAAAAAGTTGGCAGCTCAACATACTTGTCGCATTTACTCAATGACTCAAAAGAAAACAGCAACAAAATGGGGGAAAAAAAAGCTAGATAAGCGGAAAAACTGCTAAGCGAAAATTGCGCAAATTAAATGCGCAGCAGATTTTAATTTGCCATTTAAGGTGTGCACATGCCTCGGGTGGAGGGGAGCAGGCTCCTCAAATTGTCTATTTATTTATTGTTCAACAAGTTTTTGTTACTTGTTGTTGTTGTTGTTGTTACTTGTTATGGCTGTATTTGTATACAATTTATGCATTAAATGCAGTGTTCAAGGCTGATAGGGCGCCCAAAATGGGGAGCGTTTGAAATGCGACTGGCAACGTATTTGAAAAGCTTGTTAAATATTCAAAATATTGAATGGCAGAGCTAGCGATGAGCACGTGATACGATCACAAATCGACACCAGACATAACAGTCGTGACTAGCTAAATAGCAAAAAACAACAAAAAAAAAAACAATATTCAATGATGTACCTGACTGTCTGATACCCTGTACAGCTGATTTCCTGATTTTGAATATATTTTTCCAACTACACTTTTCAGCTAAAAGTTTTCGTAGACTGATTGGTCAACTCATCCCAAGTTGACTCTTCTGGTAACAACGTGATTTTTATGTTAGTAGCTAAACTTCAAACTCATTACAATTTTGGTGATAATTGTTTTTCGTAATTTTCTTCTTTTTTTTTTGTTTATTATTTTTCAGACAATGGAACTGGCAAACAACAACAGCAGCAACAACAATAGCGACAACAATTCGCTTTCAAGTGGCCGCTGAGCATTTGTTTTGTTTTTTTTTTTATATTTTGTTGCCTTTCGCTTTTGCTCAATGGGGCGCAACAGCTGCCACACACGCCCACAATGCGCCCACATAATGGTTAAGTGTGTCCAAGTCTATATATAGGCCATATATGTGTACAAACACATATGTGTATATAGAACATGGCTAAACCGGAGATGTACAAACGCTCTATCGATCGTTTCGTTCAATTAGCGCGCTCAGCGCTTGACACTGAGCGACAACAACCACAACAACAGCAGCAGCAACAACAACAGCAAGAACAGCAATGGGCAACAAGAAGCACAGCAACAACAGCTACAACAGCAGCAGCAGCAACAACAACGACAACATTTACAGCCAGCAATGACATTGACATTTCAGCTTAGCTATTGGGCTTTGTATTTGTTTTTTATTTTTATTTTTATATATATACATTTTTTTTCGAATTTTTTAATGCACATTACACGGAAGCAGCTCGAAACGGCTGGCCAATTAAATGCACGCCCCTGGGGCGCCTCATTCGCTTCAGTGGCTCCAGCCAAAGAGCCGAAACGCAAATTCTTTACGAGAGTCTCCCCCCCCCCCCTCCCCCATCCACAAAACCTCTTCCACACCTCCTTACCCCCGTCAGCAATTTAATTAATTTTGCATTCAGCTGCTATTTGGGCTTCTACTTAGATATTTGTTCTCTCAAGTTCAATAGATGTGACTTCCAAGTCGACGCCTAAAATGTTTGTATGTCTTTGTGTGTGTGTGTGTGTGTGTTTAGCCCTGAAGGCTATAATCTGGCCCTGGTCATAGCAGCGGGTATTACAGCTCTTAGGCCGTTATACGAAAATATCGTTTATAATTAAGTTAATTGGCCCACGCGACGTATGAGTAATCTGCTTAAGCTTAGCCCCTAAAACGCCTATTTCACATGTATATGTATATATATAAATATATATATATATATGTATATAAATATACACACACACACATATACGTACATAGCTTCATCCGTTTTAGGGCCAACAGCAGCCAAATGCAGCCAATGCCTGCCTAATGCAAGCAAGTATTGCTTATGTGACGTCACAAGGGTGGGCAGCCGTAACTGCTGTAACCCACATTGGGCGCCAAAAATGCTTGCAATGTGTGTGCCGCATAGCTGTTTAAGGAAACACACACACACACGCACTCAGACATACACAACAATAGTTGCAAGTCTTGCAACTTACAATCAATTAGATCAAGCTATAATTAGAATACTGAGTATAAATATTCAGGATTTGTGGTTCGCACACCTTGGGCGCCATTTTTTTGTTTTTCTTAATTTGTCTAAAATTGAGGAAGTGGCTTATAAATAAATGAGCTCCAGTCTATATGTTTCGCAATTATACAATTTAAACAAATTAAGTTTGGATAAAATTTAGAGCTTTTGTTAACTTTAAATTGAATGCAAATGCAACGGAAATGTTTGATAATATCAGGAAACTTTCCTCACTCTGTGTGTGTGTGTGTGTGTGTATGTGCCTGACTGGTGTGCCAAGTATTATACAAAAGGCACTTGAACTTTGCTTTGGCCGTAGAGCATTTGCATTTAGGAGGCCTTGTGTGCATGGATGGATGGATGGATGAATGGATGGGTTAAGGGTTGTGCAGGATGTTGTATTGCTTGGGTGTGTGCCAAGGCTCTTGCCGTGCAAGGTGGCTGCTGTTGGCAGCTGGAAAATAGCACACACACCCACACACACACACACACACACACAAAGAGAGAAAGAGAGAGGGAGAGAGATAGAGATAGAGAGTGACAGTACAAAACAAGAACACAGAGACACGTGCAGCGACATTTTATTGTTTATACATGACGCGCAGGTGAAGTGGAAATGCAAGTGCAAAATTGTGTATGAGAAAATGGGTCACCCAGCTCAGCATATATTATATATACATATATATATATATATATATATATCTACACATATATATAGATATATGGGCTCAAGGTCATACCCGTTATCATCATCAACAGCATTAGCTGCTGATTTTGACAGTTGCGTGAAAAGTGTGCCCAGAGCACTGAACTGAATGCACACTTGACTGTTTCTTAATGTGCTTGGCTTGTTTTTTTTTTGTTTTTTTTTGGATTTATTTATTTATTTTATCATTTTTTTTTTTTTTTTGGCCCACTTACCGCATATCTCCATGACATCTTAATAAATTTGTGTGTGGCTGTGTGTGTGAGTGTGTTTGTGTGTTGATTGTTTGCTCTTCGCTTCTGTTTGCAACACGCTTCGCTTCCTATTTGTGGGCTCTGTCAGATCCGGGTCCTGCTGCTACTGCTCCTGCTCTTGCTCCTGCTCCTGCTCCTGCTGCCACTTCTGCACCTTGTTTCGAACGGTTCGTTCGTTGCTCCCGCTATGCGTTGCTTTGGCTACAAGCGTGTTTGTTTGTGTTGAAATTGGAATATAAATAATAGTACATGATAATTGATAACAACCATAGCAAACAAACAAACAAACAAACAACCAAAAAAAAAAAAAATACAAGGAAGACGTCGCCAAAAAGCGTTGCACTTGTTTTGAATGACCACCAAAAAAAATCTATTCAAAACTTTTTGCACACACTCGAACCAAAACAAAAAAAAAATGATTCTCAGGTGGCCATTTGAAAAGGACGCCAAAAGACGCTAAAGACGCACCTTAAAAACAAACGCGTCTAGAATCTGATATATGTCCTATGTACACACATATATAGATAGATATATATATATATATTTATATATATATTTAGACGTCAGTTGGATTCCAACGAATTCTGTTTAATGTTTATTATTTATCAACTGTTCCCTATTTATTTATTTATTTTTATATTATTTATATATTTTTTGTGTTGCTTGAAATTTTTCTATAGTTTGCAGCGCCTATTTCTCGATAGATAATATTCTTTTTTGCGTTCTGGCGACGTTCTTTTTGCGACTGATTTTGCAAAGCGGCTTTCGCTTTGGGGTTGGTTTTTGTAGGCGGGCGAAAGCTTTGTTCGGTCCGCGCGCTCTAGTCGGTGACGTAGTCGGAAAGCTTTTGCCGCTCAGCTTTGATTTTGGTCTGCCGCTACACGTGGGAGCCCCTAGTCAAACAGATGCGCACACACACGCACACACACACACACGCACACACACGCACACATCTGTGTGTATTTACACCCACACACACTAACGCAAATGTAAATATTTTTGTGCGAGTTTTATGTTTGCGCTCAGCTGCTACCGAAAAAAAAAGTGAGAGAGCGAGAGAGAGCAAGTGAAAGAGAGCGAGAGAGTGAATGGAAAAAGCTTTTGGCAAGCACTGCTAGCTAAAAAAGTTGGTCAACTGTAACGTAAAAGTTCCGCAACGGAAATTCAAGATCAACCAATAATATGATTCATACAACCGACTGTAGAACATTCCTAAATGTATTCACATATATTCATATATATATATATATATATATATGATATATTCGAGAATGAATGTATGAATGTATTCAAACCACACTTATTGAGCGCATTTTCTGCTTCTGATTAATTACTGAAACGGAGGCGAAAAAAATAGAATAGAATGTGCGCGGAAAATGCAAAACATTCGCTTATTGAATCACTCTAAAACGTATGAATGATTCACAATCACTCACTGTTTATTCAAATTGTCTTAACGAATGTCCTATTATGAGTTCATCTACGCTTTGCATTTGTTTTCATTTTTTTTAATCATCGCTGACACATTTTCATGATGAAAAAGGCTAATACCGTTTTCAGAAAATACATTAATTAAAATTAAAGCTTCCACTTATAAGGCATTTCTGATTGGAAGGGTGTGTTTCTTTATACACCGTATACCATAGGGGGAAGCGCCTATTGTTCCCATAGGAGATTTATAGAGCTGCGATGTTGATGATTTGTTGTACATAATGAAGAGAGACGGGCATATCATCTTGGCTATTGATGCTGATCAAGAATATATGTGTATATATACACATCGGAGACGTCTCCATCTAACTTCGTCTCAGATACGACGACAAATTTATAATACCTTCTACAAGTGGTTAGGGTATATTACACAACTACAGTGGCTTAAAAGCGACGCTAATTATTTATAGTTGCCTGTAAAACAATTTTTGATAATAAATTATTAAAAAATTCATTAAAATCACAGAATCAGACAACGCCAATAATGAAACAAAGAAAAAATTACACGATTAATTGCTTTCATACGTTTGATTTTTCAAAGAGCTCCAACTGCAGAATAAATTTTGTTTGCATTTGTTATTACACAATAATAATATATGTATATATATATATAATGTATATATTTACAGATCTGGTTCAGTGATTGCAGGAGTGAGTAAGTATTTTAAAAAAGTCCCAGCAGCCAATGAATACTATCATAAACGTCAAGATTAAAATTTGAACAATTCTAGATTTGATTGGGGAACAATTCATCGGTCTGAAGTTTAGGTTTGCACTTCTTTGTTGTGCCCTGAAGCAGCTGCTTCAGTTGCAGAATAGCCTTGGCCGGATTCAAATTCTTGGGGCATGTGTTGATGCAGTTGAGTATGGTGTGACAGCGATAGAGTTTCCAGGTATCGATCAACTGGCCCAGACGATGTTCGGCGGCCTCGTCCCGAGAGTCGATGATCCAGCGATATGCTTGCATTAGAACAGCCGGTCCCAGATACTTGTCACTGTTCCACCAGTAGGATGGACACGAGGTCTGACAGCACCCGCACAATATACACTCGTAGAGGCCATCGAGCTTACTGCGATCCTCGACCGATTGTAGATACTGCGCCCTGCCCAGCTCCTCGCTGATGTTGTCGCGCTGCAGCCAGGGCTCAATGGACTGGTATTGATTGTAGAACTCATCCATATCGGGCACCAGATCTCGCCTCACATACAGATGCGGCAGTGGATGAATCTTGCTTGTCCTGGCCACATTCGTATCGAGCTCGTGGATGCAGGCCAGCGTGTTGAGTCCATCGATGTTCATCGCACACGACCCACAGATGCCCTCACGACACGAGCGTCGAAAGGTCAGAGTTGGATCAATTTCGCTCTTGATCTTGATGAGTGCATCCAAGACCATGGGGCCGCACTCATCCAAGTCTAACTGGTATTTTTGCATTGTTGGCTGATCGCCGGGCTTCCAGCGATATATTTCCAAGGTCTTCATACGCTTCTCATTGAGCTTGAGCTTCGTCTCCACCTTGACTTGACGCATGCTGCCATCTTTGGGACTGACCTTGCCAGCCTCGTTATCCGGCTTACCCGTCTCCTTGTCCTTGTCCCCATTCGGACGATGTGACTGCTCATTAACCACATCCACATTGTGCAACGGGGATGCGAATGCATTTCTTCTAACCACTTGATTCCGCAATGCCACCTCAAAGTAGCTCAATCCAAGCCGATACATTCTATTCCCTCAAATGATCACAAAAATATTATTATTTTCAATTTGAACAATTTCGTTGCTTTAGTTGCTTGACTGAATTGAATTAAATATCACTACTAAACTTCTACAAGTACTGAAATCATTATTTAAAAAGTTGTCACATTATGTCATCAAATTTAAATGCTGACAAAACCACGATAAGTCAAGTAAGAATGCGCTAGTCGAGAGATCTCGACAATGAGATACCCTGCATGGAAACGGATGGAGCAATCGGTCGAATTATGCAATAAACTCGAGAATTTATACTTCAATTATCAAAGATATTACAGTTTTCTGCCTTACAATTTCTAAAAAGTTAATTAAACTTCCAATGACTATAAGATGAAGTCCTCACCTTCAGCATGCTTCAATGATTTGTTGAACCAACCAACTATCAACAGCAAATCAATGGCAAATCAGGCATTGAGTAACCCGACTAGAAATGAAGTGTGTGTTATTTTCTAAATTAAATGCAATTAAATGAAAATATGTTGTACAAGTACTAGATGCAAAGATGTAGACTGCTGCATGTAGACAAGGCCAAGCAAACAACAGCAACAACAACAAAAAAAACAGAAAACAGAAAACAACTTTAAATTTAAATGAAACAAACGAAGGGGCGTCAACACATGCAAAAGATCAGGGAGAAGTTGCCGCTGGTAGACTCGGGGAACTTGGGGCACTTGGGGCACATCGACTGTGCAGTGAATGAAGCCAACTGTGAAAACGGCCTCAGGGCCAGGTCTATAAATACTGCTATGTACGTAAGAGCAACAACAATAACAACAACAACAACAACAGCATCAAATGCGTCTGCCTCCTTCCTTTCCCTCGGCTCTTTTTCAAAATAAAACTCAACAAGATGTCAGCAGCAGCCTGCAGCTTTGGGATAGGGATCGAGATCTACGCGAAAAAGAAAATTACAAAAATGTTGTTGTCACTTGTCCCCAACAACAACAACAACAACAACAAAATGAAACAGCAATTCAACTCCGCTCTTTGCATCCCAGTCGCACATAACTTGCACTTTTCCTCTGCCTCATTATAGTCTTGCAGATGGCATTATAAATTTATCGTGAAATATGCAACGCATTGAAGGAGACGTCTCCAACCACACACAGCAGATACATATAGGCTCCATATATGTATACTTGTTCAGCATTAATAGCCAAGCTGATACTATCTGTCTCTCCCCGTTTCTAGCAAAATCTCTCAGTCTCCTAGCTTTAAATCCAGATCGTATATATCTAACATATAGCTGACACTGAATCTTCCTTGAATGAAAAACTATTTTTAAGTTTTCCATGTTATCTTAATCATCTTGTACTGGATTGCTTTAAATCGTTCTTTCTTAGAAAAAAGTATAGTTTTTTGTTAAAGTATTTTTGTATTTTCGATTTTTGGGCTTGCTCTAAATTGATTGATTTAGTGAGAGTAAACAATGCAAATTGGGTTTATTTATAACTATTATACAAATATATACAAAAATCACTCTAAAAACAAGAAACTAAATTAGATGAATTTATAAACTATCTAAACTATTTGTATATGTGAAATCATTAAATTCGAATGTTTCATAATAATAGAAGCAAAAAAGCAAATATAAAATGTAGGCTGGAATTAAGAAAAGAAAAGCAGCGATTCTTAGAGAGATGCAAATATACTTTCTGAACAATAAGTTGATTTACGCTTATTCTAAAATAAAGCGCGATGTTCATTTAATAAGTTGGTAAACATTGATCGGAAATGCTAATTAATCTGTAAACAAGTTATGAACAGATCGAAAAATTATATTATACAGCTGCTATAATAATTATTGGTTGACTTTAATGCGAAAACCAATAACAAAATTGGAATGTGATCATTCTATCTGATGCCGAAGAAAGTGAGTCATTTCTGTGATATTTGTCTATCTTGTGGAGTGTCGTGTGCCGAGCATGTGAGTTGCATTGAGATACAATCGTCAATCGATGGACGTCAGCGGGAAAAAGCCCGCCTGGATTAACTGCATCAAGTTGTTATGTTGTGTTGCGACGGAGCAGAGCAAAACATCAAAGCAGCCAGAGACAATTAAAAGACAATTCCAGCAATGCGCCTGTTTGCACCTGCCGTCTGCACATCACCAACAATGTTGTCAACGTTGATGATAACACTGTGCAACATCATTCCATCTACACACAATCTATTAATAATATACAGTAGCAAACAAAGTGGCACATTTTTAAAATTATAAAAATACTAAATCACAATTCAAATAACAATGTCATCAAAATAAATACAATACAAAAATTCATATATATATATATATATATATATATATATATATATATATATATATATATATAAATATATACAAATTAAAACAAAAAACAAAGCAATTTCGTGGTGTGTATTCAATTTATTTGCAAAGACTTCAAGCCGCATTCGAGCCGAACCGGTTTGAGCTTGAATTTTCCAGCTTTCTTCTGAAACTGCATCAAACCGTAAATTGAACCACATGTTATAAGCCGAACCTGCACCGTTTTGCTCTTCGAAAATATTATTGATTATTAATCAATAACATTTATTTATATACCCAAAACGGGATTCACTAACCGAACCGTTGTTAAATAATTGCCATGCACCATGCAGTATAAATGCTAAAAAGTTTTCAAACCATGTTGCATAGTGTTATTAAAAATAAATACTTGAGGGCAAATTATGTTGTTGTTGAGTTGTTGTCGCTGCCAAGGTGTTGACGCGCCTCACAATCTGGAGCAACAGCAGCAACAGCAGCAGCAGCAGCAGCCGCCATCACTCCTGCCCTCCTCCTGCACTACTCCTGCTCAGTTGCTCTCTCTCTCTCTCTCTCTCTCTCTTTCTCGCTTTCTATGCATAGCTCACAATCGGTTGAGTCATTTAAGCTGTTAAGCCGTCGTCGCTGACGCCTGACAGGTGCCATGATAGAGGCATTTGGCGTGTGCATTTCATCATACACACATCCACACACATACATTCATAGTTAGAGACGCGTGCTGGAATTAGTAGCAACTAGCAGACAAGATGCTATCCAATTCGAAACTCCACATTCGTATATCCATTGGCCTGGATCCATGATGAGCCAACGGACGACGGTCCTCTTCCTGTTGCGCTTCTGTTCAATTCTCTGCTGTTGAACTCTGTTCAGTTAATTTGATTGCCAGCGCTGCGTAGTGCGATATAAAAGCACAAGATTTATGGCTTTTAAATTTCATTCATGTTCACTTTGATTGTTTGTATGTATGCAGATTTAATAGCACTGCAAGCGGATGCACAAATCTTGTGTGCAATAATGCCATGGGAATTCAAAAATGCCCAACCACTGCTGGTGACCAAAGAAAATCCAATTACAAAGGTGCCATAACTTATATTTATTAAATCTGCATTAACTGACAGCATTTAACATCGTCACGACTGCAATTTTTTTGCAAGTATATATATATATATATATGTGTGTGTTTCTCTACAAATGCAATCCCAGAACAGGTCATGGGGTCAGCATTAAAGCAAGCAGGATTTGGCAATTGCCATTTGCCACACAGCTGTCAGTTATGTTTAGGATTTTTGCCACAAGCCTTTTGCTCATATATAAAAGTACATTTTACATGCATTCGAATTTTCTTACAGCACTTGAAATTGATATTCATATCTACACCCTTTATTCGTTGAATTAAGTAAAATGCATGCTTATTATTTGTCTGCAGAAATTTGAGTATTTTGAAAAATACTTCATGTTTAATAGTGATGACCATTAAATTCAATTTAAATATTTATTATCTAATCAAAGTATTCACTTTACAAGCTGTACAAGTTTATTTGCCATTTATGCGCATTTCAAATCTCCCGCTTCGAGTATAATTGGCGCAGGTATCGATAGTCAAGGTAAAAGTATCGCCAACTCCTGCTGCAACAAATATCAATATATCGATTAATTAATTGTTTACCTTTTGGTTTTGTAAACGCAAAGAAAGACCGCAAAAGCAAATATGATTGGATATTTCGAACAAATTGGATAGTTATGCAGTTGCAATGGACGCGTAATCGCTTATTAACTGGTTTAGCACTAGTTTGTCTGCTAATCGCAATATACTTGTACAGCCCTGCGGCAAAGCGTGGTAGGTGCTGGGATGATTATTATTATTCTTATTACTTGAGAGTGTTTTACGCAGGCAAGCAGAATGCAAGAAAGACACCGCCAAATCCCGAGGAGCCCTTGCCCCCCTCAAGTTCGCCACTGCTTCTGTTCAAGCAGGCGGGCATCTGCTCGGATAACAATGCCTGCAGTCAAATTGCCAGGTACAAATTGAGATACATTTGCACTTTGTGTATTTAAATGTGTATTTGTTTTGATAGAGAGACGCTCACAGTTGGTGGCAGTGTTGTGGATGCTGCTATCGCAGCTCAGCTTTGCAATGGGCTCATTGGGATGCAGAGCATGGGTCTGGGCGGCGGCATGTTAATGAACATTTATATGCACAACGAGCGACGGGCATTTAGCATACTCAGTCGTGAAATTGCGCCACGATCGCTTAACGCAGACAACTTTACGCAATTCCAGAACGAGGAGCAGCTGAAACAGTCTGGCTGGTCAATTGCTGTGCCCACGGAGCTGCTGGGCCATGCCTTGGCCCACGAGCGTTACGGCAAGTTGCCATGGATGTCATTGGTTGAACCGACGCTTCAGCTGTGCCACAGCGGATATGTCCTGTACAAGCATCAATACGATGCCCTTCTCTTGAACGAGCAGATGATTAAAAGCGATTCACTAATGCGTCAAATGTTTGTCGATCCGGCGACGGGTCACTTCTATCGCATCGGCAGTCATATTCAGCCGGCCAAGCAACTATGTGCCACCTATGGGCGCATTGCCCAGGAAGGACCATACAGCTTCTACAACGGATCACTTCAGCGGCAGCTATATGCTGATTTGCGCGATGTTGGCAGTGGGATAAGCAAAGCCGATTTGGCGAACGCACGAGCGGAGCTAAGGGATTCGATTGTGGTGCCGCTAGATGACTACGATTTGCATTTGACGCCACCACCGGGCAGCGGACATGTCCTGGCCCTCATCATGAACATACTGCATGCATATCGTGCCGATTTTGCAGCCACAGCCAAATTGGATGCCTTGCAAATCCATCGAATTGTCGAAGCAATGAAATTTGGTTTTGTTCAGCGTTGGCAGTTGGATGATTCGGCCGACGAACAGGTCAGCATTCTATCTCTCACTCTCTTGCTCTTTTTCTACCTGTCTCGTTCACACCAAGATACACAGCCATATCTAGCTGTCCCATTTGCTTTCATGCGTTCATTTTTAAATGGAAATCTCAAGAATGCAAATAGCGAATCTAAATATTAAGCAAATTATTTCGTTGAAACTTCAAATAGAACTGGACTTATTTTAAGGCAGTCGAGTTTAATCAAAGATCATAAAGATACCTCTATATATCTATATAGTCTTTGGTTTAAGCAAGTGCCACATATTAAAGTATAATCAGGCCATCGGTCGAAAGATGATTTCAAGTTCCTACAATAAAATGATATTAAAGTGTATAATTAAAGTCTGTTTTGAATCACAATTAATTCCAGTTTTCTTTTAACACACAGTTGCTGTCCAACATGACGAGCTACGAGTTTGCTGCGCGGCTTGCCAAACTGATTGATGACACCAGAACGTACAACGGCTCGGCGCATTATGGTGCAAGTTCAGAAATAGAGTCGCGAGATGAGCATGGCACATCGCATCTGTCGGTGCTGCACAACAATGATGCTGTTTCAGTAACCAGTTCTATCAACTTTTAGTGAGCTCCACTCGTTTATCACAGCCAACACACAAAGCTTATACTGCCAACCATTCCAATTGCTTGCAGCTTTGGCAGTGGACGCATGGGGAAGCGAACTGGGTTGCTGTTCAATAATGCCATGTCGGACTTCTCCATGCGACACCTGAAGAACTACTTCGATCTGCCGTATATGGATGGCAAAAATGTGATAACTGGCGCTGCTCGACCCATGTCATCGATGTGTCCACTCATTGTCACCGAGCGTTGGACGGGTGAGGTGCGTTTAGTTGTTGGCGCTGCTGGTGGCACTAAAATCATTACGGCCCTTGTGCCGCTGCTGGTACGCATGCTCTGGCAGCGCACGGACATCAAAAGCGCCATCGATGCGTATCGCTTCCATCATCAGATGCTGCCCAATGCTCTGCTCTACGAATATGGCATGCTGCAGTCAGATGTGGACAGCCTGCAGGCGAAAGGACATCAATGCGAACGCTATCGAAATCGTGGCTCTGTTATTTGTGGCATTACTCAAGATAACAAAAGCATCGCCATCAATTCGGATTATCGTAAAATGGGTGGCGTGGCTGGTTTTTAGACTAGAGTTCCTAGAGCTAATTTAAGATCGTTTTATGTATATATATATATATGTAATTCAATTAGTAATAGTTCCGTAAATATTTTAGAACTGCTTTAGCAAGTAAAATTTGTTTAAATTCCAAAATTGTTATTCCTGATGTAATCTACTGATGTAATTATATTTGAAAATCCTTCAAGCCTCAGTGGGTACCCACATAAATATTATTCAATATATTTAATTCATTTATGAAATCATTTTATTAAATTGTAATAATTGAAATTTGTTAGCTAGGCCATTTGTGTTTTAATCATGCAATTTAGATCTTGAGCTATTTATGTATATATGTATATGTATATATATATATATCAATGTATATAAACTACATGTAGGGTAAATGTGTGTGTGTGTGTGAGTTGTGCCTAAGTGAGTGTTATCAGTACAATTTAGTTGTATTTTAATTAGTTGATTTTGGATCTGGAGGCGTAGCTCTTTCTCTCGTTTTCGTCTTTAGCTCATTATCTATAGGAATTCGGTAGTAAGCTCTATTTGTTCTATGCGCTTTATATATGTAAGTCTGTGTGTGTGTGTGTGTGTGTATATATATATATAAAGGATTTATGTATATGCATTTACGTACATAGGTAATAGTAGTTTTAGTTTTGATAGTGTGCGTTTGTGAGTTGAAAGAGGAACCGTTTTCTTTTTATATTTTGTGTGAGTGATTTTGTGGTTGCCACAAAAGCTACACTTAATTGAGCACAAATGTCACAAGAATACATATATCCACATGATATCGTATGTATATAATTGCTAGGTGTATGTATGTATGTATGTATGTATGTAGATAGTATAAGTACAATAATATGTTTACAAAAAATGCAATCAACAAATATCAGTCTGTTGCCAAATAGCTTCAGCGCAACAACTCACATCTCTCTCTCTCTCTCTCTCTTTCTCTCTCTCTGTCTCTCTCTGTCTCTGTCTCTCTATCCGTATCTTTTTCTCAGTTTCCAATTTTGTCTCTGTCGCGGTTGGTTGGCTGGCTTTTGCTTAGGGCCAGGCAAAATTAATGCCAGTTAATTGATAAAACTTATTGTTGAACGGCCGGTAAAACTCTCGGAGTCGATCAATCGCATTTGTATCGATATGCGGATGGTTTCGTCCCTTGGTCTTGCCCAGACAGTGGGGCGTGGATCGTGCCTCCGATTTGAATAGGCACGGAAATCCTTTGGTGGCATTAAAATAGAAATGCTTTTCGGTCACCACACGCTTCAGGCCCAAAAAGTCCTGAACGCGTCCAATCTCATATGCCGGATCCATGATCAGTCTCTCGCCGCTTATGAACAGCAGCTGCGATAGCGGAAAGTAGAGTAGCCAATGCTCCAGGAAACGGGCATAGACACCAATCTTGACTGGCCCCCAGTTGGTATCCACCACCGAATAGCTGCCATTGACAAACGCCAGCTGCTCGAACCGCTTCATATCGGCCTTCTTGCTGGCCGCCTGCGTATAATCCGAAATGGCCCGAGTCACCGGATCACGCACCACGATCAACAATCTATAAGCATATCATACAATGGAGTGAGCAAATTTCAATTAACTCATAGACAGTGGTTCAAGTATATTAAGAATACTTCAAGTTCAACGGAAATGGAAACCAAATTGAAGAAATTTATTAAAACAAAAAAACCAAATAAAAAAATTTTACAACAATCAAAATAAATGTACTACAATCGATTCTAATAGTATATGAATATATATATGCATATATATTTTACAGATCAATTGATTGAAGTTATCTTGGCTTCAATTCAACTCTATTAAATAATATAATAATATATAATATAATAATAAATATATAAAGAGTGAAGTGTTGGGAGATTGAGAAGATATATTAAACAAAATTACCAAACTATAAAAGTATCTAATTAAAAAGTATACTTAAAACTAAAATTAACAAAATCTTGGGCAGCAACAATTCCAGAAAATCATATTAAGATTTGCACTGTTTAAGTCTAAATAAATTACTATTTAAGCTTGAAAAGAAAATATTGAAATTAAAATTAGATCGGATAGGATCATGGTCAGAGAGCAGAGATTTCTTTCTTGAGTCCCCTCACATCTTTTAGAGACTTATTTGTGTTTAACTTACTTGGTGGCGGTGTTCATGTGATAAACGCGTTGCGGCACCTCCTTTGTGACAAAATAGCTGGGCGTCTTCTCCATGGTGATCTGGCCCTCGATGGTGTAGGGCATGTGATGGCGATACCAGCGCAATCCGCGCTGATAGTGCCTGTCGAAGAAGTGCACCTCGGAGCCGGCGGCTCGCACATCCGGATGCAGTCGAATGAACTCGAGCAGGGCCCGCGTTCCACTCTTCTTCACGCCAATGATGAGCGTGTCGGGCAGATGGCGGGATGGGCGCAATCCCTGTTGACGCAACATTTGATATTTGGGTGCACCATCGACGCTGGCAAGTCCAGCGCTAAAATCAATGGTGCTGGCGGTTGTACTCAAATTGGTGGCAGTGCTCACGCCATTGGCACTGGCATTGGTGGCAACAACATCAATCGCTGTGCTTGCCGCTGTGGCCACAGTGGCAACTGTGTCGCTATCATTGCGCACCTGCAGCATCAGCAAATTGCTTAGGGTGCTCTGGTTGTGGAAAAATGATTGCTGATTGAATTAGATAATTGAGTTGGCTGCGCGGCAATTGCAAGACTCACCTCCTGCAGGCTGCGGCTGATGCTGGCCAGGATGCAGGCATTGAAGCTGTACGAGAAGTAGACGAGCGTCACACAGACAACCAGGGCAATGGCCAGATTGCGGCTGCTCAGATTTAGATTGTGGCACCAGATGCTCCCATACATTGCACACACTCACACACACACACACACACACACACACACAGAGAGCGAGAGAGAGAGAGAGAGAGAGAGAGTGTTGGTGTTGATGTTGGTATCAGTCTCGGGACATGTCCTTCTCTGTGCCCAGTTAAGGTGTAATGACTCCAAACTGCAACATGTTGACCATCATTGTTAGCCAGCTATGGATTATGGGATTTCAGTATTTTCAATGCATCCGTCAGCACCAGTTCCAGCTTCAGTTACACTGCACTGCAATTGCAATTGCAAAACTCTTGCGCAGTTCCTTCTTTTCTGTTGTTGTCGTCCCAGCAAAATTCCGGAAGTGATAGCAGCCAGGCAACCAAAATTCTCTGTTACTGGGTCGCCACCCGCGAGGCATCGGCGCAAACGCGAGAGCGAGCTCTCTTTCCTCTCCCTCTCACTCTCTCTCTCTCTCTCCCCCACCTTCTGTCTCTCTCTCTCTCTCTCTTTCTCTCGGTGTGCTTGCACCCTGCACTTATTAAATTTGTCTGCAGTACTATGGTTCCACAATCAAAGTTGTGCATCAACATTTTGGAATATTTATTTTAAATGTAAAACTAAAAAAAATAAAAACAGTATGTTTTTTATATTTATATTAAAAATACAACTATTTCTTTGAGAATCTACGATTTTTTAAAAAAATGTAATCAATTTTAAAAATCAACTTTGACCACTGTGCAGCTTACGCAACGACGACTGCCTCAAAATATGCTTTGTCTGCCGGCCCCAAAAGGTAGGCAACATTTTTGTTAAGCACACTCGCTGCCTGTGACGTCACACACTCGACTTACATTCGCGTAAATTCTAAAGATAAGAATATAATACTAGTAAGCATATGAAGTGATCCACTGCTGAGGCATTATAGTATAAAACAAAATGAAATTATTAAATAAATTAGAGTATTTATTATATCAATTTTCAAATATCATAGGTATTAATTCGTTAAATACTCACTTTGGTTTTAAATTTAAACAAGGAAAAATACCTTCAACCGATTGTGCATAATTAAAATATAGGCTTACATTTATATAAAAATAATTATGGCATCATTCTCACCAGAAATATTGTCACAGGTCGCATTTAAACATACAATTTGTAAGCTTAGGAAAAAGGATTTTAGGCTCTCAAAAAAAGTTAAAAAACTGAACAATAAGAAAGCCATAAAACCATAAGCGATGATTAAAGTGTTCTAACTCATATTTATTATTGTATTTTATATATATATATATAAATCACAAAAATACAATAATAAATATGAGTTTATATATATAAAAAACGATTATTTTTCCTTACATCAAATTGTATATAACTTTGTAATCTGTTCAGCTTTCCAAAAGTTTAAGTGTGAAATGAATTGAACACTCGTTTTTAAAATAAAAACGGCTCTAAGGTGATAAGCAACAATTATTTTCAAGTTTAAATGCAAAATCAATCTATGGTGATTGAACATAAGAATCAAATCATATGAATATTAAATAAGAATGGTGAACAAGAGAAAAAAAAAGAACATTTTATCTACAAAAAATCGTAGTTCCAGGAGAGTTGCTAAAAGTGTTGAGTTGAGGTAATCTCTCTGTTTTTTCTCTGCACATGCTCTCTCTCTTTCTCTCTCTCTCTCTCTCTCTCTCGCTCCGTCTCTCTCTCTGTCCATCTCGAGAAACTGTGCTCAAAAGTAAACAAACTGATAACCCACACCTGCCCCATTCCCACCCCCAAGCCGAGTGTTGAGTAAGACATTGCCCTTTGCCCATTGCCGATTGCAGATGTCGAGTGGCATGCAAAGCGTTTGCTCCACTTGAGCTGGGGCAGCACACACTTTACACGCTCCCTGGAGAGCTTTAAGTGTTGTCACTTATACAATATTAGATTAGGTTCGTTATCAGCAGAGTTTTTGCCGAGCTTTTAATGTTCAAATCGATGGTCATGAATTTGAATTCGCCACCGAGTTGGCCATATCAGTTGGGCATCCGTTTATCCACATGGCTGGCTGGGCTCAGTTAACGTGGCTGGGGATTAGTCATCATGCAGGTGCGCCACCTTTGTTTGGCTTTATCTAATCAGCTAAATAGCCAATCGGCCAACTGATTTAACATTCACTACTATGCTACTCTTAGTCGCAATTTGGATGTCTCCGCGCTCGTCTCGCACAAATGCCAGAAATATCTGAATTTTAGCAAATTATGCATTCATTGCCTTCAACAATTTGAAATTGAAGTCAAACATGTCGAATTTATGGAGCACCTGTGTCCAAAAGTTTTTTAAATACGCGCCCAGCTATGTGGGTAGGTACTCGTAAACTCGTGAATCATGCGCGAATGAATCATATTTAATAATCAATTAATCTTAATCTCTCCGCCCGGCCCAAATTGCGCCGCAGTCTGCCTATGCTTTCTGCCCTGTGGACTGATCTTTGGGTACACGATGTGCGCGTTTGTCGCCGAACGGAGCACTCAGGGCGATCTCATCGACTATGGTCCACTGATATTGGGCGCCTCTGTCGCAATTCTCAGCGCCCTGGCGATGCTGGTCATCAAGTATATCAAACACTGCATTGTCTACTGGCAGCCATGGCTTCTGTTTGTGGCCGGCGCATTCAATTTAATCTCCAGCTGTTTCTATTTCGCCGATGGCTATGGTGAGTTGGCATCCCATCCAATGAAATTGATTTGTTTTAATTGATTGCCACAAAGTGGCAAACAAACAAAAATATTGATTACAATTTGAATGAAGCGCAAGCATTTTGAAATGAGTTTAATACACACTTTTCGACAGTCCACGAAAATTACTTTAAAACTACATTTTCAAACTACTTTTTTTATAAATGAAAAACAAAAAAAAAAAACTTTAAATCTATATTTCTGTATTTTCTATAAAAGTAACACCGAAATAAGTACTTAAATTGAAAGAATCGAAAAATTACCGAACAAAAAAATGAACAGAAAATACTTTAATTACATTTCGATCGATTTTATATATTTAATAAATGCAAATATAATGTTCAATTAAGTTTTGGTTCGTTGAGAAGACATCAGAGGATTAAATTTGATTATAGTGTTTATCTCTATGTGCAAAAGTTGCTTAATTAAATTTACATAACTCGACATAACTTGACTTGCTTTCTATCTAGTTGTTTTATATCTGCCTCTGATATGAGTTTCACATTTTTATTTATTTATTTATTTTGTTATTTGTTTCTTTTTTTTTTGCTTATGCTACGCAGATCACGTGGGCGCTTATATGTCGTATGTGGCGCACAGTTTGACATTTGTGGCCGGGTATGGATTTCTGCACACGATCAGCTCAAAGGTCAGTCGATCGATGATGATATCCGGCTGCTGCAGCTGCTATCTGCTGGGCATTGCCTCGGCAGTCAGTCTGATTGGGTCCACATACGTGAAGAACTTGAAACAGTATGCGGGCCAAGCGGCAACCAACGAGCAGCTGACCGATGGCATCTATGTTAACTTTGCCGCAACGTATCTGTGCATAGCTGCCGTGACCTTGGCCATTTTGATCGGTCTGAAAGTGCTGCACGTTCTGGGCACGGTGGACATGACGAACAGTCTCGATAACGATTTACGGATTGCGAACGCAAATGGCAGCATCTTTGAGACGCGTGCCGATGTCATCCAGCGGCTGCAATTCTTCTATGTGATCAAGAATCAGCAATGGCACATAACTTGCCTGCTGCTCTTCGTCGAGGCCATTCAATATGCGCTGTTTATCTATTTGGTGTTCTGGTTTTCGTTGAACGATGCGATGCGATTGGATGATTTGGCGCACATTGATTCCATGTTTTGGGTGATATTCGCTGGCAGCATTCTGGCCATTGTCTGTCTGTGCTTCTACTCGGCCAAGGTGCATTTTGTGAGCATGCAACTGTTGCTGCTGCTGCTTACGGCATTGGCAATGATTATCTATGGTGCGACCGGTTCAAAGTTCACATTCTGGCTGCTCCTGGTGGTATTTGGCATGGCCTACTCCTGCCTACAGATTGTATTGCTGGAGGTGACCCACTTACGATTCACCGAATGCATCATCTCAATCTCGTACGGCCTCAAGCTGCTTAGCACCAGTGTCGTCTATTACTATTTCGTTAATAATGCGAACAACTCGTATTTCTATGCCAAGGATGATAGCACACTGATCGCCCAGGGATTCGTGTTCATGATAATTACATCGCTGCTGGCCCTCGTCGTTGGCATGAAGGTGCCGCGTACGCATCACAGCAAACTGCTCGATATACAGCACGAGGTCTATGGCATTATCTTCATGAAGCATCAGATTGAACAGTTAAATGTCCGCTGGCTAAACGATGGCACCATTCCAACAATCAGCCAGTGAATCGGCCACAATCATCTTCCTTGATTTGTTTCTCTTCTTTTTTTGTTGGTATTTTCTCTGTTTTGTTTTCTGTTTTTTTATTTTTTTTTATTTATAAGTTTGTACTATATTAAAGCTAGTTTTTAACGTTTATCGCTTATCGCTTAATGCACACAATCTGAACGGCGGCCGTGTGATCCCGACAGAAGTGGCTGGCACAGGCCGAGACATTGGCACAAGGCGTCACCTGATAATGATGCTCCTCTGCAACAAATAAATGCACACTCATTAATTAATTCATCTGTCGAATATAAAAAAGCAACAGCTAAAAATTAAACTAACTCTTCTGAAATTGTTACGCGAATTTATAACTAGAATTTTGAGAATTTTATCCAGTTCAAGAAGTCAATCGTCGACCGTCGCAAGGAGTCAGTTTCATCAAGATAACTTCAAAGCAGAGCGACAAAGGCTATATCGGCTCTAACGGAAATGCTGATCAAGAATATATATATATATATTTAAATAAACACCAACTTCTGGCATACGAGAAGAAAAGAAATGAGTTATTTTGGTTTCGTATAAGCTGCCACCAATTATAACGTCTCTCTGATCACTGAGCAAATTTATATATATATATATATGTATACATATAATATATAAGCATATATTACTGGATAATAAGATGTCTGCAACTACATTATATTATTCCATATAATTAAAAAAAAACTTAATATTTCGACTATGATTCGCAAATTGAACGTTAATTTTACAGAGCCGTGTGATAAACTCACCCAGCTGCTGCATAAAGTTGTGCAGCGTATCCACGTTGCGCACAGTGCTGGCCAGCAGCATCTCGCAGCGATTACCACGCAGCTCGTAGATGTAATCGAGTGCTTTGAGCAGCGCCGAGAATTGCGTATCATCGTAGATAACATCGGCGGCCAGCAGAAGATCCGGCGATGGATATTCTGTCCAGGGGAACTCACTGATCTGATTCCAGCGCAGTTGGGCACATTGCGGCTTCCCCACATCGTCTGACTCAGGGAAATTAAAGGCAATGTTGTCGCGCATAAGTTGGACGCAAGCTTCGCTGCCATCGGTGATGAGGACTTGTTGGACGGGCAGCTGCAGCGATTTTTGCTTCAGCAATATGCCCAGCAGCCCAGCTCCGGCGCCCAGTTCGAGCACATTTTTGTCCTGCAGCAAATTGCGATGCTCCAGCAGATAGTCGGCCAGGGCCAGAGCGGCCTCCCAGGTACACAGGCCGGTGGTGCCTTCGCTAACAAAGCTATTCGATTCGCGCAACGTGATCTGCTCATGGGGCTGGAGCACATAGTGCTTGTAGGCATACGCGGGTGATGAATCGCCAGCGGATTCGTTAATGGTGGCCTTGGCCAACTGGCCGCATAGACTATCATAGATGTCGTCGTGCAGCTCCTCGTGATCCTTGAGGACGTGCATCAGACGCTTGACGAACGCCTCCTGGTAGCTGCGACGCACCGGATACCGTTGATTCAACGGATGCGCACAGGTCGCCGCTATCAAAGCACGTTGCGCATCCAGTTCCAGCGGCAATTGCAGCGTCTACAAATAAACGAGAGGCAGTGACTAATTTTATTGTCAACATTATTTGAACACACACACACTTACCGACCAGGCCATTTTGTTGACGGGATAGCAGCAGAGGAATTGCTGCTGCAGTTTGCCAAACATGTTGCTCTCCATTGCCTGAACTGAAATTAAACTTAAATGAAATTAAAATTGCGAACGAAAGGCCAAACGCCAATGTCAATTGATCTGGCAGCCCTGGCACCAATCATTACAACCAGCTGGCAGCACAGCTGTTTTTCCCTTACACTTTGCACACTTGCCAGATTCTCCATCCAATTGGTAAGCAAACAATTTTTGGAAAGGTTCAACGTGAAATGAATGGATTTTTTTTGATTTGAATTGATTTGCATTGAATTGATTACCATTCGTTCGATTGTTGTATCTCACCCAAAAGTACAGACATGACTGACATACAAATTACACATGTAATGTATATAGAGCATCTGTAAGTCTGGCAAGTCTGTTTGAAGATGCAAAGATAAGCGCACTGCGTGTGGCAAGACTAATCTTATCTACTTCAAACATAGATAGTAAAACCTAGATTCTTATTGTCGTTTTTTTTTCTTTATAAATATCAATAAAATCAAATTTACTTTCTTAAGACTGTTCTTTCGAGATCATATAAGCAAAGCGTGAAAAGATACAACATACATACATATGAATGTCATACATACACACATACATACAGCAAGCAATCAAGTTAACACATACATATAAGTAGTAACTGCACAGCGCTGCACCAATAGAGGGCGCCACTTGCCATTTAATAACTGCTTTTGACAAAAGTTCTCCACACAATTTACATACACAATCACACAACACATGCACACACACACACGTAAAGGGAAACAAATGTTACGAAATCAACAGTTGATGTTTTGGGTCAACTGTACCGCATGCAGTATAAGAAAAAACAAAGTTTTTTTTTTTTGGTTTTTTCTCTAGAAAAAACCGTTTATTTAAGTTCTGGTTTTTGGGCTTCATGTTATCTTGGACTGGCTGTACGGTATTGAATGGTAAGGCGTGACTTTTAGCGAGTGTTTCCATACGAGACATCATCAGTGTTAAAAAGGCGTCCATCTTCCGGCCTAGTTCAGTCACCAAGACTGTGTGTTGCTGAATAATTTCCAGCATGGAAGTGGCTTCAGGGGTACAGGGCAATGGTGTTTTCTGTTCCTCCTGTATCTTCGGCTGAGGGCTGCGGAGCTGCTCCTCCTGCTGCTCGACGCAAAGCCTCTCCTGGAACCTCTCCAGATGCCTCTCCGCTGGGTTGTGTGTGTGTGTATTGTATTTTAAGACAGCAATTTACTTTCTTTATTTTTTTGTTTTGTGTGTTTTGTGTTGAATGCAACAAACAATGCAATTTCTTGTTAATAATGTGCAAATCTGTTTTGTGCACTTTTGGAGGGGTAATTTGTCGGTTATATGCATATATGAATATCTTGTAATTCCCATAAACATTTATGTTAAGTTATTTAAGTGTACATATTTAGAATAATACATTTATCGCGCATTATATGAATGCATTACATTTAAAAGTTGATTATTGAACCCGGGTTGTTTTTTGTTTTCTTTTATTCTTTTTTTTTTGCGTTTTACTTGGTTTGTTTTATGTGCTCAATTTGTCGGATGTTTCGCGTTTTTTTTTTTTTTTTTTTTTTTGATTTTTGTTTTTGCCTAAACGTATAAAATGCATGTAAATCTAAAACTTATTTAATAAACTACCACGCCCAGTGCGGAGGGCCAACCAAACGTAAATATATATGTTAAGTTTGCGTTTCCTCGAAGAACAAATTATGTAATATTAGGTGAAAAAATAAAAATTATATGTATATACATATATATATATATATTATATATGTATTAATATAGATTCTGCGTTATGTGTACTCATTTCTGATGTGTGTTCTTTGTTTGTTTGCTGTTGGCCAAATTCGGTGTTGTTCATTTGACCCGATCGCGCGGCATCCACGCTGCGCCGCATTGGCGACTGGAGTACGCAGCTGCATCAATCATTGGCGCCGCGTCGCCGCCGTCCAAGTAGCCACAACGGGAGGAGTGGGAGGAGCTGCCGCCACTCACTCGCCACAGATTGTGGCTGTGCGCGCATTGGCAGCTTTCCTCCTCCGCCTCCTCATCATCACTGGAACCCTTGTTTGTTGGAGACGGCATCGTCGCGCCAACGATTGCCAAATGCAGCCAAATCCTCCCTGCAGCTGCTGGGTATCTGTTGTCGCCAACTGGCAGGTACAGCGTGGATATCGAGCGATGCACAAACTTATCAACTAATATACATTTATAATAATAGCAATAGTAATTAATAGCAATAATAATAATAAGCATAATCATAATAATAAATGTTACAGGGTATTCATTATATTATTCCATAGATTATGTTTGCTGTTTGTGTTTTTGTTGTTGTTTTCTTTCTGTGTTTTGTTAAAACAAATACAATTCTACAAATATAAGTTTACATATATATATTTATATTTATATTTATGTAAAATGAAATCAAGCCCCAATTGACGAAAATATGTTTGTTGTTTTGTTTTTCGCCCATAAACAAAGTGTTTCTCTGAGGAGAATCATGTACAATTTTAGATGAAAATGATGTTTGTTTGTTTGTTGTTTGTAATTTGCTGTTGCTATTGTTGTTGTTGTTGTTGCTGCGTTTGTTGAATATTTGCTGTTTGTTGTTGGTTGGTCCTTAAGCACGCTCGCCACGAATGCGACGCGCCAACTGTATGTCTTTAGGCATAATGGTCACCCGCTTGGCGTGAATGGCGCACAAGTTGGTGTCCTCGAACAGGCCTACCAAATAGGCCTCAGAAGCTTCCTACAATGAGCGTCATAAGCGCCAATAATTTTAGCAATTCGCAATTGATAAGGATGGTAAAGGGTGAGGTGAATGAAGATTCAGGTTCAGGTTCAGGTCCAGCTTACCTGTAGAGCGCCAATGGCAGCGGACTGGAAACGCAAATCTGTCTTGAAATCCTGGGCGATTTCACGCACCAAACGCTGAAAGGGCAACTTGCGGATGAGCAACTCCGTCGACTTCTGGTAGCGACGGATCTCACGCAGTGCCACGGTGCCGGGACGATAACGATGGGGCTTCTTCACGCCACCGGTGGACGGTGCCGACTTACGAGCAGCCTTTGTGGCCAGCTGCTTACGTGGAGCCTTGCCACCAGTCGATTTACGAGCGGTCTGCTTGGTACGGGCCATCTTTGCTAATTACTTGATGATGCTGCTGCAACAAGAAAAGATGAAAGATGAATTTCAACACGATGAAGCGCGATTGCGACGCTCAGCGCCGAAGCGCTGGCGCGCTACTGATGCGGATGATGGCAACCAACTATGGATGGTTGCATGCAATCAAAGAAAGAAGCACAATAACAAAAAAAAAACTGAGGGTTGAAATCTTTGGCTAAAATAAAGCAACGATAGCAGCGGCGGCAGCTGCAGAAATTTTCCTTTTATTCGTCGTGCTGTTTGCTGCTGTGCGTTTTCCTTAGCCTATTTTGGTTTGGTTTGCGCTGCTGCTTTCTGGGAACACTTCATAGCTTCCACTTCAGTTGCGACGTCTGCTGCTGCTGCAGCCCACAGCAGCTTCGAGTGCCCACTTGAGCAGCCCCATTGTGTGAGTGCATACTTTTTTTTCTCCTCTTCTTCATTTTCTGTGTGTGAGTGGTGCCTGTGCCTTGAGCTCGGCATGAATCGCTATTTTTCTTTTCGCCCCAGCCTAAATACGACCCCTGCTTGCCTGCCTTTCTTTTATTACTTTTTGTACCCTGAACCCATTAAAAATGGGTAAAATAAAAAACAGGGTATAATGGTTTTGTGCAAATGTATGTAACAGGCAGAAGGAAGCATCTCCGACCCCATAAAGTATATATACATATATTCTTGATCAGGCTCAACAGCCCAGTCTATATAGGCATGTCCGTCTGTCTGTATAAACACGCAAATCTCAGAGACTATATGTATGAATATTCACTTGTTTATCGGAAGACCTGCTCACATTTTGGTGCAAAACTTTTAAAGGGTTATTTTCCAATAAAACGAGAATATATTTAACAACTGGGTTCAGGGCATATCATAGTCGAGCTCACTCGACTACAGCACTTTTACTTGTTTTGTTGTTGTTGCCACTCAAGCGTCGTGAATTTTTCGTTTTGCTTTTTTATGCGAGCAGATCCAATCATGTTGAAGTAATGAGTTGTAGTTTTAAGCTTTAGATCTACATACCACACCACACCACACCACACACACTAAACGCATTCGCTTGGAAAATGTGCACATGACTTTCTAACAACAACAAACGGAAAACGTGAACGATCGCAATAAATTTAGACAAAATTATCGATACTTTCAGTTGCAATGAAAACTTTAACTGTAAATCGCAAATTCTGTATTAGATTTATAGTTACCAGAAATAAGAAATTATAGACTTGACAGGTATTAAATCCAAGACTTCTTATTGTTAGTCGGCTAAAAGTGGAACACCGACTCACCAAATCTAAGCGCGTATTAAGATCACAACTTGAAATATATTACAATAAATAAATTTGACGAATCAAATCTTCAAAAGTAAATTTTCAGTTAAAAATGATTACAAACAAATCAAAGCCAACGTTAAAATTAATGTATTTACACAAACATATACACATACATTCACACACACACACACACACAGCTTGCTTGCAACTGCATAAAAGACATAATTAAGGCATTGATATCATTATGTCAGCTATTGATGGATGAAACGAATGTGTATTCGTAAATAGCTCAATACAGATAAATGCATGTGCATGTGTGGTTGTACAGGTGCTTTTTCTTATTGTGCTTTGCATATTTCATAATATTGGTAGTAGAGCATTATCAAGGAAAAGTAAAATTCTTGGCGCCCATTTGAGCGCCACATGTGGAAACGGGCTGGCAATATTGTATCACAGTAATAGAAATAGCAATAGATATCAGAGAGCGAGCGAGCGGGAGAGAGAAAAGTACCCAACCGAAAATTGCGTCGTTCGCATTTAACGCGCGTAAAGCAATATCGCCGCTGTGGTGTGTGTGCGTGTATGGAACAGCTGCATCACATCTCAATGCCAATATATATTTAGGCATGAACATACCCATTGCAGCTATTGATGTAATGCGACATATGCATATATGTATAACAAAATTACAGTAATTTCGATTAGAAGCAGACGAACAAGAGAAGAAAAACAACACGAGCACAATGACACACACACACACACATACAGAGGCAGAAGCGCACGCTCAAAAGCTGATGCGCATGTCTCACTAACAATGTGTGTGTGCGTGTGCTGTGTATGTGTGCGTTTGCTCACCGCCAGTATACACATGCACACACACACACACATACCTGACTAAACAAAACGAAAATAACAATAAACGTTGGACAGAATCAAAATGTGATAACGTCACATTTAAAAGTACAGCATAAATAATTGAACAAAACAAAAAACACAATGAAAACTGCGCGCCCTTTTTATTTGTTCGTTTGCTGCTGGCGAACACTAACTTTTTGGGTTAAGCAAGTATGTTCGTAATTGTTGAAAACTTTTTTTTTGTGACTTCGACTTGTCTGCAATAGCCGCCATTTTGAAAAGGCAACAACAAGTACACCACAGCACACCACACTAAAGTGTGCCCGTGCATCCGTCGTGCAAACGAAGTCACCATCAATCGTCGTCGTCGTTGTCGCCGACGTCGTGCATTGTGTGTATCCACCAAGACAAAAAAAAGGTAAGCTGCCGCAAAAAAAAAGTGGGGCTCCGCATACCGCCCAGCGGAGCCCCGAATAACACAAAACAATTATAGCTGTTGCACACACTAATTCTGACATCAATTGCACTTTCACCGTTTAACACAAACACCAATGTAGTCAAAAAAAAAAGAATTGGCTATAAAAAATGTCTGGCACACTCACCGTCGCAAATTTAAATATTATTTGTATGCTTTTTACGAATTTGTAGAACTCCGACTGATTTCTACGAGTGACGATTTCACAATGATTTGATATCAGTTTACTGGCAGCAGTTTGTAATCGATATACACAATCGATCAACAATATATCGATATTATTCTTGCATTTCAAATCGAGTACGATAGATCGAATTAATCAATTATATTGATTAAAATACATCGATACAGCACGATAACTTATTGTGGCGGTCTACTTTCGATTATCGATTGTCACTAAATATTGCACAACTTTTGAACAAAATGCTGCCTACTATCGGTAACAAAAATAACAACGAAAGATGGGTAAAGAAAGTAAAAGGTACAGCAAAAACGTAGATAGACACTGTTTCCTTGACGATTACAATAGTTTGTTGAATGTATTTATTTGCAAAAATCAACATCGCAATTAAATTGTAGCACTCGATGTCGATGAATACAAATTGATGCTAATTTTGCATGCTGTGATTTTTGGCAAATGCGGTCATACAGTTTTTGTTTGTATACAGAAACAGAAAATCAGTTTTGAAAAGAGTAAGTAAATCGCACTAGAGATTAACTTTTTAAATAATAAAAAAGAATCAAAACAACTGTAACACATTTAAGTGAATCAATTGCCAGACGTAAAGCGCAAGCGAGAACTCCAGTTGAAAAGTCGCCCGGCAGACGAAACCTTGAATATGTTTGACTATTTCGAGGAAAACATGAGCATTGAGGTAAGTAACGGTGTTATTTATTATTTTGTTTAGTTAAACATACTTAAGCATAATAATTGCACACACAGAGACCAACTGCTAAAATGTACTACGCACTTGTGAAGCTCTCACGACTCGAGGCGCAACGACAGCAGTTGCGCGAAAAGCATCTGAAATTCGAGCTGGAGAGATTCGAGTGGGCGAAGGAGGTGGACGACAGGCGCCTAGCGATTGAGGAGCAACGGGTGAAGAATAAGCATGAGGAACGCATGCTCGAAATGCAACTCAAATACAAAAAATAAACACTAATTGTATGACATTTTTATTTCCGTAAACATATTTATTTTTTTGTTTTAGTGCACTTCAAATCACAGTAAGACCCGATTTCCATTGTTGGTCATGGTTTGCCATCACAAACTGTTTAAAAGTAGCTAAGCAGTTTAGTCAATTTTGACTTGCTTTATTAAAGTACAAACATTCTCACATATGTATATAATTATATTTGGTTTATCCTTAGTTTTAATGCAATTTATTTAAATTATTATAGGACCACTTTTTGAATAGAATGCTTATTTTTTATAATAATTATTAAACAAATATACTTTAAGTATAATATTTAGTTTGGTTTATCTTTGATTATATGACTGAGGAATACATTTTAAATATATGTATTTATACTCCATCTGTAATTATATTTACAAATGTATATTGTGTTATGCAATAATTATTAATTAGCTATAATTATTATTAAGAATATATTTTCAATATATTATATTTTTAATTTAATAAATTCGGTTCTATAACAAATATTCCTAAAAAATAATATATATATATATATATATATATATATATACAAATAAATACAATTGCAAACCATGAATACTTTATTTTTAAACTTGCGAACCGATTCAATTGAAACAATAATATTTTTAATCGTTATTTTTAAATGAGTTTTGAGGGGTCAAATTATTGAAGTGAGTTCTGCTGAAAGGTACATTTTGGTACATTTGTCCCAAACACCGACCATAGCTGTATGTTAAGCAGCAATCATAACATGCTAATACAACAGTGCCATTTTGAGTATAACATTTGAAGTGTACCCGCCTCTGTCTATAACATAGACCCTGTACTCAATAATCGGTTACACTGGCCGCGGGTCGGTTGTGTTTTGTTTTGCTGCGCGACTCGGAAGGTATTTGAAAGCAGAGTGCAACGGATATACATAGTTAAAATTGTATTGTTTTATAACCAGAGCGAGATTGCCACTAATTTTCCATTTAATTCAAATAATTTTTTTGTTTTTGTGTTATTTGTTTATTATTGTGCGACTGTGCAGGTGTGCTTGTGTCAAATTGATCAGCGTGCGCGCCTTTGTTTTTACTGTTGTTGTTGTTGTTGTATTCGTGTAGGTCAAGGTGAGGCTGCTGCTGCAAGCAGTAGGCTGAAGGCGGCAGGCAGCGCAGCCAATGACAGGCGAGCATGCATCCAATACAGGCAAACAGCTGCCCAAAAAAGCACCGTTAGTCGCGCTGTTGTTTTGTGCTCTGCGTTCATTGAGCGCAATTTGTTTCCAAATTCAAGACGCATAAGAACGGTGTCAGCAGGACAACACAAACACAATTCTAGTTTGTGTGTGTGTGTGTGTGTGTGTATGAAACCTTAAAAGTCAATACATATGCATTTGTTTTTGCACAGTTGCTTTATATTTTACTCTGGGTTTAAAGATGTGCAAACAAACAAAAAAAAGCTATTCAAAAATAGCTTAAAAAAATGTCTCATTTTTAATTTTATTTAGGTGCAATATTTTCGTTTAATCAACTTTATCAGCTCGATTTATTAAAAAAAAAACTAAAAATGTTGTGCTCTTTACATATTTTATTTATTTGCGATATTTATGAATAAAAAAAATGAAAAATAGCTAAAAATAAAAAATAAGAATAATTTTTTGTTGATTTATTTACACTATTTTCGCTTTAAAATTAAATTAGCTCGAATTAATTCGTGCTGCGGCAATCACCGTATTTAGCACAAGCACACATACACACACATAACATACCTATGCACACACACACACACACACACACAGAAGTTTATCTCCTTTGTTGATAAGCTTCAACACCAACGATTAACAGTTAACTATTGCAGTGTAGAGTGAATGGCCGCAAAATACTTAACATCGATTCTTGCACAATAACAAATAAATAGCAACAACAACAACAAACAAAAACAATTAGAATAAGAATAGCAAGAAGAAGAGAACAGCAAAGGCAGACAAAACGGCGTATCTACAGCAGCAGCGTCGCCTGTTCAGCGGCGGCGGCGTCGGCGTCGGCATCTTGGGCGGCAGCGGACCCATGAAACAACAACAGCCGCCGCCACTGCCGCAGACGCAGCCGCCCCCGCTGACGCAGGCAGCAAACGTTGGCGCAGCAGGAGCAACTGAGAGCAATATTGTTGTCAATACCATCAGCAGCTTCAACAACAACAACAACAATAACAGCAGCAGCGCTGTTGAGGCGACTTCCAAGTCTCGTCCAGCTCTATATCCAAAACGTAAGTAATACTTTTAGTAGGCTAAGAATCCGAAAGGAATCTGGGAAGGATGCGACAATTTGAATTTTTCGGAGTTCTAAACAGAAACTTGAGCGATAATAGTAACGAAGTCTGGCAAATGGATTCGATTATAGATGACAAATGATCTTAATCTGATCAAAATTAAAAACCAAAAAAGAAGCATTTTTGATTTTATGTATAATTTAAACTTTAAGCGGTGCCCGATTTGAGTCGAAACCGAAAGGAATTATTATAGAAGCTATTAAATATTAAATTATTGGTCTCCAATTGACATGGAAATCTAGAATAGTCGATACAGAATAAGCAAATAGTTAAGTTGGCTCTCACTTTCTATTAATGGTCAATATATTTGATTCATTAATTCATTTGGGAACTGTCCAACTAACAATTTGCATATGCGACTATATTATTAAAGATTAAGGTCGAAACTTCCTCAGACAGGCAGGCAAGCAAGGTCAACTAGCTCACACATATATATATATATATGTATATATTCAATTAGGCAGTCAAGTCATGCCCCGATTCTCGCAGTGTACTCACCTCACCCCATATAGGCTGGCCAAGTTGGATGGTCTTAATGGTAGTTCTTCTGCTGCTGCTTCTATTGCTCCCTTCCACTTTTGCTATTTTTCCTTTGCATACCTTTCTATTTGTTGTTTTTTTTGTCTATTTTTCTATTTATTTTTCTTTCGCTTGTGCTCAATTTGGCACAACAACTTTTGCGGTCGTCCTGGCCGCTTTCGCTCCGGGTTCGGTTGCGGAGTCGGTTTGGAGTCGGAGCCGCAACAACTACTAGTCTCTGATTGCACTGCGGTCTCTTCTGCTGCCCATTCCATTTTTGGTGGGCGTCCAGCTGTCGCCGACTGCAGTCGTCAGACCCAAAACCCACACCCAAACTCAGCTCCGGCCCCAGACCCATATCCAAATTCAAACTCAAACCTAAACCTATGTCTAAGCCCAAGCCCAACTGGGCGTGGCAGTTGGGGGGAATATGGCAACGTGACCAGCTAACAGCTAACAGTAGCTGACAATATTGTTAGCGTTGTGGCAGCTTTTAGCTGACATCTTTGCGGCCATGAATCGAGTGACGAAAGATACACAATACTCTCCATATATAGATGTACACAGATATACTCGTAGATATAGATATAGATATATACAGACAGACACTCGATTAGTAGATGCCCTTCACGCAGAGTTTAAATACAGTTTGTTTTGTTTAACAAAATCTATATAAATTATATATTTTGATCGATTTATATAAACTTGATCTGCGCATAGCATAAGAGAATTTATAATCCAAATTTAAAGTCGTTAAGTTTTAAAAATCTCTGAGATCGGCTTGTTTGTACAGATGCACATGACTATATCGGCTTTGCTGTTGCTCCTCAGCAATATATATATATATATAGATCTGTTGGCAAACTATCAGATTATCTAATGAAAGTAAAGACTTGAAATATTTTTAGTTGGGGTAGACATTTTTATAGAGACTCGATAAGATAAACAATTTGTTTGATTGGTTGGTGTTGCCTTGTATCATATTTTCAAGCCTTCAATATATTTATAAGAATAATGTGTGCAGTGTTTCTGAGACGTATATGTACTCATACCGATAGATAATATATATTATCTATCTTAGTCATGCGCTGACGTCACAGCCTCGTAACTTACATTCCATATTATTGCTGTTTCTGTATTCATTTTTCTTCTTGCAAGCGGCTAAACTGTGACAAAAGTGTTCATTTAAACAACATTGCAAAATATGATGGGTTTTCTGTCTCTCTCTCTCTCTCTCTCTCTCTCTCTCTCTCTCTCTCTCTCTTCATTTGTGTGTTAATATTTCTAATTGCGATTGCTGTTGTTCCCCTCGCTGCCCTGCCCACTCCCCATTTGAGAAGTCATTAAAAATGCTTTATTGTTGTTTAGCTATATATTTAGTTAGTAGTTAAAATTGTTATTATTGTTGTTGTTGTTGCTGGGTAGCTGGTAAATGATTGCACATGTTATTCGTGCTTGTTTCCCTTTGCTGCATTCTCTAAATTACGGGGTGCTTATGTCAGGTCCCCTCCCCCAGGAGAGAGGGAGCCGGGAGGGGAGCTGTGGCTGTTGCCGCAATTGGAGCGTACTGTAAATCAGCGCACAACTTTGTCAACTGGCCTTTGACTGAGTGTTTAAATGGGGAAAAATGCTGAAGTGCTGAATGCTCCACAAAATTCCTTTCGGAGACATTTTAACGTGGTAAAACAACAAAAAGAATGCTGTTGACTAAGATTGCGAATATTTAAGTTTAACTATAAATTCAAAAATAAATAAAAAAGAAAAGTGAAACAAGCGATTGTTCCAATGTTGATCGGAATAATACGGCATATTAACACGCATATTGACCAAGTTTGTTCCACATATCTTGGCCAACAAATAAGTTGTTTGCACAAGAATTCCTTGGTCGACATATATATACATAATTCATATCAAATATATATAATATATATATATATCGTTTACTACAATTAAATATACAAATTTCTTGTTTTTTTTTTTGCTTTTGAGAATCTGTATCTATATTGTGAGATTAAGAATATGACTCAAAAAGAGTCTAATAAAGTTTGTTTTATCATATTCTGATAACGAATGCAGAAGAGTCTGTCTTGCTGTGCCTACAATTTGGTAGGCTACATAATCGATAACAGCAATGGTTGAATATCGATAAAAACCATATATCTGTTAAAATTTTAAGGCTGGTCACCAAATCTGTAGATTAAGTGACGTCTTTTCAAGATATGTCTATATATATATTCTAGATATATATTCTTTCGCAATCTTACAGCTGGAGTAACCCAATTTAATGTGTAAAAAACGAATAGAAAGGGAAATCGAAATGGAAATGGATTCTTCGATTCAAAGAACATTTTTGTGTGGAAATTTCGAAAATGCATGAGAAGAATTTCACATGAAATGTTTACACAAATACAAGAACAACAACAACAAGGAGCAGGAATTGCAGTTGCAGTTGCACATAGAGAAATAGATTGAGTGGTGGGTAGAGGAGTACAAGGAGGAGGAGGAGGAGGAGGGGGGGGGGGGGGTGGTTGGTGGTGATGGGTGGTGTGTTCGTGTTTGGGAGAAGAAGCTGTTGAAGCTCTGTGGAGCTACTTGAAACGTGCGTCAATTGTTTAGGCAAGGAACGAACGATTGGAATTCTCAACGTGCCGCAACTGCCAACATCTATTTATGGAACATTGGGAGCAGCTCATCGAGTGGCCCTTTCGGTGGTGCGATCTGCGGTGGTTGTTGTTGCTGCCACTGCCGTTGCTGCTGCTGCTGCTGCTGCTGCTGCTGCCTTTTGTTTGTTTACTCAATGCCTTTCAGGCAAAAGCTGCAACACGAAACCAAAAGCCAATGACGATGACGATGATGACGATGATGGCGATGATGACGATGCCGTTGCGCTGCATTCAATGGCTGACTGGGCTAAGCAGGCGATGGTTGTGGTGGTGGTAGGGGTGATGGTGGTGGCGGGGGCGTTGCATTTGCACTCGTGCGTTCAACAAGAGCCACTCGAAGCCGCACGCCGAGTGAGGCAACATTTAAAGGCAGCACAGAACCAGCTCGAATTGAACTTAATTGCATGAAATTGAGACACGAGACTTGATATACATGAGACGGGAGAAGACGAGTGGGGAATGTGGCGTGGGGAGGGGGAGTCGCAGAGACAAAGAGTCGCAGAGTCTCGCGCTAGAGAATCGAAGAATCCGCGCCGAGATTCACTCAAAACTCATGCGTCGTCCTCAATTTGGAACTGTGTGCTAAGTGCGCCGTCAAATGAGCTGTCATAATGATAATGATCATGATGATGATGATGATGATGATATCGTCACCAAGAGAGTGAACCTTTTAGCCTAGAGATGAACGATGACAAGCCAAATATTATTCATATTATATATACATATGTATATATAAAGCTAAAGCTGTCATTTTTAAATATTCAGAATTAAATTAAACTATATTTAAAAATAAGAAAAACAAAATTAAACTAAATCAATAAACTTCGCAATACTCAATATTAGCTATGTAAAATTAGATATTGCATTTATATTTTCATCAAATATTGAGAATTACACAGGAAAACTATTGAAATTAATTTCAAATTTAAAGTGTTTATATATGATTAATATCATCTATTTAATTTGTATAAAACGGATAATTCTATTGTGAAAAATATCAATAAATATCCATATCAGTTTACTTTAAGAAATGTACATTTTTATTTAAAATACCCAAATGAAATCGTTCGAATTATTTTCATATGCATAAAATGTGCGCATAGAATATGCCCCAAATTAGAGGCATGCAATTGATACTAAGCATGCTAAACAGTCTATCTAAATGAAAAGCATGCTATGCAACAAGAAGCAATACCGAAGATTAAATACACTTGTTGACCAGCGTTTATCTGTCGACATCTCTACACCTTTTGGTGCGTAGTTCGAAATATTATCATCTTCTATATAAGCAAGTTTTATTTTGGCACTTATATCATGTGGCACATATATCATGTGCACTTCGTCTGGATATCTTGGTAAAAGCACGTTTTTTTTCTGTTGTTGTTGTTCCTATGGCAATTAATATTTAATGATCTCATGCGATGCATGAGTGTCAACAACACTCAAAATTAGTATTAGTTCGTGCTGACTCGTGTCAGCTCGTGTCATCTCGTGTCACGCGCTCAACTCTAGCTGTGGCGAAGAGCCACTCGCAATGGGAATGCTGTAAAAAGTTCCTAAAGTTCTTGCACATAGAAGACGAGCTCCATTTGGGGGCCATAATGCTCAAGTGGTTGACACCCGTGAACCCCTGGCAAATGTGTCTAACAGCAAATGTAACGCTGCCATTAAACAGCAACTATGAGAATGTTTGGCCCCAATGCACCACAACCCCTCCTCTCCCCTAGCCACAGCCTCCCTTTTTACTTGGGCAAGTTCTATCGATGACAAAGTTTAGCCGATGAACTGTGAAATGCATTTTCCCCGTTCAAACACACACACACAACAAACGACGACCACATAAACATGTCAAATGGGAGAAAGGGGGGCAGGCGTGGGGTGTGTGTGTGGCACGTTAAATGGGGGCTGGAGGGAGGGGAGAGAAAGAGGAGTGTAGGCAACATGAAATAAATTGAGTGGCCCGCAGAAAGTAAAGCGTCGCATCGCATTCGATAAAGATCTTGTTCAGTGAGTTGATTTTCGAATTAAGTCCGAGATTTCTTTGGTTGGCACTTGCAACAGATTGACAAACTGACTGATTGACTGACTGAATGACTGACTGACTGATTGAATGAATATGTGTGTGTATGTGCATTTGGCTGCTTTATTGCATTGCCGAGTTCACATTTGGCATTTGTTTATACTTATTAAGCAGCTTTCGCAGCCGAGACAAATACACAGATACACAGGGGGCAACAGATACAAAGTCTTATCTGGCCCAAGTCTTTGGCAAACAGCGATCGTTGCTCGTTTCCTCTTCTTCTTTATTGTTATTATTATTATTATTATTATTATGATTATGATTATGATTTTGTTTGTTTGTCTGTTTACTTAAGCTCGAATCTCGCAACAATTGAGCAAACTTTGCGGCTGCAACGAATTTGCGTAAACGCTTGCCGTGAATCTACTCTTCTGAGAAACTGAGAAACACACACATGTGTAAATAGCAGTGCACGTAGGTCTACACTCAGCAAAAAAAGAAAATGTAGAGCTTTAGAAAATGAGTAAAGTAGAATACTTAGTAAATGCAATATTATTTGTATTATAAATAAAAAAGAAATAATTTTTTATTTTAATTGAAATGCGCTTATCAACTGTCCTTGCCCCCGATTATCCTTGTGTTATCCTCTGCCGAGAATATGCCTCAGCTTGCTTAGCATTTGTAAACACGGAAATTTGATGGTAAACATTTTGGTGCCACATTTCCTTTGGCTAATTGCCAGCCGAGCCAACCCTTGTGCATAAGTTAGGCTCCCTTCTTCTTCTTGCTGTTGTTTTTTTTTCCAGAGCTTTTGCTTGAATTTCCGGTATGTGTTGCTGTTGCTGTTGGGCCCTCTTATTGTTATCGATAAGTGCACTGCTGAGCAGCGTTTAAGGGTTGCAAATCAGCCAGAAGGGTGCGTTAATGATATCTGCGGTTCAGGGGCAAAGCAAGCGTCTCAGACTTGATGAGCGAAGTGGAGTTGTTGGCCCATTGAATGTGAATGTGTCTGCTTAACATGCCTAAACTCAATTAATTGCTTAGTTGGGCATTGCGAAAGTGCAACGCCCACCCTTGCCAGCAGCAGCAGCAGCGCAGCTCAGTGCTCCAAGGGAGGGTGCATACCACAAGAGATGCCACATTTCGCAAAAGCCAGCACAAGTTGCAAGATTATTCACTCGCAAATAGTTATGCGACTATCAATGTTGCTTTTTACAGCTATTCATTACATTTTGGATCACTTTCAAAAGTAATCGATTATTATCGACACCTAACGATAGGCTAGACACAATTGACTTATTTCTTTCTTTGCTTTTCTTTTATTGATGAATGCCAATCCTTAAGCAATAACTATCTATCACTTGCTTTTCCTAGCTGTGCTATTTGTGTGGACTTCGATAAATGTCGAAGCTTACCGATAACTTAGAAGTTCTCACTTAGAACGAATGTCCTTTTTCTTATCTTACAACAAAAGCTTGCGTGTTGAATATCAATCCTTAAGCTGCTAATATTGTTTGGAATAGATATTAGTTATTCTATGATGATAAGTGAATGATCGATTGACATAATTGATTGATCGACAATGGGATCAATGGAACTTTTATTGAATTAAAGCAATTATGAAACAAAAAAATCACATATTTTCGAGCATGGCAAAAGCCTTCAGTTTACTTTATTTATTCAATTATTTTCAATTTAAATTTGTCAAATTAAAGTTTTCCATTTGAATGTAAACAAATCCTTTTAACGGAAAATAAATAATTCAAATTAATATATTAACTATTTAGTATTGATTTAATTTAATGGAACTAGAATAATGTAAAGTAATTCTTTGTGGAACTATAAGTGTATAAGGCATAGTTAATAATAGTTGGGATTACCAATAATGCAATGTGGCAATTGCAATGAATGTGGCATCTGGCAGCACTGTGCAGCAATCCAGCAGCAATCGCTAGCAACCCCCAAACTAGACTAGTTGCAGCTACAAAGTTACAAGGATGTCTGAGATTCGCATGGAGATTCCATCGTGTCCATGTTGGGCGCAGGCGCAGAGAGTGCAACTGGCACGCGGGTGTGTGTTGCCCAGTTACTAGTATCCTTATGGCACAACGAGAGAGTGAGAGAGCTGAGAGAGAGAGAGAGAGAGAGAGAGAGAGAGAGAGAGAGAGAGAGAGAGAGAGAGAGAGAGAGAGAGAGAGAGAGAGAGAGAGAGAGAGAGAGAGAGAGAGAGAGAGAGAGAGAGAGAGAGAGAGAGAGAGAGAGAGAGAGAGAGAGCGAGCTGAGAGAGCCCTAAAGTGGCCCATTAAAGTTTCGTGGGTTGTTCTTTTTTTTCTCCTTCTAATTTTTTTTTTTTTTTTTTTTGGATTTTCGTGTGTTTTGGGCATGTTTGCTTGGATCCGTGCGCCGCTCTGTTCAGCTCCGTGGCTCGAATCGTGCTGAGGCTAAAACAAAAAAAAACAAAAAAGAAAAGAGAAAATGAAAAATAGATATAGTTAAACATAAATATAAATACAAATAAATTAAGACGAACAAAACAATAAAGTGTGTTCAATTAACTCGGGGATTTTTCTTGTTTTTCGATGATTATAAACAAATCGATTTAAACTCAACAACAATCAACTTCAACTCAACTTGTGGCAAATTCTTGGTGCCCCATAAGATACAACAGATATACACACACACACACACACACACACACACACACACACAAAGAATAAAACGCCAAACGCGCAACACAAATCAACACAGCAGCCGTCATGTGTAAGTAGAGATGCAGGTGCACATATATCTTTATCTATATATATATGTATATATATACATATATATATATATATGAAAGTGGGTGTGTGTGTGTACTTGTGTGTCAAGCAGCCTGCTTGTTGGCACTTGAGCTAAGCAGGCCCAGCAATTTGTTTGTTTTGCGCTAATGGGCAAATGGAGCTGCTGCTGCTGCTGTTGCTGTTGCTGTTGCTGTTGCCACACAGCGGGTTGTGTGTTGCAACATAGTCAACCAACCCCACCAACCAATGCAACTCTAACCAGTGCAATGCACTCAATTGAAGCTGCTAATGTGACGCTAATGTTTCTCGCAATGTTTTTATCTTGTTTTGTTTTCTCTCTTGTGCACAGCGAAGACACCGTCATTTGACAAGGATCGGGATTACATTGGATTTGCCACGTTGCCGGAGCAGGTGCATCGGAAGTCGGTGAAGCGCGGCTTCGAATTCACGCTGATGGTTGTCGGCGAATCGGGTCTGGGTAAATCGACGCTGATCAACAGCCTATTCCTGGGCGATCTGTACAAGAATCGCCAGGTGCCCAACGTGGAGGAGCGCATCGAGAAGACAACGCGCGTCGAAAAGAAGACAATGGACATTGAGGAGCGGGGTGTCCGGCTGCGTCTAACCGTTGTCGATACGCCCGGCTTCGGGGATGCCGTCAACTGTGAGGACAGCTGGCGTGTGTGCACCCAATATATTGACGAACAGTTCCGTCAGTATTTCACCGATGAGAGCGGACTGAATCGACGCAATATACAGGACAATCGTGTCCACTGCTGTCTCTACTTTGTGCCGCCCTGGGGTCACAGGTGAGCTAAAGCCAAAGCTGATACTAAATCCGAATCCGAATCCCTAACTAATTGCATTTGCATTTGCATTGACAGCCTGCGGCAGATGGATTTGGATTTGATACGGCGATTGCATCGCAAGGTGAACATTGTGCTGGTCATTGGCAAGGCGGACTGCCTGAACAAGCAGGAGGTGCGTAAGCTGAAGGAGCGCATTCTCCAGGATCTCGAGGACAATCACATACAGCTGTATCAGTTTCCCGAATGTGACTCGGATGAGGATGATGATTTCAAGCAGCAGGATCGCGAACTGAAAGCATCCATACCGTTTGCCGTTGTTGGTAGCAACACCATACTGGAGGTGGCCGGCAAGAAGGTGCGCGGTCGTCAATATCCCTGGGGCGTTGTCAATGTGGAGGATGCCGAGCACAGTGATTTCATCAAGCTGCGCACCTTTTTGATATCGACCCACATGCAGGACCTAAAGGACACCACACAGGTAACAATTCCCAATCTCCCTCTCTCTCTCTCTCTACATTGTTATTTGTATATATAAATATTTGGTTTTTGGTTTTTGGTTACAGGATGTGCACTACGAGAACTTTCGGGCGCAGTGCATCTCACAGATATCGCAGCATGCGTTGCGTGAACGCGGCAAATTGAAGCGTGACTCGATTAGCTCAACGAACGGTTTCGATGCGGCCATTTCGGAAACGGATCGACTGCTGTTGCAGAAGGACGAGGAGATCCGTCGCATGCAGGACATGCTCACCCAAATGCAGGAGAAGCTCAAGCAGACGCATCTCATGGAGATGAAGAAGAACGACAGCGTCATCGATGTCTAAATGGTGGCCGGCCGGCGACTACTCTCTTTACGCCAGTCGCGTGTTCAATTTTACACCTTGATAGACACCATAGTTATAACTATATATATACATACATATATATATATATAATAATAATTATATAGACAGATACACACAGACACACACACACACACGCAACAGCAAACAACCACCAAAAAGTTATGTTTTTTTTTTTTAATGTAGCACACTTACCAGTTAACCGAATTTGGTTCTTTTAAGCTTTTTCTAGTTGCAAAACTAATCCAGATCAAAAAGAAAAAAAAAAACAAAACAAGTAATTAAAAATAAGCGAACAACGAGCGATATTAGTGAATTTTTCAGCCAATTAAAGTTTTTCTTTCTTTTTGTTTTGTTTTCTTTTTTTTTGTAGTTTTAAATGATATACAACAAACAAAAAACGCACACAATTTGTAAAAGCAACTCTTAGCTGAGCATTGACCAAATTGTTATTCAATTTAGCCCCACCCCCAAAAAAAAGTAAGAAAATCGAACAATATGCATAACCCAATAGGGATGGCCTCTAAACTTAGGTCCAGACGAATTCAACTCGCTTTCGGCTGAAATTCGCCAATTTTTTGTAATGTGAGCAAAAGAAGGAAAGAAAACTTTTCAATTGTTGACCGTAGATATTTAATACAAATTTGACTTCAAAATAATGCATACAATAACAAAATATTATGTAATTTCTTATAACGATGAGACTACGCCATTAACTTAGCTGTTGGCTTAATAAATATGTAACTCCACAAAATCCACTAACAACAATACCAAAGTAAAAGGAGTTTAAGCAACTATAAAAACTACAGGACAAACTAACTAAACAAAACAGAACAGAACAAGAGGCACACACAGATATAAACCCAAAAAGTAAGCGTATTTAATTTATGTTTACTTCATATATATATATACATATATAAATATATATATATATTTATTATTATTATTTTATAAATATTTTTTTTTTGTAATTTCTTGGTCAGAGTAAACAAGAGAAGCAATTGGAAACGCATAAGCAGCTCCGAATTTGTTGAAACGAATTGTTAATGAATTTATTTTAAATTATTAGTTAAGCAACATACAACATAATAATTAAATTAAAATTATAGTGGAAAAATTATATACACATTATAATGATAAAATTTAAAAAAAAAAAAAAAACGAAAACAACACAAAATCAACTATTTAAAATAAACATAATTATGAAAATTTACCATTCATTTCAAATAGAAAACTATTTGGGTCACCGATTTGGCAAAGAATGCATTATAAATAATGATCTGTATTTTCTGGAGATATCTCGATTCAGATTGCACAAAAAGCAACAAAGTCTTAAGTAAAATATTTATTAAATTTAAATAATCAAATTAAATCGGGCGCTTACAGTAATATAAGAAATAAAAATATGTAATTCCAAATTGCAGAAAGACTTTAATAATTAAAAACTTCGAGACTAGTTACAGAAATATGCAATTTTGGCTGCAACTTTCATTTACTCATTTTCTTCAATGTTTTTTCTTTTGTTTCTTTTTTTGCCACAGCCTGCGGAAGCAGTTGCTCAGCTCTGCACTGAAAACAGAAATTGCGGAATTATGTTGAAAATGTTGTTCGATTATCGCCAGTAGTGAGAGCCATTATTAGAAACTGGATCACAATCAGGTTTCCGATTGTTGATTGATGGCAAATTCCAATATTTTCAGTTGGTGCTAAATTTAAAATTCCCGCCAAAGTGCTTTGTAAAATTGTCGAGCACTGATTCCAAACAATCGTTCAAGTCACGTACGAACTAGTAGTTCGATAACAATATGAATGAACTGCCAGAGATTAGCTGACAAATAAATAATTTTGTAATTTTAAACATTTTTAAATTGATTTCACGTTGTCTTAAAGCAAGAATATTTTATGAGATTTTATTAAAATACAATATCACATGTATAGAACTATTGTAGTAAATATACAAATCAATTGAATAACACTCATCACAAATTTGAATTGTGGACTATAAAACAACATCTAGTTCGGAAGAGAATATGATATTGACAGGGTATTAACAGAAAAGAGCCAGTTCGCTAGAGCTCAAATTGTTAACTAGATACTAAGATACGCTCTTCGCGTGGTGAACACAGTGCAAATCCATCAAAAATACCGCATGCTGTATTTGATATTAAATGAAAAATACAAAAACAGCTAATCCTACAAAGCGCGGTCAATTTGATCAATTTACATGGTTATTAATTATATTTATAGACAATCGAGAGGTGTTCCTAAGTCGTACAAGAAAACAAATATACTTGTTTGCCTATGACGAATTATCTCGTAGTTATATTTTTCAGATACAGAATGTGCTTATAACCGCACTATGAGTTATCATTTGTTTGCGTTTATTTGTTGCGATTAGATTGAATTTAAAATAAAATTCATTAAAAAATTCATAAAATGAATGTATTTCAAAACTTAATCTTTCTTAGCTTGGAGGCTGTCTCATTATAGCGTTGTACACTGGCAATATACCAAAGCACCGAAATACCAACATAAAAAATACTGAAATAAACATATATAGTGTATATATGTATGTATGTATTTATGTGGCTACTCTAACAGCAAGCAAGCCAGCCAGCCAGCGAGCAGGCAGTGAGAGTGAGCGAGGAGACGACGAAGACGGCTCGTCAAGAGTTACGCACTGAGTATGTGCTGGCGGCGGATAACGGCGAACGGACCCTAAAAACAACAGTGTGCGTGTGCGTGTGTGTGTGTTTTGCTCTTTATTTTCATTTGTAACAACAAATATAGTGGTTAATTCATAATTATCTTGTGAAAATCACAAACTGCAAATAACGAGTGCAGTCTTTCGTGTGAGTGCAATTCTTTCCCAAATGTAATCACATTAAGTGTGAAAATGTTGAACTGAACTGAACTGAAATATCAGCCAGCAAACCAAAGCAGCAGCAATAAATTTGCATGCATCCAACTCTGTCTCATATCCATTTGGGAGGAGAAGCATTGAAAAATTTCAGCTGAAAATCAAAATCAACAATTATAAGTAATTACAACTACAACTATGTATAACTGTTAAAGTAGTAGCAGCAGCAGCAGAGCAGCGACAGAGCAGCAACCACGGTCGTTTAGCAGCCAGCAGCACCAAGAAGACGACGACGAAGAGCAAGACGACAAGTAAAACAACAATAAAGCTGGCCATATTCATACAAAAAAAAATATATTGGGAAAAAAAAAACAGCATGTCGTGAGCTAATCAGAATCAGTGGAAGACAAGTAGAAGTTTTTTTTCAAGTAATATTTTTGGTGAACGGTAATGTTATTATCAATGAATGTTAACTAAAATAAGTGAAAATAATGCAATTGAAATTATATGTTATATTTATAAAAATACGCCAAGCCAAAGCGACGCAGTCGTCGCAGTCAGCGTCGCAGTCGACGTCGTCTCGTGGTGTCAACGTCAACTCCAACCGCGCCGCTTGCTGCTCGCTTGTATGTGGGTGTGTGTGTGAATGTGTATGTGTGGGGCCAGCAAAGGTGGACTGCTGTTGTGTTAAAAAGACGACTCCTGCCGGCAGTCCCGTTATTATTGCACTTCGTCTAAAACTATGTGCTTGTCATGTCTTGTTAATTCGTGTCGAAGCACGCAAGATGAAACACGATGTGCACGGGACACGACTCAATATATGAACTAGAAATTAGGGACACAAATCAAATGATTTAAATATGATATGCTGATATTGAAATTGGGAAAGAAAATTGCAAGATTCTATTGGGGAAAATTGTATATTTGTCAAGCATGCTTTAAAATATTCAAAACTTTTAAGCAAATAATGCATCAACGAAAGTAAGAATAAACTGTAAATAATTGCACTAAACTTTTTGTTTTGTCTCCAAACAAAATCGTGTCACGACGTGTTGCTGAAATCCTAAGCCCACCCATCTCTGCCTGTGTGCGTGTGTGTGTGTGTCTGAGTGTGTTGTTTTACTGAAAAGTCGCGTACGGTTAAAATAGATAAATAGTTGAGAATCCAAATCTAATCGTGAGTAGTTTGAGTTGCCCGCTTAGCAATTACAAGGCGTTTCCGCTTTCCGCCGTTTGTTGTGCTGAATTTCGAATATTGATTCCATCCTTTTATGTAGTCATTTATCGCAGCTGAGCAGCGCTGTTTTAATCAAACTGTAAATCAAAGCCAAAACAGCAGCAGCAACAACAACAAAAACAGTGAGCAAATCAAAAGAAAAAAGAAAACATCAAAACGAAACGAAAAAGCCAACAATAACAGCAAGAGGAAGAAGAAGCAGCAGCAGAAGCAGTGGAAAATGACGGACTATGTGGAGCTGTTAAACAGCATGTCGAGCAGATTTAACAGCGATTGCGCCACCAGCACCGCCGAGGGCGGCACTCTGCTCAATATGGATCTGGCCGAGGATAAAACTGTCAAGTGGCGCAATTTGGCCAACAATCAGTTCGCCTGCAAGGATAAGGATAAGAAGCAATGCACCCACGAAACGCAACAGAAGCAACAGGAGGAGCAGCAGCAGATTCTCGTAGCTGCTGGTGGCGTCAAATGCGAAACGGAAGCTGCAACGGTTTCCGAGCAGAAGCTGCTGCCTCAAGGCCAAAGTCAAAGTCGGGACAACAACAACAGCAACAACAACAACAGCAGCGATGCTGATGGCGATGCAGAAAAAAGACAAATAGCGGGAGCAGAAAAAACACAAGCAGCGACGTCGAGCACTGCTGCTGCGATAGTAGCCGACAATGGAAACGACGATGACGTTGACGTTTCCGAGAGCGCAGTGGAAGCAGTAGCAGAAGATGCAGCGGCAACAAAAGCAACTGTAGATGAAGAGAGAGGAGATGCTGAAAGAGCAGCAGCAGCAACATCAGCAGTCAAGTTGGAGCAGGAAGCATGCAAAACTGCAGAAATAGCAGTTGGCGACGAGCTGGCAACGCCGTCGTCTGTGCAAATTTTAATAGCAGCTGCGACAGGTGCAGCACCAGTAACAGCAACAGCAGCAACAACAACAACAACAGCGGAAGGCATTAAGGCTGAAAGAGTGATGGAAACGGCAAACGCAACACCCAAAGAGGAGCTGGACGAGGAGCAGCAGTCGCAGCCGCTGCCGCAGGAGCTAATGCCGACTGCGCAGCGCGAGCAAAAGGCAAGCACAGAAGCGGCGACAGAGGCAGCGGCAGTGACAGCGACAGAGGCAGCGACAGAGACAGCGACACAAGAAGCCGAGGTCACATCGGTTTCAGTAGCAGCATCGGCATCGGCATCGGGAACGGCATCCCCAGCAGCGCCAGTCGCTCCACTTGTTGTCAACTCTGCTGGTAATAGCAGCGACGCTGACGCTGACGCAACAGATTCGACATCGATGAATGCTCCGGCAAGCAGCGATGATGTCGCAGCGCCAATAGCAGCAAAAGCAACAACAACAACAACAGTCACAGCAGCAGCAGCACCAGCACAAGTGAATGCTGATAAAAACGTAAGTGTATTCGTGTATATATGTGTGTAAATGTGCGCGTGTGCTTTTTGCATGCATGCGTATAAGTATGCTCATGTGTGTGTGTGTGTGTGTTAGTGTAATTCTCGAATTCGAATTCTTTCAGTGTTTGCAGCTTGCTTGAATTACTTACTGTTGTTTTGCTTACAATTAAAATATTGGGGAGCACTAGCAACTAGTTTATTGAAAAGGGATTAATGTAGAGAAAGAGTGCAAAATGGGCAAAAAAACAATGCCAGAAAGAACGAGCGAGCCACTAAGTGAGAGAGAGACAGTAAGAGGGAGAGAGAGCTATAAAATCGTAATTTGCTTCATTGGTCTAAGCAGAGTTGATGAAAAGTATGTTTAAAATATTATTCGATGTGATACACACACACAAACATACACACACACACATACATGTGTGTGTGTGTGCGAATGTTTATACATGCAAAAATTTGTAGCAGAAAGTTTGCCCATAATCTGAAAATGAATGAGAAATGAAAATGGCAGCAAGTCAATTGTAGGAACTTAAATAGCTTAAATGCAAAGCGAAAATCAAAGTATAATGAAACTGTAAATTAATAGGTAGGGCTTATCAGCTTGTTATTAGCCATGTCACAAACTTAAACTTGCAATCATCTTAATGAGGGGTCATAAAATCAAGCATTTCACAAAACTAACTTATTTAACATAGCAAATGTATCCTAAACGAAAGGAAAACCTTATAGGAGAGGTCATAGTCTATCTATCAATTATGGATCAAGTGATGAATATCAAATTAGAAGTTGGTTGAAATCACTTATTTGATTACGTGCTGCATAAATTCAAATTTAAAATGAGGCAAACTTTCAATTTGCATAATATATATATATATATATATATATATATATATATATATATTTTTTATATATTATGTGTTATGTGTGTACCTATAATACAGTAGACGTTCGCTAAAGTGTACAGCTGCAGATGTTTATGGGCTGAAATTTTGTTTTGGATTTGTTTGGGTAAACGACCTCCAATATTATATTATGTTTATTTGCCAGGCATTAAAGCAACGAGCAAAAGAAATGTGTCGTCTTCTTCTTCTTATCATTCTTCTGCTTCTTCTTCTACTGTTTTTGAACCAGTTTCGTAGGCAGCTTTTAAACTGGTATTTGGTATTTGGCTAGAAATCATAAGGCCGACAATATTAACACATATTCTCCGATCTAAATCGAATTTACTATTTTGTCCATTGAAATATATATTTCAGCACTTAAACGAATAATAATACAAATCGTATATATATCTCAGATTCATTGGTCCCACAATATATAAATAACCAAGAATTGCATTAAACTCTCCAATCAGTAAATGCAAGTTTTTTTTATCAATTTATTTTGTTAGTCAGAAAATAATGCAATTATCAATTATCGATTGACTACTGTAAAATTGAAATGCTTAAATCGTTTAGCGTATTTCGACAGCTAGTTGGGTTTATGAGTTTGTCTTGATTAATTGGCGTTCACCTTGGTGAGTGTCTACTGTGCTCGCATTGACTGTTGCAAGTTTGTTGCTGCAGGTGTGATAGGTGTAGCAGCATCCTTGATATTCCCGGTATATATATATATTACAACTCTAGCACCCTCTTCCTCCTCTCTCTTTCTCTCTCCCTCCTCGCTCTCTCTCTCTCTCTCTCTCTCTCTCTCTCTCTCTCTCTCTCGCTCTGTTGCCACAATTGTCCCCGGCCCTGTTGTTGGCCTTGTTGGCTAGCCAAGTGTTTGGGAAGACGTGTTGCCAGGGCAACCTGTCAAGTGGCCGAGGGAACGAGAGTGGTTAGCCTAGCAGCTCCACATAGATTCGTATTTCAATTGGTTTTAACCCCGTTTAGACAGACAGACAGTCAGTCAGACAGGCGGACAGATAGGCCAGTCTGTTGTTTATTAACGATAATTTGATATAAATTTTGAATGCGATTCACGAATGGACGAAAGGCAAGTTGCAAGTTGCAATTCTTTTTTGCTGTTGGGGTTTGTTGCGTCCAATTGAATGTTTTCATTGAATTCGTCTGTGTCTCCCCTGCTGCCTCATTCGCAAAGAGCTGTGTGGTTGCATCCATCGTCATCTGGTGTGGTTTCACCTGTTGTCCAGACTCTCAACTGAATTGGCAATCTACGTGTGACTCAATGCAGGTTGTTCTTTTGCAGGAACAGAATGGTGCCGGCAGCACGCGTCGCTTGCGTCGCACACCCCGCCCCACAGACACGCCCACATTCTGCATGCCGGACGAGCTGACGCTGCAGGAACAGGAGCAAGAGCAGGAGGCGGTGGCGGCAGCGGATGCGGAAGCGGAAGCCAGCGAGGAGCAACAAAAAATACCAATGGAGAACAATGGCGAAACGGCGATCGATGTGAAAAAGGAGCCAGAAAAATCACCGGGCGACATTGAACTGACCTCAAATGCGCTGCCAGCACCAAAACGCGGACGCGGACGTGCCAAAAAGATCAAACCCGATGCAATGGATGCTGCAACTGTGGAAGCAACAGTTGCCGATGGAGGACAGGAGGAGATGATGACGACAACGACAACGTCGCCACAACCAGCACCAGTCGAGCGCAAAGTGGGCCGCAAGCGCAAACTGGTCGAGGAGGAGCTGCAGCAGCAATTGATAACAACGGATTTGAGTGCTGCAACTGTCGTTGTCAAAACCGAGCAGGATGTGGAAGATGCTGCCACAACCACTGTGGCTGCTGCAGCGCCAAGCGGACCAGATGCTGCCAAGCGAATGCGACGCAGTGTGCGTCTGGGCAATCGCCTGGACAACGTGCACCACGCTCTCGACGAGATCAAAACGGAGCCACTGCTTCTCGCAAGTGAGCAGGCGTCAACAGCTGATCAATTGGCCGCCGTGGCGGTGGCCGCCGTCATGCTGGATGAGAAGACGCCACCGAAGAAGCGCGGCCGCAAGGCCAAAATAGTGGCGCCGCCAAACCGTGCCACCGATGCAAGTGGTCAAGCCTTGCCACATTTGCTGGTGGCAGCAACAAGCAATAGTGGCAGCTGTCCACTGGCTCTGGCCAATGGCAATAAGCGCGCTGCAGCAGCAGCGACGCCATTGTCAATGGCAGCAGCCATGGCAGCATCAGGATCAGCAACAGCTTCAGCTGCAACAGCAACAACATCGAGCAGCGGAGCTGCTGGGGATCAGTTGCAGTTGCCCAAGCGCTCCAAGCGTCGCATCAAGCCCACAACCAAAATACTCGAGAACGATGAGCTGCGCTGCGAGTTCGAGACGAAGCACATCGAGCGCATGACCCACTGGGAGGCCGCCGAGGGCGATGCCACCCACTACGAGACACCGCTGCAGCCGGGCAGCGGTGGCGGTGGCGGTTCCAATTCATCGACATCCCGGCAAAAGAGCGAGAAATCGGATGGAGGCAGCGGTATGGAGCAGCAGCAGCAGCAACATCATCCGGCCGGCACCAGTTCCATCAAGAAGCGACTGTTCTCCAAGTCACAGCGCGACATTGACAATTCGGGGGCAGCGCTGCTGGCGCAGAGTCAGGTGCGTCCCTGTCCCGATCTGGAGCAATTCCTGAGCGACATCAAGTCGGCCAAACTGTTGACCGGCAATCGTTCGCCGGAGGAGCGTAAAATGAACAAGAAGCAGCTGCGCAAACTGGCCAAACAAAAGGAGAAGCATCTCAAGCATTTGGGCCTGAGGCGCAACAACAGCGAAGAGGCCAGCGGCAACGATAGCTCCAACACGGACAACGAGGAGTTTGTGCCAGCGACGCCCGTTCAAGTGGGCAAGCCCAGCGTCACGTTGCGTCTCCGCAACGCCAGTAAGGAGGCGAACACCAGTCTCCACCAGCAGTCAGTCGCTGGCAGTCTCAAGCAACAGCTGGCTCTACCACCGCCGCCTCCACCATCCGCTGCTGCTGCAGCTGCGCCAACCAAATTGTCGCGCCGCGTTGCTGTGCGCAATAACAGCGCCGCAGCAGCAGCAGCAGCAGCAGCAGCAGCAGCATCCACAATTGCAACGCTGGAGCATGGACAGCTGCACACGCTGAATAGCGTCATTCTGTCCAATGCCAGAGATGCCATAGCCAGCACATCTTCAGCCGCTGCTGCTGCTGCTGCGGCAGCTGCTGCTGCAACTGCATCATCATCGTCTGTGAAATTCATTTGTCTGTGCCAGAAGAGCTCGCAGTATTATGCGAGGAATGCACCGGATGCATCCTACTGCTGTGCGATCGATAACATCGATGAGCAGAAGATCGGCTGCTGCAACGAGCTGGCTGCCGATGTGCACAATCTGTTGCGCCCCAGCCAGCGTGTCGGCTACATGATCCTCTGCGATGAGCACAAGAAGCGACTCCAGGCGCACAACTGTTGCGCCGGTTGCGGCATCTTTTGCACCCAGGTGAGTGAACACTGAGCACACTCAGTTGACTTAACTGAATCCTTTCGTATTGCATTGCAGGGCAAATTTGTGCTGTGCAACAGGCAGCACTTCTTTCATCCGGATTGCGCTCAACGCTTCATCCTCAACAGTCCCTATGATGCACAACAACAGCAGCAGCAGCAACATGCTGCTCTTCATGCTGGCAGCAGCAGCAGCGGCAGCAGCTATGCCAGTCCACTGCTAGTTCTCAAATGCCCGCACTGCGGCGTGGATACACCGGAACGCACCTCAACGGTGACCATGAAATGCCAAACGTTGCCTGTCTTTCTGCCCGCCCAGAAGACCAAAATGTAAGTGTTTATTTCTTTTGCCTTTGTTTATTCAACTGGTGCTTATCTTCTCCTTCTGCTTCTCTTTCTGCTGCTGCAGCAAACCTGCCAGGCTGACTACCTCGTCGCATTTGACACAATTTGCCAATGCCGCCGGCAGCGCGAAACCAACCAGCGGCGGCAGCGGCAGCTCCGCGGCAGCCAAGGCGGCAACTACTGGACGTGGCAAGGCAGCTGTCAAATCGAATGGTGGAACACGCCAAGGCGCCAAGGCAGCTGCAACTGCTACTGCTGCAGCTGTTGCTGCTGCTGCTGCAGCTGGGGGTGGTGGTGGTAATGTCAATGCCAATGCTGCTGCTGCTGCTGCTGCTGCTGCTGGACAGTCGCTGAACATAATCAACTTTGAGCAACTGATACCAGAGTCCGTGATGAATGTGGTGCTGCGCGATCGGATTGTCTCGTCCAGCGGTCGGGTCACAACCGAATTCAACTCACGCGACATGTACTACGCCGTGCAGAATGATGATCTGGAGCGTGTCGCCGAGATACTGGGTAAGCCTTTGCCTCCCATTCCACAGTTGAAGCTTAGCCAAACCTTAAATCTCTCTCTTTCTCTCATTCTCTGTGTCGCAGCTGCTGACTATGATGTGTTGACGCGGATGCGTGAATACCTAAATGGTACCTGCCTGCATCTGGTTGCCCATTCGGGCACCCTGCAAATGGCCTATCTGCTGCTCTGCAAGGGCGCCAGCTCCCAGGACTTTGTCAACATTGTGGACAGTGAATTGCGTACGGCTCTCATGTGCGCCGTGATGAATGACAAATGCGATATGCTTAATTTATTTATGCAGTGCGGTGCCGATGTTGCCATCAAGGTGCGTCTTTACCCCATTTTATATGTAATTGATATGTTTATGTGTGTTATTTATTTGCACAGGGACCCGATGGCATGACCAGTCTGCATATTGCCGCCAAACTGGGCAACATCGATGCGGCTCAACTGATTGTGGACAGTTTTCGCGCCTCGCGCAACATTGCCAATTTTCTGAGCTTCATTAATGCCCAGGATGAGGGCGGCTGGACGTCTATGGTCTGGGCAGCCGAGCTGGGGCACACGGATATTGTGAGGTATGTAATTATATATACATAATATATACATATAATATACACACCTGGACATCTAGTTAGCATCGTTTAGGATCTGGCTTTCATTATTCCAGAGACTATTATGTCATCTCTGATCAATGCCAGTCCTAATGAACCAATGCAAAGTTTTTGCTTAACTTTAAATTTGCTCTTTTGAATTTTATTGGATATTCTACTAGTTAATTTTGCTGCCACCAATCACCATGATGAAGTTTTCTTGAATCCTGCACGCTTTTTAATGTTTTCTTCTCATTTACGAGCATGAAAGTGTTCTGAGACCTTTTAATTGATGTTGTTGCTATGCAATTGTTAATATATTCCTTGATCTTAGAGCTTATGCTCTTCTTATGTGATACTCAGTTAAGGCTTTATTATAAATCGTAAATTCACACACCTATTTGAATGTCCAGGTATATTATATATACGATATATGTATGTACGAAAGAGTTACTTTAACGATTTTATGCTTAACATTGTTGCAGCCTGCTACTCAATCATGGCGCCGATCCCAATATATGCGACAATGACAACAACACGGTGCTGCACTGGTCGACGCTGCACAACGACGGACTGGACACGATAACGGTGCTTCTGCAGGCGGGCGCCGATTGCAATGTGCAGAATGTTGAAGGCGATACACCGCTGTAAGTCTACTTCGCATCTCCATTGAGATGACAAATGAGAAATGTACTTAAATCGATTCCATTTAGACACATTGCCTGCCGCCACTCGGTGACGCGCATGTGCATCGCATTGATTGCGAACGGCGCCGATCTGATGATCAAGAACAGGGCCGAGCAGCTGCCGTTCGATTGCATACCGAACGAGGAATCCGAGTGTGGCCGAACCGTCGGCTTCAACATGCAGATGCGCAGCTTCCGGCCATTGGGTCTGCGCACCCGGGTCGTCTGTGCGGATGCCTCAAATGGACGCGAATCGCGTCCCATACAGGCGGTGCGCAACGAGCTGACCATGTCGGAGCATGAGGATGAGGCCGATGCGCTAATGTGGCCGGACTTCAAGTACATTACCAAGTGCATAATACTGCAGAATTCGGTGCAGATCGATAGTCGGGTGTCGCAGATGCGCATCTGCTCGTGCCTGGACAGCTGCAGCAGCGATCAGTGCCAATGCAATGGCGCCTCCTCGCAGAACTGGTATACGGCAGAGAGTCGACTCAACTGCGATTTCAACTACGATGATCCGGCCGTCATTTTCGAATGCAACGATGTCTGCGGCTGCAATCAGGTTTGACATCAATTTATTTGTAATTTCAATCAAATCAAATTCTAATCCCCCGCTCCAATTCAAGCTGTCGTGCAAGAATCGGGTGGTGCAGAATGGCACACGGACACCGCTGCAGATTGTCGAGTGCGAGGAGGCAGCCAAAGGCTGGGGCGTACGTGCGCTGGCCAATGTGCCCAAAGGCACTTTTGTGGCAAGCTATACGGGCGAAATACTCACCGAACCGGAGGCACATCGACGCACCGATGACAGCTACTACTTTGATTTGGACAATGGGCACTGCATCGATGCCAATTATTATGGCAATATCAGTCGCTTCTTCAATCACTCGTGCGATCCCAATATTCTGCCCGTGCGCGTCTTCTATGAGCATCAGGATTATCGCTTTCCAAAAATCGCCTTCTTCGCCTGTCGTGACATCGATGCGGGCGAGGAGATCTGGTAAGATCCCAACCGCCCCACCACGCTACTCTTAAGTAGTTCAATTTCATCATTAACTACAATTACATTTACAGCTATGATTATGGCGAAAAGTTTTGGCGCTCCGAACAACGTTCCAGCGGCGGTGGTTGCAAGTGCCTCACGGCTGCCTGTAAATATGCCCAGCAGTCGCCCAGCTCGAATGCATCGCCAACGGCAACAGTCGAGGAGGAGCCGGAGGAGGAGGCGGAGGCGGTTGTGCTTGCAGCGTCGCAATAGATCAATGATCCATAACCACCCCTTCGAGGCGAGCACACAATAGAGAGACAGCGACAGCGATAGCGACGGAGACAGAGACAGAGACAGCAAACGACAATGACTCTCTTGGCCAGGTCAAGCTGCCAAGCTGCCAAGCATCACAGACAAAAAGAGCGCCATATTATACAAACACATATACAACAAAAACACATAACAACAACACACATAACATAGATAATCAAAATCAAAATCAAAGCCAACAGCAACAACAACAAAAACAACAAATAACGATGACAACAACTGAGAGAGAGCGAGACAGAGAGAGGTTTGTTCGTTGTTGGTCTTCGACTGCCAAATGTTTCATGGTTTTTTTTTTTTATTGTAATTATTATTATTATTATTATCATTTTAGTTACTGTTTCAACACGCAGTTATTTGTATATGTAAATATCATAATATTTGTTTTTATTATGCATTTGTTTTTATGAGATAATAATGTGTTTATAATACATATTTTTTTAACACATATATATTTGTACGTTAGGCTGCGTGTCGCATTGTGCAATACAAAATGTTTTAAAATATATAGATACGTATACATACACATACATATATAGCCCACAAATATGGGTAACTACTTATATACATACACACACACACATACACATATATATGTGTATATATATATACATATATATATCTAGATTATGTGCAATTGAATCAATTTTTTTCTATGTGTCTGTGTATCTGATGCATGTGTGTAAAAGCTAAACTTAATGTAGCGCAAGCCATAGCTATACATTATAGATGTATATATATACATAACATGCATGTATTTCCAATGTATTTTCCATCTAGGTGCGTTCGAGGAAAAGGCAAACTGAGAGTTTGTATCTAGTCATAGGAGATAATATACATATATACAGATATGTATATTTCTGAATACATAGAGTTTTTTTTTGGTATTGTTCAACGTTATCTGCGGCAGAGCGTTAACAATAACAATAACCAACAAACAATAGCGACAACAAGAACAACAACAGCACTCACACCTACAATACACACACACACACACACACACACAATTGTGAATTAAACAATAAATGTAACTTGTTTTCAACTAAGTTACGCATAATCCGTATACAAAAAAAGATGCACTTTTTTTGTTGGCATTTCTAGCAAAATTCGATTTTTTTTTAGACCAAATTCAAAAACAAATGAAAAATTTTATATAATCAATTAGATAACTAAATCAAAATAAATATGATAATGTATGCTTGCGTTGGGTCAAAGTACTGATAGTCGTTAGAGTATGTATTTTAGCCATTAATAGATACTCACACACAAACACACACAGACACAGTCATAGACACGCAGACCGAGAGACGCACACATTTAGAGCCACAAACTGGTTTTGAAAGCATTATTATGGTGAAGGTGCCGTTGTTGCCTATTGGAACATTTTGCTAAGCTTACTTTTATAGTTTAAACTTTAAACAGCAAAGCGAATCGACTGCAAATGCAAACAGTAACGGTCCCTGTGCTACAGTTACAGTTACTGTCTGATGTTGCAACAACAACTGCAACTGCAATCGACCGAATTTAGCTTTGCGCTCGAAAGCCATAAGTGCCTGACAAGCTTTCAAAGAAACCCCCCTTCCAATCCCCCTCCCCCTCCACACACACACACACACCAACCCAGCACACAATGTATACATATATATAGGGTCAATATGGCTAGGCCTGATACTACAGGAAGCAAAAGAGAATACAATAGATTGACTGCATTGGATTTTGAGATGCAACATCATATTATACTTAATTTCAGTTCCAATCATATCCCTGCGTCTAACGAATCACATCCTCAGCTAGTAAGAAGTTAGTGGTAATTAATAATAAATACGTACAGATGAATATACAGTTATGGATGTTGGTCGAAGACTGCGCGTATGCGAGGCCTTCTAACTTAAATGTGTATTATGTAAATGTTTGTATGTATGTTTATACTAGGAATACGTAAATATAAGTTATAAATGCTGAAATATTATTATAAAACAATAATACACGTTAATACAAAACCTACTCACACACATTCAGCCCTTAAAGCAGAATAATTTTACGATATATTGCATACACACACAAACACATTTATATATATATATATATATATAGAAGATGTAATATGTAAATATATATATATATATCTATTTTTTATTGGTCTAACTTCAATATGAAGGAATAGAAGATTTGTAACACGAACATCACCGCATTGAGATTTGCTGTGTTCCTAGAGTTCACTTAAGCTGTATATAAAATAGATATGTATACTACATATGTATTTAGTGTAAAGGTCTAGAGACTAGAGCCTGAGGTCAAACTAGAATAGACAAGTAACGGAGCATTTATTGCGCTCCCACTTGCACTGGTCTTTGGGGCTGCATTTTCTATACGTCATTTGTGTACCATTTAAGCAACATTTACATATATAGAACGGTTTCGAAGCACGATATTATAAAACTAAGTAGTCACCCTCAAGTCTTTATTGTTATCGGTCTGCGATTATTGTTTTGTTTTTCATTATTATTTTTTATTTTTATTTTTTTCTTGTTTATGAACAAGTTCACTTTTATATATATTTCTATTGTTCTAGTAGTTTACCATATGGATTAGTTGAAATTTAAACCAATAACGTTTAACCTAAGTCACCGAGATATTGAATCAAATAAATTGTAATACATGCAAACGAAATTAATCTGTTAATTCCATTTTAAAACAAACATTCAAACTGTTGGCGCCATAACTGCCAATGCAACAATGCGTTCAGTGTTTCTTGTGATTTATTTTTCGCCATCAGCTGTAGCAACATATATTTTTTTAAGGAAATCTGGCCACACTGTGTCGCCAATTGTATGTTTTGTAATTTTGAGGTTGGTTCTGATACATTTGTTTTACAATTCATATTTTGTAACATATTCGAAACTAATTAACAGACAGGTGTACTGCTCAACTAGCCAAAAGTGCATTGACTGCGAGTACTCATTGGTGCGCCTCTTCATGCAACTATAACACATCTAAAATAACTAGCAACAGCATCGGCATCGACACCGACATTAAAACAATCCACTGCCGGAATGAGTTTTCCTGACAAAGCGCAGCGCGCCAAGTGCTGGTCGACACGTGATGAATACTGGAAGTGTCTAGACGACAATGCGCCCAAGCACAGCTCAACGAGCGGTGAAAAGGTGCCAAATGCCTGCCAGAAAATGCGCAAGGCGTTCGAGCAATCATGTCCCGGACAGTGGGTAAAACACTTTGACCGCAAGCGCACATACGAGCAGTTTAAGGAAAAAATGGCATCTGGGTACGACCCGCTGGAATCCACAAAGGCTCAAGATTCACCCAAATGAGTAGGCGAAGAAGAAGTGAAGGTTCAAAATGTTACGCTGTTTTCTTTTTTTTTTTGTATTGTTATAGTGTAGTGTAAATAAAACATAAGCATTAGCATTATGACTACGCTAATTGTTGTTTATTAATTATACACATTATATACATACATATATATTTGTATTTGTATTTGTATATGTTTACGAATCGAATTTGAAATTGAAAATTTAAAATATATACGCCAGTGTGTACGCATGCAAGTGTTTTTCACACATAAATTGCACTAAAAATGTCCATAAACCTTTCGCTCGAAAATATAAGTATGTACGTAAAGTATGTATGTAAAATATAAGTATATACATTTAGATTGTCATTACCTCTACAGGTTTTAAATCAAAATTTCAGTTGAAATGTGCCAAACATGGTCAAAAACAGTGCCTTGAATATTGCAGTTGCGCCTGCCAGTGTATACACATCGAATTAGTTTTGTGTATTTAAAAAGTGCTAAAAATTACTTAAAAGTCTTGAACTCGAAAACGGTCAAAGCCATAGACCACTTTTGATTGCTGTACTTATTATTAAACAATTTAATTGAAAGTGGCAAGTGCTGCGTGACACTCACATTATATAAATGTCGCCATGAATCCGATAACGTTTGGCGTTTTAACAGGTAAGCGAATAGTGTTGAATCTGCTGCGTATATTTATATTAATTAATTGTTTGATGTTTCAGTTAGTGACAGCTGTTTCCAGGATCCTGCCAAGGATAAGAGCGGGCCACGTCTGGTGGCGCTGATACGCGACTCCTTTGACAATGCGCAGGTGGTTATCAGTGTGCTGCCCGACGAGCGTGATCTCATACAGCGCGAGCTGCGCAAATGGATTGATCGCAGCGATGTGGGTATCATTATAACGACGGGCGGCACCGGCTTTGCGCCGCGCGATGTCACGCCGGAAGCAACAAAGCCGCTGCTCGATAAGGAGTGCAATCAGCTGAGCCTAGTCATTGCCCTGGCCTCGCTGCAGAAGACCAAGTACGCGGCATTGTCGCGCGGCCTCTGTGGCATCGCAGACAATACGCTGGTGCTTAACTTTCCGGGCAGCGAGAAGGCCGTAGCCGAGTGCTTCGAGGCGGTACGTGATCTGCTGCCCCACGCCCTGCATCTGATCCGTGACAATGTTGCCCTCGTGCAGCGCACGCACGCTGAAGTCCAGGACACTGCTGCGTTGCCCAGCGTGCCCAGCGTGCTCAAGCGAGATCACGTCTGTCCGCACAAGACGGGCGCTGGTGACGATGTGGATCGCAATTCGCCGTTTCCCATGCTGCCGGTGCTCCAGGCCCTGGACACCATTCTAAGCGTGGTGCAGCGCAATAGCAAAGTGGAGCAACAGCTGCGCACACTTGTATCACCGGTCAACATACCCCCATTTCGTGCATCTATCAAGGATGGCTACGCAATGAAGTCCACAGGGTTTTCCGGAACCAAACGTGTTCTAGACTGCATTGCCGCCGGCGATAAGGTAAGGAGTTGCTAGTTGCTATTGTTTATGAAATTGAAGATTTTGATATTTTATCTGGCTGATGCAGGTTAACCAACATCCACTGCGGGAGGATGAGTGCTTCAAGATCAATACGGGCGCACCGCTGCCGGAGAATGCGGACTGTGTGGTGCAGGTGGAGGATACAAAGTTAGTGAAGAGTGACAAATATGGCAAAGAAGTTCTGGTCGAGGTTCTGGTTGAGCCCAAGGCGGGCCAGGATGTGCGGTGAGTTGCCCTGATAAACGAATAACAACTGCATTTATATAGCTATAATCCATCACAGATCCATTGGTTACGATTTGCGCGTGGGCGATCCAGTGTTTCCCGCCGTCGACTGTTCACCGGTTATCATCAAATCCTTGCTGGCCTCCATTGGCAGCCAGCTGCCGCAGCGCAAGCCGAAAGTGGCCATCATCTCAACGGGCAGCGAGCTGCTGGCGCCACACCAGCCATCAGCCGCTGGCAAAATCTATGACTCGAATACAACCATGCTGGAGGAGCTGCTGCTCTACTTTGGCTTCGATTGCATGCAGCAGCACGTGTTGGGTGACGAGTAGGTGGCTCAGATGCGCAACAACGCACAGATCAGCACAGCACAGCAGAACACACTAAACGATTTATTCTGTTTTGCATTTAAGCCTGACTACCATTAAGCAAACCCTGTCCGATCTCTATGATGCTGTGGACTTTGTCATCTGCAGCGGCGGCGTCTCAATGGGTGACAAGGACTACATCAAGCCAGCGCTGAAGCAGCTCAAATTCCAGCTACATTTCGGACGCGTTAACATGAAGCCCGGGTTGGTTGTCATTTGCATAAGCCATACTCAAAAACTTAGTTAATTAGTTTAATTCATAGCAAACCGATGACATTTGCGAGCAGGGATCAGAAGTACTTCTTTGGCCTGCCCGGTAATCCCGTGTCCGCCTTTGTCACATTCCATCTGTTCGCTTTGCCCGCCATACGCTGGGCAGCCGGCTGGGAGCGGACCAAGTGCACGCTACCCATTGTTAATGTGACGGTAAGTCAAAAGTCTTCGATTGTGAAATAGCAGAACTTATCGCTGCGGCAAGTACTTCACCCAGATTACCTAATGATGGTCAACAAATGTGACAGCCGATTGAGATTGATGTTGACAGACTTGATCAATCAATTTTTGTTCTATATATAGATCTATACATATTGGAAATATGTCACACTCTTCCTGAAGCTGTTGTTCGTCGCATTTGATTATAAAAGCGCTTGAACGTTATCTGGGTGGAGCCCTCTTTCCAATGCGGTGCGATAAGGGGCACATTAAAGACATTCTTCAATTAATATTTCGACACGCATATTTGTTATCGCTCTCAGGCTATAAGCGCTTACGCAAATATGCCACAAAAAGAATTGTGTATTTAACTTATCTGAAATTATGATTAGACCAACTTATTTTTCTCTGTGGATACATGTTGTTAAAAAACTGGAATTTATGACACCTGTCAGCAAGAACGAAATTAACCGGATGAGCTAGCCGGTTTTTAAATATACAATATACAATATATAATGTATGCGCTTTTAACACCAGTATTGAAATGTGCTTAATGTGAGCTGAACAATCGGAGATTATTTGAGACGCTTTCAATAGACTAACCAGACTGCCAACTTATGCATGTCCATGAATACTAACAGTGATTTCATTCATATATATTTACTGATTCTTATACCAAATTTATTCAAATCTTGAAAACTCATACAGACTACAAAAATCTCTGTAGAATGCAGCCGATATTCTGCCAATGAGAATTACCCAACTTGTATACTTTTTAACGTAATAGGAAACGCTTCAAAATTCTATCCTATTCCGTAGTTCATTTTCGAGTTACATTGAGTTATTTAGCAATTCTGAATTATAGATCTTTATCAATGTTTATTAACAAACTTTATTTATCTATCGGTTGCAGTTGCTCAACGATGCCATTGATTTGGATCCTCGTCCCGAATATGTTCGCGCCACGGTGACCAGTATTCAAGGCCAGCTGCATGCCAGTGTCAATGGTGACCAGGTAAGCTGATCGCCGATGACAGTCCCAGTTCCAATTGGTAACTGAACATATCCATTTACAGATCAGCAGTCGGCTGCAGAGCATTGTGGGCGCGGATGTCCTTCTCCATTTGCCAGGACGTAGCGACAACAAAAAGCAGGCGCGTGCTGGTGATGTTTTCAGTGCCTCCGTGCTGCGCTATGATTTCATCTCAAAATACGAATAGCAAGGAGGAGGGCAACACAAAGTGTCCTTCCAAGGATCACAAAAGAAAAAAAAAAACCATAAATGTGAACACAAAAATGCTTGCAGATTAGCACAAATTTTGTAAAAATGTTTATTTTGATATGTTTGTGTGTATGTAGATACATATAGATATATATATATATATATATGTATATACATATAAATCGTAACATTATATATATATTTATATGTATACGCAATCGCTGCGTTTTTTTTTTTTTTTGTTTTTTCAGCAAAATACACCGAACCAGTGTCAACAAATTGTTGTCTACAAATCAAATGCAGCAAATTGTCAACTTGTCTTTGTAAAAAATGGTTACACGAAAAAAAAAAAAATGTTTATAAGTAGTAATAATTAAACATAAACATTGCAAAAGAATGTTGATATCGAAACAGTTAGGCATATATGCATATATGTGTATAGCTGATTACAAAAGATAAAGACAAGGATTTTGGGGTTATCCGTATGTACAGGAAATATGGTATGGTAAAAGGCACGCAATTAGCTCCGATCAAACGCACTGCATCGGATTGCCATTCCCAGGCAGCTGAATGCGGATGACATAAAACTCTCCACTCGACTCGACTCGGCTCGGCTCGCTTCAGGCTTAGACGGACTGCGTGGCGGCCTCGCTACTGGGCCGATGTAGGCGCAGCGAGGAGCGGCATGGCAACGTGAATTGATACTTGTTGTGGGAGAGCAGCGTGTAGCGCTGCTGGGGCGTATAGTCCCACAGTGCCCGCTCAATGACCTGCAGTGCACTGGCGCTCAACACATCCGCCGTATATTGGGTTGGTGCGCCCGGGCACTGTGACATGGCTATCAGGGAACAAGAAAAACCAAACAGAGAGATTAGTATATGCCAGAGAGAGAGAGAGGGAGAGGGAGAGAGAGGGGAGACACTTACTTTGAGCAACTGGCGCCTTGTACAACGATTCGACAGTCATGCCGCATGTGTCCAATGCGACAATGCTGACACCATACGGTTGGAGCTCCTTGCGCAGCTCCTCGGCACACTTCTCGACGGCGACACGGGACGCATTGAATGCGACCAGACCGTCACCGCCCATGCTGGCGCCTGCACTGCTGCCGCCCAAATAGAGTAGACGGCCGCGTGTCGGACGCAGCAGCCCCACAAATGCCTTGGCCACGCGCAGCGTGCCCAGTATGTTCGTCTTGAGCATATGCTCCCAGTGCTGCACATCCTGCGATTCGACACGGCCGCGATACACACTGCCGCTGGTATTGATGACGGCAGCAATGCCACGCTCATTGGCATTCAGATGGGCGCCCATTGCGATAGTTGCCTCACGCAACACATCCTCACGCGTCACATCCAGCCGCATTGGTATAATGGTGCCGCTAATCGGTTCCTCGCTGTACTCGCGTATCTTCATCCAGCCGCATAGCAGTTTGGCTGGCAGCGAATCGCGTGCCTCCTTCATGCCGGCAAAGACGCGACAGCCCTTGTTCGCCAGATACGTGCACAGCTGGAGGCCGAGCGCCGTATCGGCGCTGGTGACCAGCACCACACGACTGGGTGGCGACAATTCGGCATTGCACGCCTGACTCTCCTCGCGCACCTTGCATATCAGATAGATGAGCAGCGCGCCGGCGATCGAGAAGAGCGCCAGCAGCTGGAAGGCCAATACCAACATGGTCATTGGCTCCATTATGTCATTGCTGCAAAACACAAAATGCAAATGGAAGCAAATGCGATTAGGAATTATTTTACAGTTGTTTTATTTCTATCTAGATTTTCGAATTTTTAAATTCCTGTTTTTTTTTTTAGAATAATTCTATCTGATTAATAAAGTGAGTTACTTTTGGGCTACGTTTCTTTTTTGCGAGTGTATTCATGGTAAAGCCAAGGAATCAAATATTAATATGCGGAAGAAAGTGCGTTTTGCGCTGCATTTGGAAAAGGCGGCTGGTGCAGAAGGGGGTGTGTCCGCTTATCGTCGTTTAATTGCGTAACGGTGACGTAGGCGGATGTATGCTTTTTGCCACAAATATGGCAATGCCATTTCCGCATATCAACAACGTCACAAAAGTCTCCTATAGATACAGCTACAGCTACAGATACAGATACAGATAGAGATATGTATTTATGCTGCCATGCGTTGCAGAGCCCATCGGAACATGGACCAAATATAGCAATTAGATAGTGAAAGAAATGCTGCAACTGGAACTGCAAGTGGAACTGCAACTGGCTGGGCTGTCTGCAACAAGAGATCGACAAGATAGAGGATAGGATTGGATTTCGTCTATGTAGGGTTTGAACAACTTTTACTTTGGGCCTGGCTGAAAGAGGTCGGTCGCTATCAATGTGTGCTGTGTGTGTGTGTTGTGTGTGTTGTGTGTGCAGTCGTCTTCTGGCGCGTGCAGTGAAAACTTGAGAGGCACGTAGACATAATTTATTGCCAAATGCATGAAACTTTTGGGCTGGACACGCACTGCTGGCCACGTGCAGGGGCCCAAACGTGGTGCCGAGGCCCAAATGCTCGGTGCCAAGCTGTAGCCGTAGCCGTAGCTGTAGCTCAATGGCTCTGCTCGTATATGGTCTGTGGGTTTTTGTATTTTGTATTAAAAGTGAAGACTCTTTCGATTTCAGAGTGGGGGCAGCAGGGGCAGCAGCGGCAGCGTGAGGGAGACCATGACGGACTATGACCATGTCTGAGGGAGCGACTCTGCCAACTGCTCGTAAATTGTACAAAAATTGGAAGAAAAACGCGCAATAATTAAGCGAATCAAATGTAAAGCAATAATGAATAAAAGCGATACGATGAAAACACATTTAACAAAAATTAAAAGTAAAGCAACAAATAAAAGGCAAAACATCTTTTTTTCTTTTTGTTTCTCTTTCATTTCTTTAAATGGAACTGAATGCGTTTTTGTTATTATTATTGTTATTGTTATTTGTTATTGTTGCTCTTGTTGCACATAGCAAAGCGCATAATTAAAGTGAAAATGCGCCAAATTGATGTAAATATATATATATATAGATATAGATAGATATACAGATAAAACTACTTAGTTGCCAGCTGCTTAGCTGCTTAGCTGCCACTTTGCCACTTAACGCATTGCCAGGAAATGATATGTTATTATTTTATTTGTTTTATTGCGAGTAATGCCGAATCGATGCCACACAAAACACAACTCGAGCTGTTGCATAATGCACAAGACTGACTTTAGTGTGGCAAATACGAGCTTACTTAACAGCGATGATATTCGATAACATTCTTTTTCATTTCAAATATTTGAATCGCAAATTGAATTTGTTGTTCATTTGCTGTTAGTCTGTTTCTGCTTAAATCTGTTTTGTTTTAGCTGTTCTATCTATATATATATATATCTATATTTAGATACTTGTTGCTTAAATAGATCAAAAATAGTATTACAGATTGTAGTTAAGAACTTATCTGAAGTTCAAGAATTTCCCCTGATTCAGAAGCAACCAAAATCTTTAACTTTCATTATATTCTTAGATTAAGTCGGTTTATTCTAGGCTAAACATTCTTGAAATAAGTTTGTTGTCTTTCTACGTCTTATTTTGCTTCTTGAATAGAGAATATTTTCTTTCCAGTTCTCATTTTCACTATCGAACTAAGTTTGTTTCTCAAGTTTACATTTTCATTCTTCAATTAACAATTTTGTCTTTCAAGTTCTCGTTTTCTTTCTAGAATTAAGTTTATCCTTTTTCTACTAGTTAATTGCATTATTTTTAAGTATTTTTTTTTCCTTTTTTACTTCTCATTTTCCTTCTAATTTATTAAAACTCTTTCTTGATTTCAGATTGAAGATCTTCACCCGAGGCAAATATATTCTTCAGTTCATATTGGCAATTCTAGAATGAATAAAATGCATTCGTTTTACAAATTTGTATTTATATAATTCTTGTGAACTTTAGTTTATATTTGGACTTTTATCTGAATTACAGAATGGTGCTTCAAAGTATTAATTGGTATTGCAAAATACTTAAAAAACTGCAATGTGAATTAAATGTTTTTGGCTAGCAATGTTGTTAAGAGCATCGATCTTGTCTTAAACTGTGCTTAACTGTGTCTCAAATATATACTGGCATCCAGTGTGCTCGACCAGTTTTGTGGCAGTTGCAACTGACCCAGTTCTGTGGCCAATTCCGATAGCGACTTTAAGCCAAACGGTCATTAACATAACGTGGCCCATTGCATAAGATGGCGACACACGACGTATGCGTCGTGTTGCATCAACATCGTTAGTTGTTGCCAGTTGCCAGTTGCCTGTCAGTTGTCAGATTGTTGTTGTTGCTGGTTGTTGTTGCTGGTTGTTGTTGCTGGTTGTTGTTGCTGGTTATGTGTCAGTCATGTCAATTGCGGCTTGTTCTAAGTAGCTAGAAACGGTCCACGTTTGGCGTCAAGTTGACCATGTTGTTAATTAAGTTGCCGCTGCAATTGGTAATTGGCAAGCAAACAGGCAACAAGCAACGGCCAACGAGCAACAATTAACCATTGACAATTGTTAATTGTGAATGCGCATAAGTGATTCAATTATGTGAAATATGTTGTTTGTTCATTGAACTTGCGACTCAGCCAACTGACTGTGTCAGTAATGGCCAATTAAAATCTCTGCTGCAGCTCCATAAATATATATATATATACGAGTATATATAATTGCTTCTCGTCGATCTCACCAATTGAGCATGTATGGAATGCCAAAGATAAGACACAGCTTAAAGATATGTGTTTGTTTTAATTGAAAAACGTGCTTGAACTGAGCCAATATTTTGCTTATCTCAGCTTAGCTGTTTAACTATCAGTCAGCGAAATGGTTATTATAATGAGTCAACTTATTTGGTATTATGTATAGGCTACTAATCTATTGGAGAGCCGGTGAAATATGTTCAAGTTTTCGTGGCTTAAATAAAGTCTCTTCTTCTCTTTATCCCTATCATTAATAATTTCAGATTTTAGCTCTGAATTGACTGAATTGTCTGAATTGGTTAAAAGGTTTGGCTCAACGGCCAGTTAAGTATGTGGCCAAAAGTTGCTAATTAACATAGCTGTTTGGCAACAGAGGAATTTATTATTATATTAATGAATGGCATAGTTTATGAGTTTATATATCATTTCTATATCTGCGTGTTAGGATGATTTATCAGTCATTTAACTTTGGCATTTTTCATATTTACTCTCATTTATTACTTGATTTTTATCATCGGTTTATAAACAACATTAAATAAATAAAATGAAAACGTGTTGCGATTGAAAACTAGTTAATTTTCTTGACTAACAGTTAGTTTTGACACCTGCTTTTTCAAAGTTCTAACGGGGCATGATTTCCACTGAGATATTTTTGTTTGTGGCCGATAAAAAGCAGTTAGTTTGACAATTGTTTGTTTATCGTTGTGTACTTTTTACATAGTTAAAGTATTATATTTTTCTTTGGAGATATATTCATAACAAAAAGTTCACATAACTCAAAATGGTCGGAACAATTGTTGAGCTGTGTTTTCATTTTTGTCGTTTTCTTATGCAAATCTTTACAAATAATCAAAACTAATTGTTGTGTTTTGAGCTGGCAGCGAAAAGAGTTGTGATTAGTTTTGAACAGATCAGGTCATTGTCTGCGACAAGATGTGGCAGCGGCAGGCGGGAGGAGTGGCAGTAGGGAACAGAGACAGCGACAGCGACAGAGACAGGCTTAAAAGTAGTTAGTGCCTGCGGCAAGGGAAGCGAAAGGCATAAATAAATACGTATAGAAAGACATTAAAGCAACGAAAGGCAGCTCAAAAAACAACAGATACAGATACAGATACAGAGAGAGATAGAAATAGAGATACAGATAGAGATACAGATAGAGATAGAGAGCTAAAGATTGAGACACACACAAGTATCTAACATAACCATCTTGACTCTTGAGTTTTTGTTTGTTTGTTGGCCACAAATTAGCAACTTTTGCATAGAACTCAAGATGAAGTACAAAGTTACAGATACAGATACAGATACAGATACAGATACACAGCAACAGACTCTGCTTCAGATACGAATACGTTGAATACAGTCGCAGATGCGGAGTCAAGTGCACGCTGAGTTTTGACTCTTTGTTGTGCCAGTTCAAGTGTAGCTTTTAATCACTTCAATCGCAGCTAATTTTATACACAGACACATCGAGTGCGGCTGCCTCATTAAAAGATACAAAAACGTATCTGAGCAGTTGTGCGGAAAAGGGGAATAGATGCTTAATTAAGTCTATCTTATTTGCCTCATATATGTATGTATCTCATACAGGTAAATGCGCATAAAGGAGATACTCCTCACTTAAAGAACTTGAATATAGAAATGCACAGCTCTCTCTCTCTCTATCTATCTCTCTGTCTATCTCTCTCTCTGTCTCTCCCTCTCTAAGGAGTTGGCTATTATAGAGTATATACTCTCTGCAGTAATTTGCTGAAAGTGACTAACAATTAAATATAACATTTCATTTATTATCTTTCTCCATCTCTCTCTCTCTCTCTCTCTTTCTGTTGCAAGCAGGATGATAAAAAGATGGCACTTGATATTTATATATATATATATATATATATCTTTTTAGCTTTAGCTGACAATCTCGCCAAGTTTCCGTTGGTCTGTTTAAAAGGCATACACACATTTCTATGTAGATATATATATATATATATATGTATATATGTCTGCCAGAGGGCTGACAACTTTTGTATCTCTAATAAGTTGAAGAAACGTTTATTGTTTTGTTTTTGTTTTTTGTTTTTGGTATGTTTGGCGTCGTGTCAAAATCGTGTATTACTCACAATGTCTGCCAATGTCGTGTTGTATGTGTATTGTTTGTTTGCTTTTTATGGCTTCATGGCAGCCATGTTGTGCAGGGTGTGTTATGTACACACACACACACACACACACACACAAACTGAGGCAGGTGTCCGCATAGTTATAAAATATGTTAATTAGTACATTTGCTGATTTGTTGTGGCTATTTTAGCAACAGCAGCACATTGGTTGCTGCTGCTGCTGTTGCTGCTGCTGCTGCTGTTGTTGCTGTTGCTAATATTGTTTTCTGTTGTTGTTTTAAAATTCAACCCAAATATGTCAGCATTGTCTCGTTGTTGTCTCGTTGGATGTCCATAAGCATCCCTGCTATAATGCTTGATGCGATGCGATTATTAATGATTAGATATTGCGTATACGGCGTGTAGGATTGCATATCATCGCACTAATGCTTTCAGACAGGCGTTTAATTAGCTTTTCTCGCAACACACTCTTTAATCGATGATCCGACACTGATTATAGATTAAACTCTCATTATGCGGCCAGCAACGCCAGCACAGTTGAAATCTTCGAGAGAGTTGTTTGCCTCAAGTGTTGCCACAAGTGGCGGTTGAAGTGCGTCATTTGCGGCAGCCAAGTTACAGCTCACAAAATACCCTGTAATTGAAATGGCAGGCCAAGCAAAGGCTTACGAATATAATACAACTAAAGAACTAACAATTGATATATAGACAATATATAGATAGAATATCTAAGCAAGCTGCCAAGTGCCAGGCACACTTTCTTCACTTGCTTAATGCAAACTTTTTTGAATTACATTTTCGAAGCGAGTTTTTCAAATTATACAAAAAAAAAATCGATTTCCCATTAAAATATTGACAGATTTTCATAGCTACGAATAATATTCAAGTAAAGCTCTGGCTCGATTAGATTGGCCAAGATACAAACAAATATGAATACTGCAGTAGAAAAGGGTTAAAACAACAACAACAATAACAACAAAAAAACACAAGATAAAATGTTGATTAATCGCTTATTGGTTACAGCATCATGTTTTGTGGTGAGATCAGACTTATATAAGCTTCTACAGCAAGTTTCATTAACCGGGCAAGACAAAATAAAAAAAATAATAAAAAAAACGAACAAACAAAATCAAAATCGCATTTCTGCATTGGCTTTTGCAATTATTCCGCGGAGGCCCAATTGCTGGCAGGCCAATTGAAAATTCCACTGAATTATGGGGTAAATAGCGAAAATTGTTCGTTAAGTGTGCAAAAAATTTATAAACAACAACAAAATTGGTGGAAAGTGAAAAATCAACACTCGCCGAACCGCAGCGTAAATTGCAATTGCATATTTCTATATGTGTGTGTGTGTGTGTATGGTTTTTCGAGTTCGAATTGCAACTGGGCCTGGGTTTGTGTATTGGCTCGCACGAATTCGGCTAATTGCCATAATTAAAGAATCGATGAAAAAAAAAAGAGCGAAACGAAATGGGTAAAAAGTATTATGACCGCAGCAAGCCAAAGCGGCCAAAATGAAACCGAGACGAGAAACGAGAAACGAGCAACGTTAAATACGAAACTCAAGCAGCCCAATTAATTTGCACCTCAACTTTTCACAACAGCCAAAAAAATATATATGTAATAATAATAAATAATAGTAGAATGCTCTGGGCAAATAAACTTGACTGCAAGTTACCCACTACTACTTAATAATAAGGCAAAAGAAAACAAGTCGAGAATAATTTCGAATTCTTCAGTAAAGTTGATATTCTGTGGCCAACTTTCAAATACAGAATCTAAATAATGCATTTCTTCTGCTATTTGAATGATTAATCTATAATCTATAGCTATAGTTTAATTCTATATATAAATTGGAAGGCTATATCTTTATAGATGCTCTCGAAAATTGATTTGTATCGATATGCGTGAGATATGATATTCGTATAATAGACAAGACTGAGATCGGATTGTTATAACAGACAGACAGACAGATCATATATATTACTATATAATAAATAAAGTTTATATATTCTTGATAACGTAACAAAAAGCGACATAAAATGTAATCATCGATTGAATCGGTGTAATTTGGAATAGACAAGCTTGAATTAATATTCTTCGCATTGTCATTTCTATTTTTAGGAAGACGTGAGAGAAATAAAACTCAAACTTATTCATTTTTAACTACTAGCTTCAGCAAATTGCCATTTTCCCCTTTGGCTGTTTGTTTTTGGCTACAGGGTATACAAATAGTAATTATTATTGTGACTAGTAATGGCAACGGGTGCCAATGAGTCGCATTCAAGTGGAGCTCTCGAGCACTTGGCCAGTGTCCAGTCATTTCCATACACCATACACACACACACACATATATATATATATATATATATATAATTAAAAAAAATAACTATATGCATGTGTGTATGTATGGCTATAAGTAGTACAAGTATCTTTCATATATGGACAGTCGCATAACTCAGCGAATTTTTCAACGCTTTTTGTTTGTATTTTGTTGTGGTTTGGTTTTGACTTTCGGGTTCGTTTGCTTGTTCGTTTGGCGATTTCTTTCTGTTTAACACATTTTAGACACGCACCGCTTGTGACTTGAGAGCGCTAATTTTGCAGCCGGGCGTCTGTCTACCTGCCAGACTGCCACCGATCCCCGGATCCCCGGATCCCCGATCCACCCATATCGAAGACTGTCATCCCTGCTGGCATGTGATCAAAAAACACCAAAAACACCAAAAAACACCAAAAACCAACAACGCCAACATTGTGGCCCAAATACGCGTATCCAAAGATGTTTCAAAAACTCATTTGAAAGGTGAAAATATGCAGAAATCGTTCGTTCATCATTTGGATATCCGAGGGAATCGCCCCTTTCCCCCCATATTAAACTGAGTGTGTGTGTGTGTGTGTGTGTGTTTGTAGGTGGTTTCATGTTATGCATTTCAATATACATATTAGGTTTCAGTTCGTTGTGCGTTGACACGTCTCAGATCTCAGGGTTCCATGCGATTCCCTGCGATCGTCAAACGTGACCACGTCGAAGGCTTTTGTTGGACTTTCCCTGGAAATGGGATATTTAAGGGTCGCTCAATGCCAGAAAGGATGCTAAAGCAAAAAAATTGAATCAAATATTTATAGCCTACACTGACGAAAAAGAAACTAACTCTATAATAGAAAAGTTTATCTGGAATGAAAATGGCAAAGTTCCACAAAATGGGCAATGATTCCGCGATAAAATACATAATTCTTATGTATGAAATACATCATCAACAAGGAATATATATTTATACAAGACTTTTAAGACTTTCACCTATAACTTTAAATTGTTTAGTCAATGATGTAAAATAAAATTAAGCAATAGTTTTTAAGATAATAGTGGATTTCTTGATGTGAGATCTGCTAATGCAGGCAATGACATTTTATAAGCAACTTTTGTCGAAAATAGTTTTATTAACAAAATGATGAAAGTGGAAAGTGGAAAACGGGTAAAAAGCAAACAAGCCACTTAATCTATTCTGCAAAGGAAACTCTGAAGCCGCTTAAAAAGTGCAGCACATTTCTCAAGTCCAAAGTAATCAGTAAATGCTTAAATGAAAGAAATTCGGAAATTTAAGGTGAAATGCAATTGCTTTGAAATGCGCATTTCAAGGTGCTAATCGTCATCATGATATTTGTGATGATGATGATGATGATGATGGTGATGGTGTTGATGATAGTGACAATGCTGTTTATTGTCTACTCTGCTTTCTGTTTACCCATTTAGCTGCACGACAACAGCAACATGATCAGCATCAACACATCAGCAACAGCAATAAACACTCAGCAATTTTCACCAAGTTCGCTGAACTCTTGAAGCGTTTACCCACAACATCAACATCAACATCAACTCCATCATCGTCATCGTTGTCTCCACCTTTGTATTTCCTTTGTTGTATTCGCATGTCTGCAAACGAAAATCGTAATCGTAGCATTCCCCGCCCACCCTCTTAGCCAGCTACCAACTACACCCACCCAGACAATCCTTACTCACCCCCGCCCCCCCCCCCGCGCGACATTTTCAAGTTCAGCTGTTGTGAAATAGTATATGTAAATAGTGTGCATAAATAAGTGCAATTTTCAGCGCTTTCCACTGTCAAGAAACTCGGGCAGCTCTTGAGATTAGATCATCGGCGAGGTGAGCTAAGCGCGGGCGTTAACAATAACAATAACAAATAATAGCAAAAGCAACAACAACAACAGCAACAACAGCAACAACAACAATAACAATAATAATAACAATGACATTGACGATGACAACACATCCAAGCGGATGACAAATTAGAGTCAAGATTCAACATGACAGATGACTTTCAGCGGCGACTGTTTAGAATGTGCGCAATAAAAGTCTGACACTGGGTTAATCATATCTCCCTGGAATCTAAGTAGCGTAAAACTGGATACTTCTCATGGAATGCATATAAACGGATACAATATATGTGATAATCATAAGAAAAGAACCCCAAGTTGTCCATAAGGCATAAGTAGTTTCTCCAATCTATTTGGCATAAATAGTAAATCCCATCTATTTGGCATAAGTAGTTTCTGCAATCTATTCTGGATTTATTGTCTGTCTGTGAAAAATACTCATCTTAACGTTGAATAGACAGACTACTTAAATGAACTTTAAAGCTTATTGAAATAAAAGAGATCATAAAATGCTTAAAAATTAGAACATTTTTATATACTTGTTTTTCAAAATTGTTGCACACCAAATCGTTTCAACATCAGAAATCATACAAATTTTTGATTTGATTTTATTTTTTGTGATCAATCAATCGTTGCCACAACAGATTATCCTTTCAACATACATATGTTGACTGTATCAGAAGTTCATTACTTGCAATTACGATATGTATTTAAGTAATTACTGCATCGATTTATTGCTTGATTGCTTGATGATTGATGTAAGCGCTTACTTCGCATCTAATCTAGTTATGCCATGCAATTGCATATTATGTACATATTATGTACATAAGTATTTTATTGTTGTTGTTGTTATTGTTGTTGTTGTTTTAAGTGTGTGTTTTTCACACATACATAAATCGCATGTCTCGCATACGTCACACAGCGGATCGCATTATCATTATCGCATATGGAATTTTTTGATGAGGTAATACTAAATATGCCCCCAAGTAGTCAACTGTTGTTGTTGTTGCTGTTGCCTGCCGCTTGCCGCTTGCTGCTGGTTGCTGGTTGCCCATTCCAGATCATTTTCACACGCTCCTCGCCCAACGCATTTCTCGACACTTGAAATGAAGTTGTTTTCTTTTTATGTCCCATTCGAGTCGCACTCCAGCGTTAGGGCGCTGTTTGATTTGGGGCCGTGCTTTATTGGCCAACTTGACTGTTGTTTTCATTATTATTTCTATTTTTATCTGGTATATATTTGTTGTTGTTGTTGTAGTTGCTGTTGCAGTTGTTGTTGCAGTTGCTGTTGCTGTTGTTGTTTTAATCCTAACCGTTGTTGTTTGAATTTGTAAATTTGATCATTTTGAGTGGCCGCTTAATCACCCATTACCAGATATTACCGCATTTTGAGAGCCCCTCGGCGCTTTCTGATGTTAATGAAGAGCGCGCAGAGCTCGTTTCGCGTTTTATGAGCTCTTCCCATGATATTTGAACTATGTATTATGCAAACCATCGATAAACTTTCAGTTTGCAGACAGCAGACTGACACAAACACCAAACATTGGCAATTTAAAACTTCCTATGCATATGCATATAATATATATATCTATATATCTATATATATATATATTATATATCTTACTCTTAATTTCCTTGTTTCGTCAAAAGCTAGAAAAGCGATTCGTTTGGCAGTGAAATAAATAGAATTGAAATGTCGCTAAATGGTTGGAAAAGCGATTAAAAAACAATTTCAACTTTTATTCGTCGAGGAATTTAGTCTCTTGACTGTCGTAGACTCATCTATATATATTTATATATATGTATATATCTGCTGCTGCTCTTCATTTCGAAATTGAGAGGGGGGAAAAATGAAAACAATCATCAAATTGAAATGTGTACCAATTATAATTGCATTTTCCTATTCTTTTGTTAATTTGTGCTGCTTTTGTGTCTTTTTGTGTATTTTGTTTTCTTGGCAGTTGCAGTTGAAAAACTTAACGCTCCATTCAGCTTTAAAATTGCTTTGTGCCACTTTCAAGTTGCATTTGTTTTTTGTTGCTGTTTTTTTTTTCTTCTGCTGCTGCTTCTTGCTAGACCATGCCATTGTTTTCTATAAGATATATATATATACATATATATATGTGTATATATGTGTGTGTGTGTATTGTTTTTTTTTTCAACTTCTATTTCTAAATCGTCAATTGCATTTAACAATCAGTTCAAACGCAGCTGGAAACTTTTGGCGTTGAGGCAGGTGCACAACTCAGATTCTTTTGTTTAGATGGTTTTGACTAAGATGCGTATATATACATATATATGTATATATATGCATATATATATATGTGTGTGCATATGTCTTCATGCAATCATAGGAATTTTGAAAAATGTCACGAAAGTCACGTCTGGTCAACAAGCTCAATTTGCATTCATCTTTTTTTCCTTTCTAAGAGTTGAAACAAAAAAACATTCTTCAACTTGAGTAATTCGCTTGAACTGCGGTTCTGTGTTAGAGTGTATATAATATATTTATTATTAATTATCATCAAGTAATCCAAACGAAAGTTATGCCAAAACTGTCTGCACAAATTCAGACTCAAATCAATCACAGCATTTTCTGCAAGTTATTGATTAAAAGTTGACGAACATTTATAAACTGAATTTCGTTTGCAAATGTTGCATTATAGCTGAGTTTCGTGTCAGGTGTATGCAGGAGTATGCCAATAATGGTAGACTACACCACCCACAACACCAACCCAACTAGCAACTAGCAACTGCCACAGTTGCCAATCAAAATACATATCTAGAAAAAAAAAAAAAACACTTTCAAAAGCAATTGCAAATTTGTATTAACAATCAAATGTTGTTGCTGTTGTTGTTGTGTTTGTTATTTTAATCGCATTTTGATTTTATTAACTGCCAAAGTACGCCTCAGGAATTTTAAACAGGCTTTTTTTGTTTATACCCTTGCGAGAGGGTATTTGATTGAGGATTGCCATTTCTGACACTCTCAGTTTACACTTGAATATTTGAACAGAACGACGAAGTAGGTTAAATCATTTGGCATACCACTTTAGATATGGCCATCAAATAGATCTGTCTGTTTCAAGTCATGTGTGAATCAACGAAACACAAACACATTTCATATGTTGATTTAAGCAATTAAGGCCAATTTAATGTCGGATAAACAGCTCAAATAATGAAAATATCTTTCTTTTTTTGTGTACAAAACTACTTTTATTAATATCTTTTTTTTTTCTATATCAGACTACCCCTACTACGCAAACATATCACTTACTTGGCTGGCTGCAAAGGGTATTACACTTTTTGTCTAACATTTTTTTGGTTTGCTTTGTTTTGTTTTGTTTTTTTTTTTTAGTATTGATTAATTATTTGTTGCCTTTTGCGAGTTTTTTTGATTTCCATTTCAATGGTTTTCGGTTCGTTTATGGATTGCAACTAGTCAATCACATTTATATATATATATATAGATATATATATATGTTTATAAATAACTTGGCGCATTCGAATTGGAATCCAATTCCGATTCCGGACTGCAGCTAAAGTTTTGGTTGCCTGCGGGCTCTGCTTGGGGGCAGCCGCTCAAGCGTCCTATTTGGTGTGATTGCTGTTGTTGTTGTTGTTGCTGTTGTTGCTGTTGCTGTTGTTGCTGTTGCTGGTGGGGTTTTTATTATTGTTGTTGTTGCTTTTCGCCAATTATGGACACAGTCGTCGGCGACGTTGTTCGATTTGAAATTTCACTTTTTTTTCAATTTTTTTTTTATTATTTTGTTGTTGTTGTTGTTGTACGTTTTGCTATGTTTTTTTTGTGCACTTGTCTTGTTTGAACTTTTTGTCAGAGGCAGCAACAGTTGGACTTGGCCGGTTGGCATTTAGAGCGCATGAGTGCATGAGTTGAGGGCAAGTGCATGGGAATGGGAATGGGAATGGAAATGGGAATGGGATGATTTGCAATAACTGGCTAATAGCCAGATCCGCTGCACCAGCAACAACAACAGCAGCAACAACAAACAGCAGCAACAACAACAAACAGCAGCAACAACTGGTGAGCCAGCCAAGCAGACACAAGTTATAATTAAAGCTTCGCTTTCACCTCTTTCAATTGTCGAATACTTAGGAGCACTTAGCGCTTGCAACAGCAACAGCAACAACAACCACAACAACAACAACAAAATGAGCCCAGTTGCCAGGATCTGTGGTGTGCCTAGGTTGACCAACAACATTGGCCAGCAGCATTGTGCCTAGAACCACAACTTTACTAACCTCAACTGACATAGCTCTTGAATAAGTGCTAATTGGGCTGACAAAGTGTTTGTTTTTTCTTAACTACAGCTTAGCTTTAAAACTGAAATAGGGCTTAGTCAACACTGACTGATTATTTGAGCAGTGTTTTACAATACCAATTTACGTTTTTGGCTTACAACTTTTGTGTCTCTTTCTCGCAGACAAGCAAATCTTGATTTGGACTGTGCTAGGTTTTTATGCCTTGATATGGGTGGTCTGGTGGTGCCCGCCACACCCCCTCCTCCGCCTCCCCGTTCAAAAATTAAATGTTACAGCTGCCACTCACTTCTTGAGACAAAACCTGTCGATTCGACAGAATCAAGCCGAGACACGCATGTAGATTTGTTGGTTGTGAAAATGTTAAATGCACACAGATACAAAAGACTACAGTTAGTTGTATGCGTATGTGTATGACAAGCCCAGATACACACACACACACACACACACACACCCCTATACATATAAGTGTCTATGCTGTCTATGCTGTCTTTGGGTTTCCATATTCAAGATTGTCTATTTGTTAAGCTATCTGGCATGTTTGAGCAATGACCTCAACTGTTTGTTTTGTTTGTTTATTGTTTTTTCTCTTCTTTTTTTTTCGTTTTCATTTTTTTTTTTTTTTTGTCTTTTTTTGTTTTTGTTTTTTGTTTTTTGTGCTATCTCTTTCGTGCGCGGAATTCGTTAGAGATGTTAAGACTCGGATTGTCTTGCAAATGTCTTTACGAGAAATGCCCAACAAACTGTGGCTGTGAATAAGATCAGAGTTCAACATATTGGTGAGCATATTCTCATTTGTTACGTCGAAGATCAAGTCCATTTTCCTATTGCAACTCATAATGAACATGAATACATAACAAAAGCTGTCTACTCATAGAGCAGGAGCTATTAAATGGCGGTCAAGTGTTTTCTCGCTGACCTTTTCAAAACTCATTTGTAGAATTATAAAATCGCTGTGTATTTTATATATGTATACCCCGTAGCATAAGTGTCCAAAGAGTAGCTTCAGCTAGGGCCAACAAATATTTAAATTTCTCAACACTAATCTTGTTTTGATATTGTAACAAAATTGTTAAAAATTTTATTTTATACATTTGAAAAATACTTTGACAAAAACGAGACGTAATTTAACTAACAAGAATTAAAACTAAAAAGATCTGTTTGAGATATTATGGTTTAAGTTTGAAATGAGAATGATATTTGAATGATACGCACTAGAAAATAAAGACTAAGTTATCTTTTCAGCTTGATTGTCTGAGTGCATCTGCTTAGAACCATTACAGGGTATTTAACAATCGTTTATGAAACGCAAGAATTGTCGAAAATAATAATGTGTTAATGTTATTGTTGTTTATTGTTGTTTTTGTTGTCTTCTAGTTGACCACATATTCATTTGCATATGCATACAACAGATTGTTGTTGTTATTGTTATCTTTGTGGTTTAACTTAAGATTGATGATTTTAAGCGATTTGGCACGAGCGAGACACGAATTTTTATTTTGAGGAATTCCGCATCGGAATTTAACCCCCCTCAGCTCTCTTCCTCTCTCTCTCTCTCACAGCCGCCTCCCCCTTTATGTAAAATAGCTGATGCGATTCTTTTTTTGCATATGAATGCGTATCTAAGATGGGGGAGGTGGGAAGGGGATACGTCTTATACGTCTTATCTCATTATAGAGTTAACTCATCGACTGGACAAATAAAAAAAGAAAGGATACAAAAACAAAAAGCATTTTTCACAGCTCATTTCGAAACGGAGTTTGGCGAAGTTTGAAGTAGACTTAGCATGCTTAGCATGCTGACAGGAATGTGACCTATTAACTTATCGATAGGTTTTGCTTGAGTGCGTAAGCGTCTATCGATCGTAGTTTTGAAAGTGAGCGCCAGGCCCATTGACATTGAATTGAACTGGGGGCCGGCAACATGAATGTTGTATGTCTTAGTGTGTTAATAGAGTTTCTACATATGCCCATAAATACAGTATGTATATATATAGATAGAGGTATGTGTATGTATGTATATATATATATATGTATATATTTATATATTGTAGAGTGGAGTCTTACCCTTGGTTAGATTCGCGTGCAGCAATCAAGATCAAGTTTGATTCCTTGATATTTACTTTTGGCTTCGCTCCGTTTACCAACGCTCAATAATATATTTAAATCGCATCAATTTTCGCTATATGGCGCAAATAACTATTCAATAATATAAGCAACAACAAAAAAACGAATAACTAATTTTTATGGCTGCGTCTTCAACAGTGCCAAAAACAGAAGACGAAACTATAAAAACACACACGCACACACACAGGCCGACATGCAAATCATAAATAAATCTATAATAAATTTAAATTGACTGAGCAAAAATAAAAATTAAAAAAAAAAAAAACAAAACAAAAAAAGAATTTTTAAGTAAATATATATTTGCACATATATATATTTTTTATTTTTTTGCAGTATTTTAACACACGCGATGAAAACAAAAATAAAAAAAGAAGAAAAAACGCAACAAGGCAAATATCAACAAATCACATTAAAATGGTCTTGACTATGCTCGGTATGTGGAATGCGCCCGCTTCGTTTCGGTTTGCATCGGTTTCTGTTTTCTGTTTACTGTTTCGGTTTCGGTTTCTGTTGCTCTTTACCAATTTCACGCACAGTTTCGCACCGCAGCACGATGGGATGGGGATGGATGGATTCGTGTTTCGACTTCGACTTCGACTTTGCGTTACGCGCTCGACTCGCGACACACAACTTAAAACGTAGACTTGGCGCGTTGAGTTCGAACCGAAGACTGTCTGTAGGCTGACTGCAAACTGAGCTTAGCTCAGTCAGAGCTGCTGCCGCCGTTTCACTGTTACTGTTTCGTGCCGTTGTCGAAGTTAACTTCGTGGCGCTTCGTGCTCCTCTACGATTGCGTTTCGCTTTTGCTGCTACACTCGGCATATGCAGCTAAAGGCGACAAGATGTCAAATCAACTCCATGTGATCCTCCAACTTGGTATTCGTGTTTTTTGTGTGTTGTTATTGTTGTTGTTGTTTTTTGTTTTTATTTTATTTTTGCAGCAACTCGTTTTACAGTTGGTTATTGCAGCTCTTTTTGCCTGCCTTTCCTGCCGATGTTCCAGTTTCGCTTGTACCCAAATTATTTGTCAATTGATTGCGTTGTCATATGATAGACATGCATTTACTTTTGACAATCTGTCAAAACTACATATAGAGTCAGTGGTAGCTGCCATTAAAAGCTCAGGTCATCATTACTAGTTGCAGAAGTATGTAAAACATCTACTCATTTCAAGCGTTGCCCGCCATAAAGTTGGGATTTTTCAGAAGTTTTCGTAGCACGATGCGAAGTAGGTGAAGAACTTTATATAAATTTGAGACTAAATATCTTGAGTTAGTATTAGATTATAATTTTATCGAATTTTCTGCATAGAACTGTATAAATTTCCATGTCCTTAGAAATCGCCATGACTTTCTCAAAATTGAAGCGATTATTAATTCTTTTCATATATTCTGAAGTTGTTCCCTTTGTCTCTAAAACAATCATATTTAAAATCCGGCCAAGATTGATAATGATTTATATTTGGCTTCATATTTAATTGATCACAATTCTGATCACAGTTAATATAATACTAAATTCAAATAGAATTTCTTAAATTCAATTTCCCATTTGTTTTAAGTACAATAGAAAATAGTACAAGAATCATTGAGACATTTTTCAAACATGGTGTCAGTCTTAGAACCATATTTATAATCATCTCCTTAGATAGGATTGTGTTATTACCAAAATATGTAAGATTTGTATGTATTGATGTATCGATGTATACATAATTGATACGCTTTAGTTGGGATAGTTGATCTGTGGGCTTGTTAGCTTTATGGCTTGGAACGTTGAATGTTCCATAACTGAAACTGTTTGCTCCAATTGCAGTGTGGCAGTGCCACGCCCATTTAAGCGGATTGCCCCGACCGGCCGCAAGAGGCCATTTGTTAGCCAATGTGGGCCACAACAGAACCTGGCACTTGGAATGCGCCCGATGATGACGGAGCAATTTAAGTGTTTTGCCACTGACGTTGCCAGCCCGGAACGGACCCATACTCAAATAGAGATAGCAACTAAGACAGAGAGACAGAGAGAGAGAGAGAGAGAGAGGGGCGAGTTGTGGAAGGGATGGGGGGGGGGGGGGGGTTGGGTTAGATAGCTGCAGCTAGAGCTGAAGCGACAACATTTGGCCGCTTGTCATCCGCATATTTCTGAACCGCAACTTGGCTGCACTTCAATGAGCCCCTGGCTCGAACAGAAAGAAACAGAAAGAAAAGAAAAAAACAACAACAAAAACAGCAAACTGAAAACTTTCTGCTGCAGCCGTTGAAATTGGCCAGGCCAAGACGAGACAGGCCAGTGCCAGAGCCAGAGCCAGAGCCAGAGACAGAGACAGAGACAGAGCCAGAGTTAGAGCCCAAAAACCTGTTATCGATTTGAGGAAAATCTCATGTGACTGCAGCTGTATATACATATATATATATATATATATAACTCACACACACACACACACACGCACACAATTGGAATAGTGTGTGTGTGTGCGCTGGAAATTCGAAAAACTTTCAATAAGCGATTGGGAAACGTGAGAAGCGGCTCAAATTGGTTTTGCTATTGGCTTTGATCATCACCAGCAAAAGCAAAAGCAACAACAACTGCAACAAACAACAACTGCAACAAACAACAACTGCAACAAACAACAACTGCAACAAACAACAACTGCCAACTGCAAACGAGTTTTTCCAGTGCGAATGTCAATCTGCAAAATCTGCCAGCAACGTCTGGATGCAAGGATTGCAGATGCACATTGACAGCAAACGAGACAGTTAAAAATAAAAACGATACACACATATATAACTATATATATATATATATATATATCTATATGATGGCAGATAGAAGCTGCAACAGATACTTGGCGCAGATTCGGTTCGATCGTGCAACAACCTTTATCATAATTCACGTCACAGGAATGCCAATGAGTAAATGAGCAGCAACCAAGCCAAGCACGACTTGCTGGAGAGGATCAGCAGCAGGAAAGCTTAAAGAAAAACCAATTTGATTTCTTTTTAAATGTAGTTTTGCATTTATATTTACTAATTCCAGGCACAGTTTGCGATGCTTACAAATTATTACATTTATAATCAGAACGGTTTTGCTTTGCATTCTTCGATTGCATTTTTTATTTTTTTTTGATTTTAATATTATATTCGATGCGCTGAAAATGTTTTCATTTGCTGGATAATTCTTGTAGACAAGTTTTAATGATCGAATTTGAATTTTCTTCTACATCAATGAGAATATTCAGCTGCATTTTCGATAGCTAAACTCTGCCTGGCAACTGTAGAAAGTGGCCATTTGACAAGATATATCTCATGGGTTATTAATGAGCTTAAAACAATTACAATACAAGCAAATTGCGCATCTTAAGTTAAGTCAAGTCAAGTTCAGATTGCTCAACACACTTCTCTTTTTTTTTGTACTCAATTGCATGTTTAAAGGTGTGCATCTGCTTGGAATTTGTGGGCAATGCCAATTGGAGATTCGCATTCTTATTGGCAGTCGCAATTGGAATTCGAGTCACCCACGCACATATTGTAAATGCTGCTTGGCAAACATGGCAAAAATGTTCGCATCTTTCACTTTACCAACTTGTTGGCATTTTGAAACACGTTTACAGGTTGTTGTTGTTGTTGCTATTTGTTGTAATTGTTATTCGCTGTTGTTGTTGCTTACATATAAGCATTTTTCTTCTTCTTTATTTGCAGCCAAACTGATTTCGAAATGTGCGATGTTTTTTTGTTTATAAACTTGGTAATAATTTTTGGTTTTGTGTTTATTTTTGTTATTTCGCTGCTTTATGCAAAACATGTTCCCATTGCGCACTCCAAATATGCCAAATCTGCCCAAAACTGATGAATCCGCTTTAGAATATTTTCACTTTGTCTATGCCAACAACAACAGCAACAACAACAACAACAACAACAGCAACAACAACAACAACAGCAACAACAACAAATACATCAATAACATTTTCATATTTTTTTTTGTATTGTTTATTCACAAACCACTTAAAAGTTATTGAAAAAAAAAGAAGAAGAATTATGCACAATAAATGGTAATTTTTGTGTGATGCTCTTCGAGTTGTTTACCAGCTGCTTGAATAGGTGTTGGCCGTGGCTTTTGCATAGGCATGGCTGCCACCGCCTCCACCGTGGCTGTAGCTGTTGGCGCTGCTGCTGGCATAGGAGCCACCACCACCACCACCGTGACCACCGCCACCTCCGCCGCCACAACACTGTGGACCGCCGCCACCACCGCCGCCGCCATGATAGCCACCGCCACCAACACCACCGCCGCCGCCATGATAGCCACCTCCACCAGCACCACCGCCATGATAGCCACCGCCGCCGCCGCCTCCTTGATAAACTGGCTTCACCACATACACTTCGATGGTGGGCTTGCGACCATAGCCACCACCACCACCGCCGCCGTGGTAGCCACCGCCGCCACCTCCATGATAGCCACCGCCGCCACCTCCATGATAGCCACCACCGCCGCCACCGGGATGTCCACCGCCACCACCACCGGGATGTCCACCGCCACCACCACCATATCCGCCACCACCACCATATCCGCCACCACCTCCATATCCACCGCCGCCGCCGAAGCCACCGCCAAAACCACCGCCGCCGCCACCGCCAAGGCCGCCACCACCGCCGCCATGGCCGAACAGTTTTTTCTTGAGCTGGAGCAGCGAGGGCGTGGCCATTGCGATGCAGCTGCTCACGAGCAGCCAGCTCAACAGTAGCCTCCAGTGCCTCATCCGGATGTATTTGTTGCTATTTACGATTTGCGATTTGCTGTTTGCTGTTAATAATTCGTTGGGTTTGCCGCTTTTCAGCTAACAACTGCTGTTGGTCAACTAAGCGCCCTGTTGCTCAGCCAGTTGCAATTTATAAAGGCTGCTGGTGCACGGTTCTCAGCCCGACCCATTGTTTTTGGCCCGTTTCAGTTGTCGTCATCCACACTTGTTAGTTCAAACATCGTTTTTTTTTTCCACATATTTCTATTCGCCGAATGCACTGCGAGCTGCATCAACAGCAACAACAGCAACAACAGCAACATTAGCAACAAGCAGTAAATAAGATTCATTAATCAGTCTGGCAGCTCATCAATCTGGTTTGGGCCTTGTCGACTCCTAAACTCACCTTTGTTGACTGTTAAATAAGCCCATTTTTAGTTGAGATTTTTTAGATGCATTGACATTATTCAAAACAGTGCTCAACATGGGCCAACTTGCCACATTTTTCAAAGTGCTGC